>NC_084618.1:26102568-26317568 GCF_033978795.1 Nerophis ophidion | reverse complement strand
ACATATAGAGTATACATCACATATGTAGTATATTACACACACAGCATCATACTTACAGTATGTAGTACAGTAGATATGTAGTATGTTACATATAGAGTATATATACATATGTAGTATATTACATATAGAGTATATATTACATATGTAGTATATTACATACAGAGTATATATCACATATGTAGTATATTACACACACAGCATCATACTTAGTGTACAGTACATATGTAGTATATTACATATCGAGTATATATTACATATGTAGTCTATTACATATAGAGTATATATTACATATCTATTATATTACATATAGAGTATATATTATATATGTAGTATATTACACACACAGCATCATACTTACAGTATGTAGTACAGTACATATGTAGTATATTACATATAGAGTATATATACATATGCAGTATATTACATATAGAGTATATATCACATATGTAGTATATTACACACACAGCATCATACTTACAGTATGTAGTACAGTACATATGTAGTATATTACATATCAAGTATATATTACATATTTAGTATACTACACATAGAGTATATATTACATATTTAGTATATTACATATAAAGTATATATTACATATGCAGTATATTACATATAGAGTATATATTACATATGTAGTATATTACATATAGAGTATATATTACATATGTAGTATATTACACACACAGCATCATACTTACAGTATGTAGTACAGTACATATGTAGTATATTACATATCAAGTATATATTACATATTTAGTATACTACACATAGAGTATATATTACATATTTAGTATATTACATATAAAGTATATATTACATATGCAGTATATTACATATAGAGTATATATTACATATGTAGTATATTACATATAGAGTATATATTACATATGTAGTATATTACACACACAGCATCATACTTACAGTATGTAGTACAGTACATATGTAGTATATTATGTATGTAGTATATTACTTATAGAGTATATATTACATATGTAGAAATGTAGTATATTACACACACGGCATCATACTTACAGTATGTAGTACAGTACATATGTAGTATATTACATATCGAGTATATATACATATGTAGTATATTACATATAGAGTATATATCACATATGTAGTATATTACATATAGAATATATTTTACATATGTAGTATATTACACACACAGCATCATTCTTACAGTATGTAGTACAGTACATATGTAGTATATTACATATAGAGTATATATTACATATGTAGTATATTACACACACAGCATCATACTTACAGTACGTAGTACAGTACATATGTAGTATATTATGTATGTAGTATATTACTTATAGAGTATATATTACATACGTAGATATGTAGTATATTACACACACGCATCATACTTACAGTATGTAGTACAGTACATATGTAGTTTATTACATATAGAGTATATATTACATATGTTGTATATTACATATAGAGTATATATTACATATGTAGTATATTACATATAGAGTATATATTACATATGTAGTATATTACACACACAGCATTATACTTACAGTATGTAGTACAGCTCATATGTAGTATATTCAGTGTCGGGACTAACACGTTACTGTAACGCCGTTTTTTTTTTGGCGGTAACTAGTAGTCTAACGCGTTATTTTTTATATTTAGTAACTCAGTTACCGTTACTACATGATGCTTTACTGTCGTCCTTCTGAATCTTCCTGTGTCACAAGAGGCGCGCTGTGTGTGTTTACTAACAAGACATCATAGTGGAGCCTAAGCCAAGTTTCTTAACATGGAGAAATTCTCACTACTTTTCTTTTGTGGCGCACAAAGAAAACAACATTTTAGTTCAATGTAAGTTCAAAAATCCCATCTACTGCCCAAAACAGCAATTCAAATCTGCTGAAACAGCTACAAAAGCAAAATCCTTGGACGAGACCAGTAAAGAGAGACACACTTCACCAAAGGATTTTAACGGAGGGACTGCTAGCCAGGACAACATTGATAGAGCAATTGCAGCGTATATGCTAGAAGACATGCAGGCTATTTCTAGAGTGGAGTCACCCGCTTTCAGGCAGCTAATTAGCATGACAGCGGGTGTCAAACTGCAAATGGCACGGAAACATTTTTACGTGCCTGGACACAGTGGACAGTGAGCACATAAACATGGAAAGCAAGCTAAAGAAGACAATCCAAACTCTGCCTCTGCTCATCATTCAGCTATCTCTTTTAGGCTCTCATTCTCTTTCTCTCTTATTCTCTCTTTTCTCTCGCTTTCTCTCTCCCTCTCTTTGTATCTTTCTATGTTGTTCTCTTGCATTCTCAGTCTTTCTCTCACGCAGTATAGCTCGGTTAGTAGAGCGGCCGTGCCAGCAACTTGAGGGTTGCAGGTTCAATCCCCGCTTCTGCCATCCTAGTCACTGCTGTTGTGTCCTTGGGCATGGTACTTTACCCACCTGCTCCCAGTGCCACCCACACTGGTTTAAAAATGTAACTTGGATATTGGGTTTCACTATGTAAAGCGCTTTGAGTCACTAGAGAAAAGCGCTATATAAATATAATTCACTTCACTTCCCCTCATTTTTTCCTCTCTCTCTCTCTTTCTTTCTTACTTCTCTCTCTTATTTTCTTTGCATCTTATCATCTCTTGTTCTCCCTTTCGCTTTCTCTCTTTAAATTGTTTTGTTTTTGTCTCTTTACTGCCTAATCTGTTTTATCTATTTCTCTTATTTTCTTTCTCTCTCTTTCTTTCGATCTTTCTATCTCTCTCTTGTTCTTTTATTTTCTCTATCTCATACTCACTCTTTTATTCCCTCTTTCACTTTCTCTCTCTCTCTCTTATCTTTCTCTTGCTCACCTTCCTTTTGTTCTCTTTCTCTCTTATATTCCCTTTCTCTCTCCCTCACTTTGTGTCTTTCTCTTTTGTTCTCTTTCACCCTCAGTCTTTCTCTCGTTTTTTTCCTCTCTCTCTTTCTTTCTTATTGTCTTTCTCTCTCTCGGTCTCCCTCTCCCTCCCTCTCGCTCTCGAACAGAGGCTCTCATCGCCAAGCTGGACGTTTGGCGCCTCCAAGTCACAGCTGTGAGCGTGAAGTCCGGTCAAATGCTCCCATGATGCCTTGCTGCAGCTTGCTACAGAGGCAACACGCTGACAGTCCATTAGCATGCTAGCAGGAAGTGCAGTGTCTGACTGTGTGTGTGTGTGTGTGTGTGTGTGTGTGTGTGTGTGTGTGTGTGTGTGTGTGTGTGTGTGTGTGTGCGCCAGGGTCCAGTATCGATGCAGCAATGTAATCTAGTGGATCTATACGGACCTCGGCTCTCTGACCTTATTAAGTGAATCAGTCAAATGTTGTTTCACAGCTGCATGCACACACACACACACACACACACACACACACACACACACACACACACACACACACACACACACACACATACACACACACACACACATCAATACACCTGAAACTAACTTCTAATCAAACCTGACCTCGAGGACACGCATCCAAAATTCATGTGCACGCGCACACACACACACACACACTCACACACACATACCGGTTTTCATTTGGAATGGGGACCAAGTTTTAAATCATGACTTGTGGGGACCACCCTTTCTCCAGAATGCGGAGGCATAAAACAAAAAAGAGGTACAATGGCCACTGCCCAGTTAGCTCATACATGTCTTTAAATCTCTGGATTGATGAAGTAATGTGCTGATCAGACAAACTGGGGACCCTGGGGCAAAAGAGTTAACATGGTTAATGGGGACTGAATTTGAATAACGTTGCATAATTCACACTAATTTATACGTGACGACTGAGGACCATTACAAAAAAAAAAAAAGTTCAAATTAAATATGACATGATTCTCAGAATACAGCACTACAGCTGTCCTCATATAGCAGACCTGGGCAAATTAAGGCCCGGGGTCAACATGCGGCCCGTTAAGATTTACAATCTGGCCCGCTGGACATTCCCAAATATTTTTTATAGATCTTTAAGATGGAAAGTGTAGCTGCCAGTATGATGTGCAGCGATGTTTTCATATTACCATAAGTCTTGAACTATACAACATATTTCAATGGTTGGAATCAGCGCTTTTGCATAATATTTTAGTGACTAGTGTTGTCCTGATACCAATATTATTTTGTTACTTTTCCGTACTTTGATACGTTTCTAAATAAAGGGGACCTTTATTTTAGCTAAAATTCTTAGGGTGTTGCGGACCGGTGCTTTAAAGAGGCGGTATGGTACCAAATATGATTCATTAGTATCGCGGTACTACACTAATACCCATATATCGTACAACCCTACTAGTTACTATGGTAATCTACATCACAGCAGGTCAGACGAGGCACCAAGCAGTGTGGGTGGGGAAGGTTTCCACAGAGTGTTTCCAGAGCCTGAAATGTGGGTGTCAGGGACAGACGTGGAAGGAGATTTTTACAAGAAAGTTCTAAAGCTTAGTGATACATCACATATGTCGTATTGTTGATGGTTTTTTTTGTTTTTTTACCTTTCACGTTCATACTACGCTGTGTTTCTTGCATTTTTGTTGCATTTGGCTTGATGGTAAAATATGTAGATTGAGGGAGGGTGTGACGTTTATATGTTCTCAATATTCAGGGATTAATCGTTCATACAAAAAATTACATATTACATTTTGTTTTTACGGTGGACTGTCATAACATTTTTAGCATTCAATCAGACTTTATTGTGAGGTTTTGTATTAGTTTTCCTAAAAATAGATATACAGGCCCCCAGACACATTTTTTTCTTAAAATTTTGGCCCCCGAGTCAAAATAATTGCCCAGGCCTGTCTTTTAGGAAGTTTCACCACTTAAATGTTAAAGGGGAACATTACCTTGATGTTGCAGAAAAAAGACCATATGTTTTTTTAACCAATTTCCTAACTCTAAAAGGGTGAATTTGGCGATTTAAACGCCTCTCAATTGTTCGCCTGTCGGAGCAATGACCTTTCCCCCATGACGTCACATCGTGAAGCTCCATCTTTCTTATGCTTATCCGAGGTCGGGTCGCGGGGGCAAGAGCCTAAGCAGGGAAACCCAGACTTCCCTCTCCCCAGCCACTTCGTCTAGCTCTTCCCGGGGGATCCCGAGGCGTTCCCGGGGCCAGCTGGGAGACATAGTCTTCCCAACGTGTCCTGGGTCTTCCCTGTGGCCTCCTACCGGTTGGACGTGCCCTAAACACCTCCCTAGGGAGGCGTTCAGGTGGCATCCTGACCAGATGCCCGAACCACCTCATCTGGCTCCTCTCGATGTGAAGGAGCAGCGGCTTTACTTTGAGTTCCTCCCGGATGGCAGAGCTTCTCACCTTATCTCTAAGGGAGAGCCCCGCCACACGGCGGAGGAAACTCATTTCGGCCGCTTGTACCCGTGATCTTATCCTTTCGGTCATGACCCAAAGCTCATGACCAGAGGTGAGGATGGGAACGTAGATCGACCGGTAAATTGAGAGCTTTGCCTTCCGGCTCAGCTCCTTCTTCACCACAACGGACCGGTACAACGTCCGCATTACCGAAGACGCCGCACCAATCCGCCTGTCGATCTCACGATCCACTCTTCCCTCACTTGTGAACAAGACTCCTAGGTACTTGAACTCCTCCACTTGGGGCAGGGTCTCCTCCCCAACCCGGAGATGGCATTCCACCCTTTTCCGAGCGAGAACCATGGACTCGGACTTGGAGGTGCTGATTCTCATTCTGGTCGCTTCACACTTGGCTGCAAACCAATCCAGTGAGAGCTGAAGATCCCGGTCAGATGAAGCCATCAGGACCACATCATCTGCAAAAAGCAGAGACCTAATCCTGCGGTCACCAAACCGGAACCCCTCAACGCCTTGACTGCGCCTAGAAATTCTGTCCATAAAAGTTATGAACAGAATCGGTGACAAAGGACAGCCTTGGCGGAGTTCAACCCTCACTGGAAACGTGTCCGACTTACTGCCGGCAATGCGGACCAAGCTCTGGCACTGATCGTACAGGGGGCGGACCGCCACAATAAGACAGTCCGATACCCCATACTCTCTGAGCACTCCCCACAGGACTTCCCGAGGGACACGGTCGAATGCCTTCTCCAAGTCCACAAAGCACATGTAGACTGGTTGGGCAAACTCCCATGCACCCTCAAGAACCCTGCCGGGAGTATAGAGCTGGTCCACAGTTCCACGACCAGGACGAAAACCACACTGTTCCTCCTGAATCCGAGGTTCGACTATCCGGCGTAGCCTCCTCTCCAGTATACCTGAATAAACCTTAACTGGAAGGTTGAGGAGGGTGATCCCACGATAGTTGGAACACACCCTCCGGTCCCCCTTCTTAAAGAGAGGAACCACCACCCCGGTCTGCCAATCCAGAGGTACCGCCCCCGATGTCCACGCGATGCTGCAGAGTCTTGTCAACCAAGACAGCTCCACAGCATCCAGAGCCTTAAGGAACTCCGGGCGGATCTTGCCACCGAGGAGCTTATTAACTACCTCAGCAACCTCAGCCCCAGAAATAGGAGAGTCCACCACAGATTCCCCAGGCACTGCTTCCTCATAGGAAGACGTGTTGGTGGAATTGAGGAGGTCTTCGAAGTATTCCTTCCACCTATCCACAACATCCACAGTTGAGGTCAGCAGAACACCATCCGCACCATACACGGTGTTGATAGTGCACTGCTTCCCCTTCCTGAGGCGGCGGACGGTGGTCCAGAATCGCTTCGAAGCCGTCCGGAAGTCGTTTTCCATGGCTTCCCCGAACTCCTCCCATGTCCGAGTTTTTGCCTCCGCGACCGCTGAAGCCGCACACCGCTTGGGCTGTCGGTACCTGTCCACTGCCTCCGGAGTCCTATGAGCCAAAAGGACCCGATAGGACTCCTTCTTCAGCTTGACGGCATCCCTCACCGCTGGTGTCCACCAAGGGGTTTTAGGATTGCCGCCCCGACAGGCACCAACTACCTTGCGGCCCCAGCTTCGATCAGCCGCCTCGACAATAGAGGTGCGGAACATGGTCCACTCGGACTCAATGTCCAGCACCTCCCTCGTGACATGTTCGAAGTTCTTCCGGAGGTGGGAATTGAAACTTTTTCTGACAGGAGACTCTGCCAGACGTTCCCAGCAGACCCTCATAATGCGTTTGGGCCTCCCAGGTCTGTCCGGCATCCTCCCCCACCATCGCAGCCAACTCCCCACCAGGTGGTGATCGGTTGAAAGCTCCCCCCCTCTCTTCACCCGAGTGTCCAAAACATAAGCCCGCAAATCCGATGACACAACTACAAGTCGATCATGGAACTGCGGCCTAGGGTGTCCTGGTGCCAAGTGCACATATGGACACCCTTATGTTTAAACATGGTGTTTGTAATGGACAAACTGTGACGAGCGCAAAAGTCCAATAACAAAACACCACTCGGGTTCAGATCCGGGCGGCCATTCTTCCCAATCACGCCTCTCCAGGTTTCACAGTCGTTGCCAACATGAGCGTTGAAGTCCCCCAGTAGGACAAGGGAATCACCTGGGGGAGCACTTACCAGTACTCCCTCGAGTGTACCCAAAAAGGGTGGGTACTCTGAACTGCTGTTTGGTGCGTAAGCACAAACAACAGTCAGGACCCGTCCCCCCACCCGAAGGCGGAGGGAGGCTACCCTTTCGTCCACCGGGTTGAACTCCAACGTGCAGGCTTTAAGCCGGGGGGCAAACATCGTGAAGCGACCCGCCATTTTCTCAAACACATTACACACACCAAGTCAAATCAGCTCTGTTATTTTCCGTTTTTTCGATTGTTTTCCCGTACGTTGGAGACATTATGCCTCGTCGGTGTGTTGTCGGAGGGTGTAATAACACGAACAGAGACGGATTCAAGTTGCACCAGTGGCCAAAAGATGCGAAAGTCCCTCGTTTGTTCTGCACACTTTACCGACGACAGCTATGCTACGAAAGAGATGGCAAGAATGTGTGGATATCCTGCGACACTCAAAGCAGATGCATTTCCGACGATAAAGTCAATGAAATCACAAAGGTGAGTTTTGTTGATGATATTGACTTATGTGGAGTGTGCTAATCAGACATATTTGGTCACGGAATGACTGCAAGCTAATCGATGCTAACATGCTATTTAGGCTAGCTGTATGTACATATTGCATCATTATGCCTCATTTGTAGCTATATTTGCATCCAGCCTTTCCCTCCACCCACATTTAATGCCAAACAAACACATACCAATCGTTGGTTAGAAGGCGATCGCCGAATTTGTCCGCGTTTCCTCCCGTGCCGCTGTCTGTCGTGATATGGCTCAAAAGCTTGTTTCTTCTTTAATTTCGTTTTTGGTACCTGCCTCCAAACTCCAACCATCCGTTTCAATACATGCGTAATCTGTTGAATCGCTTGCGCCGCTGAAATCCGAGTCTGAATCCGAGCTACTATGCTATACCTTTCTGTACTATCTGCCATGTTTGTTTCTGGTGGCTTCACGCAGCGACGTCACAGGATAATGGACGGGTGGATATAGCGATGGTGTAAATCAGGCACTTTGAAGCCGTTTTTCGGGATATTGCGTGATGGACAAAATTTTGAGAAAAACTTCGAAAATAGAATAAGCCACTGGGAACTGATATTTATTGTTTTTTACCCTTCAGAAATTGTGATAATGTTCCCCTTTAAAGCAAATCCTGCATCTTCTGTGAAATCTACACTGAAAACTGCTTTTTAGCAGTAATGAAGTTGCCTGCAACTCCAACTACCATATACTATACACCAGGGGTCTCAGACACACGGCCTGCGGGCCGATTGCGGCCCACAAGACATTATTTTGCGGTCCCCACCTTAATATGAAAGTTTAATGTTAGTGCGGCCTGCAAGTTTTATATGAATGGCGCTTGACAGCGTTGTGTTATTTTGGTCCAAAATGGCTCTTTCAACGTTCTGGGTTGCCTGCCCCTGCAATAGTGGAAAAGCGGCAAATGAGTGAAAGCGACAGAGATGTTGCCATGGAGAGGAGGGTTTTCCTACGTACCTGGCTGCAGTCACACCAGTACCAGCTACAGCCCGGTGAGGGGGCTGCTGTGCAAATGCCTCACACTCAAACTAACCAGTAAACATGTTTTATGGGCCAAAGCTTAAATAAAAATCACTTAGGGACCTTCAGAATGGATCTGCCTATCATTTAAAAGGGTTTCCCTGTTTTTTGGTCCCCATACCGTCAGAGGTCCCCTAAAGGTGACTGTGTAAACAGAGCCATGTCCCCATTGAGTCAGCATTGCCGGAACATGCACACGCACGCACTCTCTCTCTCTCTCTCTCTCACACACACACACACACACACACACACACACACACACACACACACACACACACATTACAGAAGAGTGGTGTCAGTGCAGGAGAACAACACTCCTTACAACAAATGTGCTGTGCTTTGCTGTAGCACCGTCATTCATCACGCAGCAGACATGCAGTGTGTGTGTGTGTGTGTGTGTGTCTGCGTGCCATGTGGGAGATTTGTGACAGGAGCAGGAAGGAGTGTTGCTGTTCTCCACTCAGTTTTGCTCCTTCTTTTTTTCTTCTTCATGACCCTCATCTGTCATCCACCTGTCACCTAACGTCTTCCTCCTCTTCTGTCGTTCATCCATGGTTAGCAGTCACGTGCACGCCTGACTGCGCACATGTGTGTGTGTGTGTGGTCCCAGCTGCAAACACTCCAACATCAAGGTTGAGTTTGGTCATATGACAAGCTGTGCTCTATGAGCTTACGTGTTGCTGCTAAATGACATCAAAGTCCTGCAGTGAAGTGAATTATATTTATATAGCGCTTTTTCTCTAGTAACTCAAAGTGCTTTTACATAGTGAAACCCAATATCTAAGTGACATGTAAACCAGTGTGGGTGGCACTGGGAGAAGGCGGGTAAAGTGTCTTGCACAAGGACAAAACAGCAGTGGGGATCGAACCTGGAACCCTCAAGTTGCTGGCACGGCGACTCTACCAACCGAGCTATACCGCCCCAAATCGGGTTAGTATTTAATTTGGAGTCCCTCTGTGAGGACTGTGCGGCATAACGATGCCGGGTTCGTTCTTCCAAGGATGCGTCGGGCAAAAACACAGCTTAAAGTAAGATGTAAAGTATTTATTAAATAAATAAAAGGGCTAGGAACAAAAATACTGGTGTTAAGCAGAAAGGCAAACAAATGGCGCTAGCATGGAAGCTAGGAATACAAACAGAAAAACTAGACTTGGCACGAAGGCACAAAAAAGGGAAAACAAACCATTAGCTTGAGAGCTAGAATAAAACAAAGGCGCAGCATGTAAACTAGCGAGAATATACATACAGAGCAGTCGTCAGTTGTTGCACGAAGGCAAATTAGGATCCCAGGCAGAACTAACAAAAGGGGCGAGCTTAAATAAGGGAAGTGATTAGTAAAACGGTGTGCGGGAACCGAGAGTAGCAGGTGGAAACAATATGAAACCATGGTGACAGACTAAACAGGAAATAAGTAGGTGAAACTACCGAAAGTGATATAAAAATGGAACAAAGCAACAATATCTGAAGATCCGAGCAGCGGAACGCAACACCCGCCAGTATTTTCCAGAGTATAGATATTACACTCGAATGTAAGCCACGCCCACTGGATTTTAGAAAAAAATAACTCGTTATCCACATATTTGCCACAGATATACAGTCGTGGTCAAAATTTTACATACCCTTGTAAAAAACATATTGTCATGGCTGTCTTGAGTTTCCAATACTTTCTACAAGTCTTAATTTTTGTGATACAGTGATTCATGAAGTTTGGTTCTTTTATGAATTTAGTATGGGTCTACTGAAAATGTGAGCAAATCTGCTGGGTCAAAAGTATACATACTGCAATGTTAATATTTGGTTACAAGTTTCACTGCAAAAAGGCGCTTTTGGTAGCCATCCACAAGCTTCTGGTTGAATTTTGGACCACTCCTCTTGACAAAATCGGTGCAGTTCAGCTAAATGGGTTGGTTTTCTGACATGGACTTGTTTCTTCAGCATTGTCCACATGTTTAAGTCAGGACTTGTTTACATCTATATTTGTACTTGTTTACTTCAAAATACACAGGGATTTACTTACATATCCACACTTGTTTACTTCAAAATGTCCTTTTGTTTACATCTATATTTACACCGATTTACTTAAACATAAACACTTGTTTACATTCACATTTCTACTTGTTTACTTAAACATTCCACTTGTTTACAGCTATATTTCAACTGGTTTACTTAAACATTCACACTTGTCTACATCTACATTTTTCACGTGTTTACTTAAACATTCACACTTGTTTACACCTCTATTTCAGGGATCAATAAAGTACTTTCTATTCTATTCTATTCTATTATAGTTTACTTCAACATACACAAGTGTTTACATCCACATTCCTTCTTGTTTACATTCATATTTCCAGTTGTTTACTTCAACATACACAAGTGTTTACTTATACATTCCCACTTGTTTACACCTATATTTCCACTTGTTTACGTCCACATTCCCACTTGTTTACATCTATATTTCCACTTGTTTACTTCAACATACGCACATGTCTACTCACACGTTCACCCTTATTTACACCTATATTTTCACTTGTTTACATCCATGTTCCCACTTGTTTAAATAAAAAAAATAAAAAATGGGTTGTACTTGTATAGCGCTTTTCTACCTTCAAGGTACTCAAAGCGCTTTGACACCACTTCCACATTTACCCATTCACACACACATTAACACACTGATGGAGGGAGCTGCCATGCAAGGCGCCAACCAGCACCCATCAGGAGCAAGGGTGAAGTGTCTTGCTCAGGACACAACGGACGTGATGAGGTTGGTACTAGGTGGGATTTGAACCAGGGGCCCTCGGGTTGCGCACGGCCACTCTTCCACTGCGCCACGCCGTCCCTAAATCTATACTTCCACTTGTTTACTTCAACATACGCACGTGTCTACTCACACATTCACCCTTGTTTACACCTATATTTCCAAATGTTTACATCCACATTCCCATTTGTTTACATCTATATTTCCACTTGTTTACTTCAACATACACAAGTGTTTACTTCCACATTCCCACTTGTTTACACCTATATTTCCACTTGTTTACTTCCACATTCCCACTTGTTTACATCTATATTTCCACGTACTTACATTAACATACGCACGTGTTTACTTACGTATTCACACTTGTTTACACCTATATTTCCACTTGTTTACATCCACATTCCCACTCGTTTACATCTATATTTCCACTTGTTTACTTCCACATATGCACGTTTACTTACCCATTCCCACTTGTTGACATCCACATTTCCGCTTGTTTACATTTATATTTCCACTTGTTTACTTCAACATATACACGTTTACTTATACATTCCCACTTGTTTACACCTGTATTTCCACTTTTTTACGTCCACCTTCCTACTTGTTTACATCTATATTTCCACTTGTTTACTTAAAAAAATGTCAGTGTTTACTTACACATTCCCACTTGTTTACACCTATATTTCTACTTGTTTGCGTCCACCTTCCCTACTTGTTTACATCTATATTTCCACTTGTTTGCGTCCACCTTCCCTACTTGTTTACATCTATATTTCCACTTGTTTACTTCAAAAAATGTCAGTGTTTACTTTCACATTCCCACTTGTTTACACCTATATTTCCACTTGTTTACATCCACATTCCCACTCGTTTACATCTTATTTCCACTTGTTTACGCACATGTTTACTTACCCATTCCCATTTGTTTACACCTATATTTCCACTTGTTTACATCCACATTCCCACTCGTTTACATCTTATTTCCACTTGTTTACTTCCACATACGCACATGTTTACTTACCCATTCCCACTTGTTTACACCTATATTCCCACTTGTTTACGTCCACATTCCCACTTGTTTACATCTACATTTCCACTTGTTTACTTCAAAATGCGCATGTGTTTACTTACATATTCCCACTTGTTTACACCTATATTTCCGCTTGTTTACATCCACATTCCCACTTGTTTACATCTATATTTCCACTTGTTTACTTCAACATACGCACGTGTCTACTCACACGTTCCCACTTGTTTACATCTATATTTCCACTTGTTTACTTCCACATATATACATGTTTACTTACCCATTCCCACTTGTTTACATCCACATTTCCGCTTGTTTACATTTATATTTCCACTTGTTTACTTCAACATATACACATGTTTACTTATACATTCCCACTTGTTTACACCTGTATTTCCGCTTTTTTACGTCCACCTTCCTTCTTGTTTACATCTATATTTCCACTTGTTTACTTCAAAAAATGTCAGTGTTTACTTACACATTCCCACTTGTTTACACCTATATTTCCACTTGTTTGCGTCCACCTTCCTACTTGTTTACATCTATATTTCCACTTGTTTACTTAAAAAAATGTCAGTTTACTTACACATTCCCACTTGTTTACACCTATATTTCCACTTGTTTACATCCACATTCCCACTCATTTACATCTTATTTCCACTTGTTTACTTCCACATACGCACATGTTTACTTACCCATTCCCAATTGTTTACATCTATATTTCCACTTGTTTACATCCACATTCCCACTTGTTTACATCTATATTTCCACTGATTTACTTCAGCATATGCACGTGTTTACTTACACATTCACACTTGTTTACACCTATATTCCCACTTGTTTACTTAAACATTCACACATGTTTACACCTATATTCCCACTTGTTTACGTCCACATTCCCACTTGTTTCCATCTACATTTCCACTTGTTTACTTCAAAATACGCATGTGTTTACTTACATATTCCCACTTGTTTACACCTATATTTCCACTTGTTTACGTCCACATTCCCACTTGTTTACACCTATATTTCCACTTGTTTACTTCAACATACGCACGTGTCTACTCACACGTTCACCCTTGTTTACACCTATATTTTCAAATGTTCACAGCCACGTTCCCACTCGTTTACATCTATATTTCCACTTGTCTACGTCCACATATGCACCTGTTTACTTACCCTTTCCCACTTGTTTACACCTATAGTGCCACTTGTTTACATCCACATTCCCACTTGTTTATATATATATTTTCACTTGTTTACTTCAACATATACACATGTTTACCTATACATTCCTAATTGTTTACAACTATATTTCCACTTGTTTACACCTATATTTCCACTTGTTTACGTCCACCTTCCTACTTGTTTACATCTATATTTCCACTTGTTTACATCCATATTTCCACTTGTTTACGTCAACATACGCACATGTTTACTTACACATTCCCACTTGTTTACACCTGAATTTCCACTTTCTTACGTCCACATTCCCACTTGTTTACATCCATATTTCCACGTGTTTACTTCAACATACGCGCGCGTTTACTTACACATTCACACTTGTTTACACCTATATTTCCACTTGTTTACATCCACATTCCCACTTGTTTACATCTATATTTCCACTTGTTTACTTCAACATACGCATTTGTTTACTTACACATTTCACTTGTTTACATCTAACTTTCCACTTGTTTACTTAAACATTCACAGTTGTTTACACCTATATTTCCACTTGTTTACGTCCACATTCCCACTTGTTTCCATCTACATTTACACCTGTTTACTTCAACATATGCACGTGTTTACTTACACATTCCCAGCGAGATCACACAAAGATGTCTGACATTCACACCAATGAGTGAAGGTGTTTAAAAACCAAAAGCGCAAGCGTGTGACTTTATGACTCCACACGGCTGGGCGTCGCGTGGAATACGCCATAAAGCGCTGCAGTGCATCATGGGAACACTATGTACTCCATCATGGAGAAAGTCAAGTGTGTGTTAAAGTGTTATTTCGTGGGGTTTTTTCCCGCTGTGTCCTTGGCCAATGACACGACTTGTGTTCCCCCTCTCATGCATACTGAAATGTGTGTGTGTGTGTGTGTGTGTGTGTGTGTGTGTGTGTGTGTGTGTGTGTGTGTGTGTGTGCGTGCGTGCGTGCGTGCGTGCGTGCGTGCGTGCGTGTGCGTGCGTGTGTGTGTGTGCCTGCGTATGTATGTGTGTAGGAGAGATGCTTGTAATGTCCCCCAAGGACCTTGTCTCCAGACCATAGTCGCCTCCAGAGTGTGAACCACGGCACACAAGCGTACGACTGCTCTTTGTGTCGTCTACCGTTATTGTCGTAACGATGGCGACCGAGTCCCGCAGTATTCCCTCAGTCTGTCGGGTTTTTACCGGGTTAAACTAGCGCGCAGGAGACAAGGTTCAAAATAAACGGATGTAAATATGAGAACACGTTTTGGAACGTGCAAAATTCTTCTCTGGAACGTTTTGATGCTGGAACTATTCGATCAAGTCAGGATAACTTTTATTCACATGGAATTTTCTGATTTGAAAATGTGGACTGGGTACAGAAAATGGTACTTTTAAAGGTAGTGAGCGAGTTGCGTCGGTACAAAAGGATGTTGATTTGCGTAAAATAAAACTTTAACATATTGTGATACCTTTGTTGCAAGAGACGTCACATCCGGTTTAAACACTTGGCGGGCAAACAGGCATAGATGTAAGTAATATTGTCATTTGCCATGCCAACAAAGCTAGCACACCTGATGGAAAGCGCTCAAAAGTAATATTTCCACTTGTTTACGTCCACCTTCCTACTTGTTTACATCTATATGTCCACTTGTTTACTACAAAATACGCCCGTGTTTACTTACACATTCCCACTATTTTACACTTATATTTCCACTTGTTTACGTCCACCTTCCTACTCGTGTGCATCTATGTTTCACTTGTTTACTTCAACATACGCCCGTGTTTACTTACACATTTCCACTTGTTTACACCTATATTTCCACTTGTTTACTTACACATTTCCACTTGTTTACACCTATATTTCCACTTGTTTACGTCCACCTTCCTACTTGTTTACATCTATATTTCCACTTGTTTACTTCAAAAAACGCCCGTGTTTACTTACACATTTCCACTTGTTTACACCCATATTTCCACTTGTTTACGCCCACCTTCCTACTTGTTTACATCTATATTTCCACTTGTTTACTTCAACATACGCACGTGTTTACCTACACATTCCTACTTGTTTACACCTATATTTCCACTTGTTTACGTCCACCTTCCTACTTGTTTACATCTATATTTCTACTTGTTTACTTCAAAAAATGCCCATGTTTACTTACACATTCCCACTTGTTTACACCTTCATTTCCACTTGTTTACCTCCACCTTCCTACTTGTTTACATTTATATTTCCACTTGTTTACTTCAAAATACGCTGGTGTTTACTTACACATTCCCACTTGTTTACACCTATATTTCCACTTGTTTACTTCAACATACACCCGGGTTTACTTACACATTCCCACTTGTTTACACCTACATTTCCACTTGTTTACGTCCACCTTCCTACTTGTTTACATCTATATTCCCACTTGTTTACTTAAAAAACGCCCATGTTTACTTACACATTCCCACTTGTTTACACCTATATTTCCACTAGTTTACTTCCACCTTCCTACTTGTTTACATCTATATTTCACTTGTTTACTTCAACATAGGCATGTGTTTACTTACACATTCCTACTTGTTTACACCTATATTTCCACTTGTTTACGTCCACATTTCCACTTGTTTACATCTATATTTCCACTTGTTTACTTCAACATACACTGTTTGTAAAGTGGTCAGCATGTGTGAGAAATGGTGTGTGTCTGTAAAAGAGTGTTTGTGTCCACTTTGTGTTGAGTTGCTTAAATAAGTTTTAAAAAATATTTTCGCACAAAGCAAACAACTTGTCGAGTCCAATGTTGATACTATCAAAATGATAAAAATGATCCAAGTTACTCTTATTAAAGATGGGACAAAAACTTCCATTTGCAAAATTTTGACTAATTATGAGTTTAATACAGACAAAATGCGTTTTTATTCCTCCTCTACTACTCTTCAGATTTTGCCGCACTCTACATTGCACATTTTTCACCCGATTCAAAGCGTTCTAAAATTCAAACTGTTCAGCCTATTCAGGAATCGCGGCCTTTCCCCTGATAAATTCCAAAAATTCCCAGATTTCCGAGAATTCCAGGTTTTCCAGGACATTTTTCCCATTCAAAATGAATTGGCCATTTTTTCAGACTTCCACCATTTTCAACATTTTTCAACGATTCCATCTTCAACACATTCCATCATCCTGGAAATTCTAACTACCCTTTTTCCAAGTTAAAAAAAAATCCAGGATTTTCCAGAATTCCTGGTTTTCCAAAGCCCTATTTCCACCCTTTATTCTGGCGACTACTCCTTCCACATTTTTCAACGCATTTCAACCGTTCCACTGTCAAAAAATTCCTCTTAATCAGGACAAAAAAACAAGTTTTTTTTTAAATGGAAAAATTCCCGGTTTTTCAGAAATTCCAGGAATTCCGTAATACCATTTCTCAATTCAACATGTTACTACTTCAACATTTCTCGACCGATTTGAACAATTACAACACCAACAATTTCAACTCATTCGATTACTCAATCTTTTTGTTTTTTTTAACATTTTCAAAAAAATTACGCTTTTCCCAAAATTCCTCTTTTTTTTCTGAAATTCCAATTGAAATGAATGGGACATTATTCAAAGTTCCACAGTTCTCACATTTTTCATCTGATTCAAACTGTTCCAACTTAAAAAAATTCAGCCTGTTCAGGAATGGTGTGCTCTACTTCAACATCTTTTTCAAAAAATCCCGGATTTCCCATATTTTTTTCAATTTACCCTTTCAAAATGAATTTTCCATTTTGCAAACTTCTACAATTCCCACATTCTTCAACCCATTCAAACCATTCCACCTTCAACACATTCAACTCATCCTGGACATTCAAACTACTATTTTTCCACATTCAAAACATTTCCAGGAATTCACGTTTTTTGGTAACTCTTCAGTTCCACTACTCTTTTCAGATTTTTCAACCCATTTCAACTGTTCCACCATCAAAACACTCCTCATATTTAGAACCAAAACCAATTTCGTTAAGGAACTAGAAAAATTCCCAGTTTTCACAAAATTCCAGGAATTTCTCAATTAGAAACTGTTAATAATTCAACATTACTTGACCAATTTAAACAATTGCAACACCAAACAATTCAGCTCATTCAGGACATTCATGTTCTTAATAATTTTCCAAAAAATCCAGCTTTTCCCAAAAACCCCAAATTTCCAGGAAGTTCCCATTGAAATGAATGGGATATTCTTCAAACTTCCACAATTCTCACATTTTTCATCTGATTCAAACTGTTCCAACTTTAAAATATTCAGCCTGTTCAGGAATTGTGTGCTCTACTTCAACATCTTTTTTAAAAAATTCCCAGATTTCCCATATTATTTGCAATTTACCCTTTCAAAATGAATTGTCCATTTTTCAAACTTCTACAATTCCCACATTCTTCAACCCATTCAAACCATTCCACCTTCAACACATTCAACTCATCCTGGACATTCAAACTACAATTTTTCCACATTGAAAAAAAATTCCAGGAATTCACGTTTTTTGGTAACTCTTCAGTTCCACTACTCTTTTCAGATTTTTCAACCCATTTAAACTGTTCCACCATCAAAACACTCCTCATATTTAGAACCAAAACCAATTTGGTTAAGGAACTAGAAAAATTCCCAGTTTTCACGAAATTCCAGGAATTTCTCAATTAAAAAGTGTTAATTCAACATTCCTTGACCGATTTAAACAATTGCAACACCAAACAATTCAGCTCATTCAGGACCTTCATGTTCTTAATCATTTTCCAAAAAATCCAGCTTTTCCCAAAACCCCCAAATTTCCAGGAAGTTACCATTGAAACGAATGGGACATTTTTCAAACTTCCACAATTCCCACATTTTTCATCTGATTCAAACTGTTCCGACTTTAAAATATTCAGCCTGTTCAGGAATTGTGTGCTCGACTTCAACATCTTTTTCAAAAAATCCCGGGTTTCCCATATATTTTGCAATTTACCCTTTCAAAATGAATTGTCCATTTTTCTAACTTCCACAATTTTTACATTCTTCACCCCATTTAAACCATTCCTCCCTCAACACATTCAACTCACCCTGAACATTCAAACTACTATTTTTCCACATTCCAGAAATTTCCAGGAATTCACTTTTTTTGGGTAACTCTTCAGTTCCACTACTCTTTTCACATTTTTCAACCCTTTTCAACTGTTCCACCATCAAAACACTCTTTATATTTAGAACCAAAACCAATTTGGTTAAGGAACTAGAAAAATTCCCAGTTTTCACGAAATTCCTGGAATTCTCAATTAAAAAGTGTTAATAATTCAACATTTCTTGACCAATTTAAACAATTCCAACACCAAACAATTCAGGTAATTCAGGACCTTCATGTTCTTTATCATTTAAAAAAAAATCCCGCTTTTCCCAAAATTCCCAAATTTCCGGGAACCATTGAAATGAATTGGGCATTTTTCAAACTTCCACAATTCCCACACTTTTCATCTGATTCAAACTGTTCCAACTTCAAAATACTCCGCCAGTTCAGGAATTGTGTGCTCTAATAAAAAAAAAATCAAAAAATTAAATTCCCGGATTTCCCATAATTTTTACAATATACCCTTTCAAATGAATTGTCCATTTTTCAAACTTCTACAATTCCCACATTCTTCAACTCATTCAAACCATTCCTCCCTCAACACATTCAACTTGTCAGGCTTTCCCCTGACAGTTTGTCCATGTTTTAGTTTTTTTCCTCTGCATTTGTCTGTTTAGTATTTCCTGTCCTTAGTTCCTGTCTAGTGCTCTTATTTTGTCAGCTTCCTGTCTTGTTCTCTGAGTGCTATGTTCCTCCTCAGCTGCGGCTGATTGGCACCTGTTGCCAATCAACCCATTCCTATTTGTACCTGCTTTGTCTTGTGTCAGTTGCTGGATCACTGTATTGTCATTTGTATTGTTGTTGCCACATGTCGCTCGTCGTGTCGTTTTCAACTTGTCAGGCTTTCCCCTGACAGTTTGTCCATGTTTTAGTTTTTTTCCTCTGCATGTGTCTGTTTAGTATTTCCTGTCCTTAGTTCCTGTCTAGTGCTCTTATTTTGTCAGCTTCCTGTCTTGTTCTCTGAGTGCTATGTTCCTCCTCAGCTGCGGCTCATTGGCACCTGTTGCCAATCAACCCATTCCTATTTGTACCTGCTTTGTCTTGTGTCAGTTGCTGGATCACTGTATTGTCATTTGTATTGTCGTTGCCACATGTCGCTCGTCGTGTCGTTTTCTTAGTGAAGTGAAGTGAATTATATTTATATAGCGCTTTTCTCTAGTGACTCAAAGCGCTTTACATAGTGAAACCCAATATCTAAGTTACATTTAAACCAGTGTGGGTGGCACTGGGAGCAGGTGGGTAAAGTGTGGCGGAAGCGGGAATCGAACCTGCAACCCTCAAGTTGCTGGCACGGCCACTCTACCAACCGAGCTACTACCTGTCGTGCTACATTTTGTCCTGGTCGTCGTAGCGGCAAGATGTTTCTGTTAGCATTAGCCATTTCCAGTTTTTCCTGTTTGCTACCCGCTAGCTTCCACGCTAAGTCCTTTTTTTTGTTTCTTGCTAGCTTCTATGCTAAAGACCCTTAGTTTGTTATTCCGCCCATGTGCGCGCTTTTTGTTTGTAGCCTTTTGGTTTTGGTTTTGTCTTAGTATTTAATTAAATCATGTTTACTTACCAATAGCCTGCCTCCTTCTCTGCATCTTGGGGTTCGACACCAAATAACTGTGACACAACTCATCCTAAACATTCAAACTACTATGTTTCCACATTCAACAAATTTCCAGGAATTCCCGTTTTTTGGTAACTCTCAAGTTCCACTACTCTTTTCACATTTTTCAACCCGTTTCAACTGTTCCACCGTCAAAACACTCCTCATATTCAGGACAAACACCAAGTTGGTTAAAGAACTAGAAAAATTCCCGGTTCTCCTGAAATTCCGGGAGTTTCTCAATTAAAAATTGTTACTAATACAACATTCCTTGACCGATTTAAACAATTCCTGTCAGGCTTGCCACTGACAGTTTGTTTGTGTTTTAGTTTTTCCTCTGTGTGTGTTTAGTATTTCCTGTTTTTAGTTCCTGTCAGCGCTCTAATTTTGTCTGTTTCCTGTTTTATTTCCCTATGCGCTGTTTTCCCTCAGCTGCGGCTGATTGGCACCTGACGACACCTGGTGTCAATCAGCCCAATCCTATATATACCTGCTTTGTCTTCCAGTCAGGGCTGAATTATTGAATTGTATAGTCATTCTTGTCGTTGCTACCTGTCGTGTCGTATTTTATCGTGTCAATGCAGCGTTGCGGTAAGCTATATTTGATAGTAGCTTATTGTCTTTTGTTCCCTGCTTCCAAGTTTTCATATTATAAGTACGACTTTTGTTTTTTGCTCGATACCTGCTAGCTTCCACGCTAGGCCTTTTTGTTTGTTATCCGCCCATGTGTGCGATTTTTGTTTCTACCCTTTGTTTGTTTTTGTTGTAGTATTTTTATTAAATCATGTTTTCTCACTCCATGCCTGCCTCCATCTCTGCATCTTGGGGTTCGTCACCAACTTACTCTGACAATTCCAACACCAAACAATTCAGCTCATTCAGGACATTTATGTTCTTAGTCATTTTGAAAAAAAAATCGCGCTTTTCCCAAAATTCCCATGTTTTCAGGACATTCTTCCACAAATCCCACATTTTTTCCCCACATTTTTCAACCTATTTAAACCATTCCAACATCAACACATTCCACTCATCCTGGACAATCAAACTAACACTTTCCCAAGTTCCAGACCAAATTCCGTTTTTCCTGGAAATTCTAACATTCTTCATCATTCAAACCATTCCAACATTCAAACTAGTCTTACATTCATACTACATTCTGTCAGCATTTCAGTTCAACTTCAACATTGGAGCATTCCCACGCAATTCCTTAAGGAATTGCCTCTTGTAGTTTATTTTTGTTTTTATTCTTCTTACATAGTTGTTGGATCAAAACATAGACAATAAATAGTAGACAAAAACTAAACAAAGGTAAAAATTACTACTTCTACAACTTCTATTAACCGCTTGTTTCTTCCGTTGTTTCGAAGCTAACTTAGCAACTAGCATGCCTTCCTGTTACATGTTTTGCCTCGTCTTCCGGTGATAGTAGTACTTGTAGGAAATGCAGTTCATTCGCCGCAATGAAGGTGAGGATTGCTCATTGAGTGGAGCGGCTCCTCACTGTGGATGAACATGCACAGTTAGCCCCTAGCTGTGAACTGAAAATCTGTACCGCTTTTATTTTTACGATAAAATTCTGTTGACTGAACCCAAGATTTGCATGCCTGAAACTCGGCAAACTTTTTACAATAAATTATTGTTTTTGGCAAAATTTGATATTTGAACCACACTTTTTTTAGCACCCTGCTATATTTACCGGAGCTTGCACTGCTTGGTGCTTTTTGGTGCCCCACGAACCTCAAAAACATGACACAGGGACTGTTGTAATGCCCAAGATCATTCCTTTATATTGGATGCCTCTTTTGGTCCAATGGTACTCTGTAAATGGATTTCTTCTGTGATTGATGCTGTATTACTGCCTTTTTCAAAGTTTCACCCAAACATTTCTGTTCGCAATCAAATTTACTTTGTTGTGTTCATCCAGCTTTAGATGCTGGTTGATATCACCCCGATACCTGTCTTTTTGCTGATGTTAGATATATATCGGATCGTGTCGTCAACCTCCGGTCACCATCTACAATGAGCAGAGCGTCCTCCATCTTTAAGATCTTTTCTGAAGCATCAGCGGGAACTAAATGTGACAAAAACACTACCGGGAACCTTCTTGGAGTGTGAGTGGATATATTTAGGCGCTCCTCAGGGAACACCGGCGATCCAGTAAGAGTGAGGCATTGTAGGTAACCTGGTTTTTCCCAGGAAGAAAAAAAAAAGGGGGGAAGGCACGCCTGCTGAGTGGACTCTCCTGCTTGTCCCAGAACATCTGTGCAGGATGTGTAACGGAACAAAGGAGGGTCTTTTTTTTACAGTGGTACCTAAACCAGGAAAAAACTGTTCCTCGGCCCAAGGATTGTTTGTGGCGCCTGTCAGGTCTTTAATATCAGTCATGTGACATGTTGGGTCAGGGGTCTTTAGCCTTCTCCAGGCCAAGGACCAACTTCTATATCATGTATAAATTGTGTTTTTCAATAACCCAATCCTGTGAAATACTAAAATATTCAAATTCGGGACTTGTACCGTTCACATTACGGTACCTGGGCATGGGTACCGGTACTCAATGGTACCAATTGGTAGTTTGTTTGTGTCTGTGAGTAAATATTAATTTTATCATCCATCATTTTATCATTTGCAAGTATGACCTTACGTTGCAATTGCAGTTGCAAGTCCAAGACATTAGATGGCACTAGTGTATAGTTTATGGCGTTGCGCCCTAAAAAGTGTTAACACTGCAAGTATTGTACTTATCACACACCAGCTGTTTGATTGTAACGTGCAATCTAGTCGTAGTTTTCATGAACTCATTTGCAAAACGATGCGTAAAATCACTAATGCTAATCCGTAGCATGTCAATAGCAAAGCCAATGTGTATTAGCAACGAGCTAATAAGGGGAGCCTTATTTTACTTAAACTGTAATGTGTTTGGAGTCAATTTTTTTTGTTGGCATTCAAAATTAAAGGTAAAGATAGTTAGGCCGAGTCCGCTCTCAGTGCTGCTGGAGTGATTGTCAAAGACGTCACACGGAGCCCAGGTACAGAAACATGGCACCGTTGGATTTTAGGTGAAAAAAAGTTGCGGGATTCTGTACCGCGACTTGTCCAGGGTGTACCCCGCCTTCCGCCCGATTGTAGCTGATAGGCGCCAGCGCCCCCCGCGACCCGAAAGGGAATAAGCGGTAGGAAATGGATGGATGGATGTACCCATCCCTAAATCAAGTGACACAGTATAGCTGTAAACTAGCATGCTAATCGCTAGCTACAGTATCAACTAGCCTGCTCGTCACTAGCTGACAATTAACTTGCAAATCGCTAGCTGACAACTAGCAGGCAAATTGCTATTTGGCAATTAGCGTTCAAATCGCTAGCTGACAACTGGCACGCGAAACACTGGCTGACAAATAGCGTTCAAATCGCTAGCTGACAAATACTTTGCTAATCGCTAGCTGACATCTAGCATGAAAATTGCTATTTGGCAGTTAGCGTTCAAATCACTAGCTGACAACTGGCACGCGAATCGCTAGCTGACGATAAGCGTTCAAATCGCAAAATGACAAATAGCTTGCTAATCGCTAGCTGACAATTAGCATTCAAATCGCTAGCTGTCAACTAGCAAGCAAATTGCTAGTTGACAATTAGCGTTCATATCGCTAGCTGACAACTAGCACGCTAATCGTTAGCTGACAATTAGCGTTCGAATAGCTAGCTGACAATTACTGTTCAAATCGCTAGCTGACAATTAGCGTTCAAATCGCTAGCTGACAACTAGCACGCGAATCCTTAGCTGACAATTAGCGTTCAAATCGCTAGCTGAAAAGCAGCACGCAAATTGTTAGCTGACAATTGGCAGGCGACATGTTAGCTGACAATTACCGTTCAAATCGTTAGCTGACATTTAGCACGCGAATCGTTGGCTGACAATTAGCGTTCAAACCACTGGCTGGCAATAAGCGTTCGAATCGCTAGCTGACAACTAGCATGCAAATTGCTAGCTGACAATTAGTGTTCAAATTGCTCCCTGACAATTTGCATTTAAATTGCAAGCTGACAACTGGCACAAGAATCGTTCGCTGACAATTAGCGTTCAAAACGCTAGCTGACAATTAGTGTTCAAATGGCTTGCTGACAATTAGTGTTCAAAACGCTAGCAGACAATTAGCGTTAAAATCGCTTGCTGACAATCAGTGCTCAAATTGCTAGCTGACAAATAGCGCTGAAATCGCTAGCTGACAATTGGCGTTCAAATCTGTAGCTGACAAATAACGTTCAAATCGCTAACTGACTATTAGCGCTCAAATCGGTAGCTGACAACCAGCACGCAAATCCTTAGCTGATAATCAGCACGCGACATGTTCGCTGACAATTAGCATTCCAATTGCTAGCTGACAATTAGCACACGACATGTCAGCTGACAATTAGCGTTCAAATCGCTAGCTGACAATTAGCACGCGACATGTTAGCTGACAATTAGCATTCAAATCGCTAGCTGACAATTAGCGATCAAATCGCTAGCTGATAACTAAAACAGGAATCATTCGGTGACAATTAGCGCTGAAATCGCTAGCTGATAATTAGTGTTCAAATCGATAGCTGACAACTAGGACGCAAATCATTAGCTGACAATTAGCGCTGAAATCGCTGGCTGACAATTAGCGTTCAAATCAGTAGCGAACAACTACCACGTGAATCGTTAGCTATCAATTAGCGTTCAAATCCTTAGCAGAAAATTAGCAATGAAATCGTTAGCTGACGATTAACGTTTAAATCGGTAGCTGACAATTTGCATGCAAATCGTTAGCTCACATTTAGCGTTCAAATCACTAGCTAATAATTAGCGATCAAATCACTAGCTGACAATTAGCGTTCGAATCGCCGGCTGACAATTAGGGTTCCAACCGCTAGCTGACAACTAGCATGCAAATCTTTAGCTGACAATTAGCGTTCAAACCACTAGTTGACAATTAGTGTTTGAATTGCTAGCTGACAACTAGCACGCAAATGGTTAGCTTACAATTAGCATTCAAATTGCAAGCTGACAATTAGCACGCGATATGTTAGCTAACAATTAGCATTAAAATCACCAGATGTGGGTAGAGTAGCCAGAAATTGTACTCAAGTAAGAGTACTGTTACTTTACAGATTTATTACTCAATTAAAAGTAAGGAGTAGTCACCCAAATATTTACTTGAGTAAAAGTAAAAAGTATGTTGTGAAAAAACTACTCAAGTACTGAGTAACTGATGAGTAACCTGTTTGTTTAATGATTACGGCAACAAATAATGCACAAAAACATAAAAATAGCAATGAGCAAATTCAGAGCCAGGAATATTTCTTAAGCAACTAAAACAATAATATATATTAAATAATGATACACTAAAATAAAATAAAAATTAAGGCAAATTGGGCCACAATAACTTAACAGCACCATAGGCACAGTAGGCATTCATTGATTGATTGAAACTTGTATTAGTAGATTGCAGTACAGTACATATTCCGTACAATTGACCACTAAATGGTAACACCCCAATAAGTTTTTCAACGTTAATCAATTACTTAATAAATGACCAAGTCGAGGTAATCTACCTCATATATACATACACACACATATCATATATATATATATATATATATATATATATATATATATATATATATATATACATATACATACACACATATCATATATATATATACATTTATATATACAGTATATCATTCATATTGATTTATTTTGCCATTTTTGTTCACATGTTAAAGGTGTTTTAATGAATATACATGCATGTTTAACATATAGATTCCTATCTTTAATGAAGACAAGAATATAAGTTGGTGTATTACCTGATTCTGATGACTTGCTTTGATTGGAATCAGACAGTATAGTGCTGATAAGTCCCGGTTTTCAAATGGAGGAGAAAAAAAGTTCCTCCTTCCTGTCTAATACATCATGAAAGTCATTGGTTTTTGGCATCTTATTTGTCCAGCTTCCATATTCGTTTTTATACACTTTACAAGAAATACATTGGCGGCAAACTGCGTAGCTTGCTAGCTTGTTTGCGCTGGCTTTCGGGGACTCTTATTTTGTTAGCGCAAGCGCGATGGAGCGGCACTTTTATTGTGAAGACAGGAACTGTGCAATCAGTCTTTAGGCTTGTGACGGGAAGTACGGTTGAAATAAAAAGTGTCTTTTTTCCTTTACACTTTTTATTGATTGGTTGATTGATTGAAACTTTTATTCGTATATTGCACAGTACAGTACATATTCCGTACAGTTGACCGCTAAATGGTAACACCCGCATACGTTTTTCAACATGTCGGGTTCTACGTGTGACGGTCACGTGACCGCCTGGCTCTGTTTGATTGGTCCAACGTCACTAGTGACTGCATGTGATTGGTGAAACGCAAGCATGCGTAGTTCCTACTTTGAATGCGTGTCTGACAAAAACAAAACAAACAAAGCGTGCATTAACAGATCGATAAAAAAAAGTAGCGAGTAGTGACCTGATTGCAGATAAATGGAGCGGAGTAAAAGTAGCGTTTCTTCTCTATAGATATACTCAAGTAAAAGTAAAAGTATGTTGCATAAAAACTACACTTAGAAGTACAATTTATCCCAAAAGTTACTCAAGTAGACGTAACGGTGTAAATGTAGCGCGTTACTACCCACCACTGCAAATCACTAGCTGACAATTAGCACGCAAATTGCTAGCGGACATTTAGCGTTCATATTGTCAGGCTTGTCTCTGACAGTGTGGCCATGTTTTAGCGCTCTTCTTTTGTCTGTTTCTCTTTTTTTCTCCTTGAGCGCTGTTTACCCTCAGCTGCGGCTGATTGGCACCTGGCCACACCTGGTGTCAATCAGCCCGCTCCTATTTTTACCTGCTTTGTCCTCCAGTCAGTGCTGGATTATTGTTGTTACCTCTTGTCACCACTACCTGTCAATGTCATTAATACTCATCGTTGTAGCTGTGTCTACTTCTGTTCACTCTGCTCATGCCATAATTCCTTCGTAAGTGTTTTTGTTCATAGCCAAGTTTGTTCTCCGTCTTGTGCGCGCCTTTTGTTTGTACCCTTTATTTTTGTTTAGTTTTAGTGTTAAATTAAATCATGTTTTCCTATTCAATGCCTGCCACCATCCCTGCATCTTGGGGTTCGTCAACAACTAAATGTGACACATATCAGTAGCTGACAACTAACACACAAATTCTTAGCTGACAATTAGCATTCAAATCGCTAGCTGACAATTAGCACGCAAATTGTTAGCGGACATTTAGAGGCCTACTGAAACCCACTACTACCGACCACGCAGTCTGATAATTTACATATCAATGATGAAATATTAACATTGCAACACATGCCAATACGGCCTTTTTAGTTTACTAAATTGCAATTTTAAATTTCCCGCGAAGTTTCCTGTTGAAAACGTCGCAGAATGCACCGATCACGGCTAAAAGTAGCCTGTTTTTATCGCATAATTACACAGCATTCTGGACTTCTGTGTTGCTGAATCTTTTGCAATTTGTTCAATTAATAATGGAGACGTCAAAGAAGAAAGATGTTGGTGCAAAGCGGTGTATTGCAGCCGGCTGTAGCAACACAAACACAGCCGGTGTTTCTTTGTTGTGAAGATTTAATATGGAACAGAGCCCTCAAGCGAACATGTTTCTTTACCACATGCCAACCGGCAGGTTTCGGTGAGAAAATTGTGGTAATAAGTCGGCTCTTACCGTAAACATGAGCGGAGCTTGTGTCGTTCCTCCTGCAGCTGTCAAAGAGGCAGCTGCGACTTTCTTGGCTCCTCCATGGCTTCCCTCAGAGACACTGGCGGTCACCACACCCTTCCGACTTTCAGGTATGACTTTATAATCTCACTAAAACACTAGTAACACAATAATCAGAAAAGGGATTTTTTTTAGAATTATCCTAGTAAATGTGTCTAATAATATCTGAATCGCTCCCACTGCCCTTGTCTTTCTTTTTTTCTTCTAGTCCTTCACTCTCACTATCCTCATCCACAAATCTTTCATCCATACATCCATCCATTTCCTACCGCTCTTTCCCTTTCGGGGTCACGGGTGGCGCTGGCGCCTATCTCAGCTACAATCGGGCGGAAGGCGGGGTACACCCTGGACAAGTCGCCACCTCATCGCAGGGCCAACACAGATAGACAGACAACATTCACACTCACATTCACACACTAGGGCCAATTTAGTGTTGTCTTTCATCCTCGCTCAAATTAATGGGGAAATTGTCGCTTTCTCAGGCCGAATCGCTCTAGCTGCTGGTGGCCATGATTGTAAACAATGTGAGGATGTGAGGAGCTCTACAACCCGTGACGTCACGCGGACCTCGTCTGCTACTTCCGGTACAGGCAAGGCTTTTTTATTAGCGACCAAAAGTTGCGAACTTTATCGTGGATGTTCTCTACTAAATCCTTTCAGCAAAAATATGACAATATCCCGAAATGATCAAGTATGACACATAGAATGGACCTGCTGTCCCTGTTTGAATAAGAAAATCTCATTTCAGTAGGCCTTTAGCGTTCATATTGCTAACCGACAACTACAGTAGCACTAGTTAGATGACAATTAGCTTGGAAATGGCCAGCTGCCAAATGCCGCACTCATCCCTAACCGGCAATTAGAGCGCTAACCGCCAGCTATATAAAATGCTAACATTGCTATAAACACACAATCGTTTATTCCATGCTTTTATTTCCAGGCTGCAAGGAACAAAGAGCGTGTAAACAACACTGCGCGGCGTTGGATCCAATTCCGGTGTGGTCCCACGTGCTCCTCTCGTTAGACGTACACGGCGGGCGCCGGTCACGTGACGCCGCGGGAACGTGTCTCCATGGCGACCAGGTTGTCCTTCAAACAAGTGCGGCAATGTGACGCTCCATGAAAACAAAGGCAAGTTTGCACTCGAGACGTCCGTGTGTCCGACCTTGCAACTTTTCCTCTTTTTTTCCCCTCCCCCACATTCCTCCGCCATCTTTTTTCTTTCCTTTTGTCTTCTCCTTCCGCCTGCCTGCGCTTTGTCCTCCTCCCAGGTTGCCATGGCGACGACAAGCACACACTTTCTTCATTTTTCACCAATATAAGGTAAACATGCCTAGGCTATAGGCTACTATCAATCAATATTTGTTTACGTAGCCCTAAATCGCTGGTGTCTCAAAGGGCTGCACGAGCCACAGCGACATAGCAGCTACGCGACAGCTAAGCACACAGTAGCGCACCAGCTAGACCAGGGGTCGGCAACCTTTACCACGCAAAGAGCCATTATGACCTGAAGACAATGGGAGCCGCAGCAATTCTCACAAATATCAGCTGATGGCCACCCAGATAATAACAATAAAGGCGTGCTATGAAGCCATTGCCTTTGACGCCTTCTACAACATGTACAAACGGCTTCCCAGTATAGCAACATGTTGTATGTGGCTTCCGCTGTTACACGGACACGACTGCAAGGCATACTGGGTGACACAGAGTATACTGAAGGTTGTGATATGAACAATTTTAACACTCTTACTAATATGCGCCACACCGTGAACCCACACCGAACAAGAATGACAAACACATTTCGGGAGAACATCCTCACAGTAACACAACATAAACGCAACACAACAAATACCCAGAATCCTTTGCATCCATGACTTTTCCTTATACACCCCGCTACACCTCCCTGATACCGAAGTACATGTCAAACTACTTCCTTAACGTAAATGACCGCCATAACCACAACACCAGGGGGAGCTCCACAAACCACGTTAAACCCAGATTCCGATCTAACAAAGTTCTTAACTCATTCTCTTTCTATGCCACATCAATGTGGAATGCACTCCCAACAGGTATACAAGTAAGTGCATCTCTATAGTCCTTCAAAACCGCTCTAAAACAACACCTCCAGGCAACTTCAACACTTTACTAATACCCTCCTCCATTCACATCCCATCCCCCCGGATTATAAACAACGTAATGTAAATACTCAAATGTACTTCTAATGTATATACTGTACTTGTTCTTATGCTATGTGAACTCACTATGTTCTCTGCTGGCTTTACATGTCCTACTAAATAAGACCTACACTGTTTGAATGTCCACATTTCTCTGTTGATGCAATTGTTGATGACTAAACTACTGATATCAACCAAAGCTCCTCATCCCACCACCCGGATTGTAAATAATGTAAATAATTCAATGTACATACTATGACAATTAACTTGTGTGATGACTGTATTATGCTGATAGTATATATTTGTACCATGAATTGATTAACGTGGACCCCGACTTAAAAAAGTTGAAAATCGTATTCGGGTGTTACCATTTAGTGGTCAATTGTACGGAATATGTACTGAACTGTGCAATCTACTAATAAAAGTATCAATCAATCAAGCACCAAACCCCAGGAAGTTGGCAAAAACCCCTTCAAAAAAAATGTAATTTTTGCCTCTTTGAACTGTAATTTGACCCCTTAAAATTCTTTAACACTCCCCAAACTGGACACACACATCAGGACTGGCGAAAATTGCGATCTAATAAAAAAACAAATCCAAAACTCAAAACTGCGCTCTAGCGCCCCCCAGGAATATAACACAGACAAAACTGCTCCAAGGAAGAAAACACAGACAAAACTGCGTGTAGCTTCCGGTCGGTTAGGAATGTCGTAGAGACATGAAACAAAAACCTCTATGTAGGTCTAACTTAGACCTACATTTCATTCATTTACATCCCTCAGCAAAAATCAACAGGAAGTTGGCAATTACCCCTTCAAAACAAAACTTTAGTAAAAAACCGTCACCTTTTTTCAAACATCATCTCCTCTGAGCGCGTTTGTTGTGTCGGCTTCAAACTCGCACAGCAGAGAGATTGAACCCACCCATCCATCCATTTTCTACCGCTTTTTCCCTTTTGGGGTCGTTGGGGGCGCTGGCGCCTATCTCAGCTACAATCGGGCGGAAGGCGGGGTACACCCTGGACAACCCTTCTGATTAAAAGTTGAGAAAAGAGTTTTAATAATTGCTCCGGTTTTGATTATACGAGCCTTCAAAAATTCTGCGCTGATGCTGCTGCGCTGCTGCCGTCTCAAGATGGCCGCTTAAAAGCAGGAAGCACCAGCAGGACCACACAATGCAGAGAAGGTAGGTACTGTGCGGGTAAAGATATGTTTACTGGGTGAAAGAAGGAGGCACTACTTTGACACCAGGATACAGAGAAGGTAGGTAATGTGAAGGTAAAGATATGTTGTCTGGGTGATGGCAGGAAGCACCAGCGTGTATGGGTGACAGATAGAAGCACCAGTGGGACCCCAGGATGCAGGGAAGGTAGTTAATGTGCAGGTAAAGATATGTTGAATGGATAAAGGGAGGAAACACCAGCAAAATTCAGTCCTGAACATCGCTGCTTGCAGGTTTAATTAATACTTAAGGCTCGAGTATCGTATTGTATCGTCACATATATTGGGACGGTATAGCTCGGTTGGTAGCGTGGCCGTGCCCAGCAACTTGAGGGTTCCAGGTTCGATCCCCGCTTCCGTCATCCTAGTCACTGCCGTTGTGTCCTTGGGCAAGAAACATTTTGCCCACCTTGATCCCAGTGCCACCCACACTGGTTTAAATGTAACTCAGATATCGGGTTTCACTATGTAAAAGCGCTTTGAGTCACTAGAGAAAAGGCGCTATATAAATAGAATTCACGTAACTTATCAGGAGTATAAAATAATCAGTATAGCATATTTGTCAATAAAAACAAGTATTCTATGATTTTCGCTAAATATTACTTACACGTACAAAGTCTCCCAGGCGTACTAGAAAGTATCCAGTAACAAACGTGTCCGCATCATTTAACTTACTGTGTCGTGAATTATTGTGACCACCTGGTGTCGCTATTTCCACTTAAATTCCCAAAATATGTTCTTGTTTTTTAATACCTACTATTTTTAATACTCAAGGCTCGAGTATCGTATTGTATCGTTAGATATAAATTGGGCCGGTATAGCTCGGTTGGTAGCGTGGCCGTGCCCAGCAACTTGAGGGTTCCAGGTTCGATCCCCGCTCCTCCTATCCTAATCACTGCCGTTGTGTCCTTGGGCAAGAAACACTTTGCCCACCTTGTTCACAGTGCCACTCACACTGGTTTAAATGTAACTCAGATATCGGGTTTCACTATGTAAAAGCGCTATGAGTCACTAAAGAAAAAGCGCTATATCAATTTAATTCACGTCACTTATCAGGAGTGTAAAAGTTGTGTTACCGTAGTCAGGAAAGGTCTTTGCCATTACCAACGCTGCTGTGTTTCGATGCCTTTGTTGCACGCGACGTGGCGTCCGGTTTCAGACTCGTCACGTCACAATTCGCACCGGATTTGCCATAGGGCTAATGCTACTATTAGCATTAGTGTGTTTACGTGGCGATTTCAACACGTCGAGTGATGTAAACTACAAGTAAGATGCGCATCACAATCAAACAGCTGGCGCGTAATGAGTACAAGACTTGCAGTACAAACACTTTGTGTGGCGCAACGCAGCACATCCAAGCTCCCTAGTTGGACGACGCATCAAAGATAGCCTGAACAGTACTGCCATCTAATGTCTGGGAAGTGCAACTGACTCAGAAATTGGACAGCACAGTTTTTAAATCATAGAAAAAACTATATTTTAATGTCAAAAACAATATTTATTAAAAAAAGTAGCAAATATTGGTACCGCTGAGTATCAGTACCAGTACCCATTTCTAGTGGTATTAGTGATTATTAATAAGGAAGTGGTAATATTGTTACTACTCGTTATCAGTTTTCCCCCTGGTGTTGTCTTCAGGTTTTACTTTTGTTACTGTATGTCAAATCTGCCCGGCAACCACAGATGCTCATCATTGTGGGATAAATAAAGCCTGTCCTATCCTAGCGTGTTGGGATCGATACTCTTGTTGCACTTTCTCTTCTGCTGTACACTGTACCTCCGTTAATGACTCATTTTTAATCATCTCTTTCAACACTTTCAAAGGGTCGTAAACAGGTCTCCACTGTACATGCTGTAAATACTGTACATCTGTATATACTGTAAATACTGCACATGCTGTATACTGCACATGCTGTACATACATACGTTTCCATATGAGTTGGGAAATTGTGTTAGATGTAGATATAAACGGAATACAATTATTTGCAAATCATTTTCAACCCATATTCAGTTGAATATGCTACAAAGACAACATATTTCATGTTCAAACTGATAAACTTTTTTTTTTTTTGCAAATAATCATTAACTTTAGAATTTGATGCCAGCAACACGTGACAAAGAAGTTGGGAAAGGTGGCAATAAATACTGATAAATTTGAGGAATGCTCATCAAACAATTATTTGGAACATTCCACAGGTGTGCAGGCTAATTGGGAACAGGTGGGTGCCATGATTGGGTATAAAAACAGCTTCCCAAAAAATGCTCAGTCTTTCACAAGAAAGGATGGGGCGAGGTACACCCCTTTCTCCACAACTGCGTGAGCAAATAGTCAAACAGTTTAAGAACAACGTTTCTTAAAGTGCAATTGCAAGACATTTAGGGATTTCAACATCTACAGTCCTTAATATCATCAAAAGGTTCAGAGAATCTGGAGAAATCACTCCACGAAGCGGAATGGCCGGAAACCAACATTGAATGACCGTGACTTCCGATCCCTCAGATGGCATTGTATCAAAAACCGACATCAATCTCTAAAGGATATCACCACATGGGCTTAGGAACACTTCAGAAAACCACTGTCACTAAACACAGTTCGTCGCAACATCTGTAAGTGCAAGTTAAAGCTCTACTATGCAAATCCAAAGCCATTTATCAACAACATCCAGAAACGCCGCCGGCTTCTCTGGGCCCGAGCTCAGCTAAGATGGACTGAGGCAAAGTGGAAAAGTGTTCTGTGGTATGACGAGTCCACATTTCAAATTATATTTGGAAACTATGGACGTGGTGTCCTCCGGAACAAAGAGGAAAATAACCTTCCGGATTGTTATAGGCGCAAAGTTCAAAAACCAGCATCTGTGATGGTATGGGGGTGTACTATTGCCCAAGGCATGGGTAACTTACACATCTGTGAAGGCACCATTAATGCTGAATGGTCCATACAGGTTTTGGAGCAACATATGTTGCCATCCAAGCAACGTTATCATGGATGCCCCTGCTTATTTCAGCAAGACAATGTCAAGCCATGTGTTACAACAGCGTGGCTTCATAGTAAAAGAGTGCGGGATACTAGACTGGCCTGCTTGTAGTCCAGACCTGTCTCTCATGTGTGGCAAATTATGAAGCCTAAAATACCACAATGGAGACCAACTTAAGCTGTACATAAAACCAGAATGGGAAAGAATTCCACCTGAAAAGCTTAAAAAATGTGTTTCCTCAGTTCCCAAACGTTTATTGAGTGTTGTTAAAAGAAAAGGTGATGTAAATCAGGGGTGAACATGCGCTTTCCCAACTACTTTGGCACGTGTTGCAGCCATGAAATTCAAAGTTAATTATTATTTGCATAAAAAAAAATGTTTATGAGTTTGAACATCAAATATGTTGTCTTTGTAGCATCCATCCATCCATCCATTTTCTACCGCTTATTCCCTTTCGGGGTCGCGGGGGGCGCTGGCGCCTATCTCAGCTACAATCTTTGTAGCATATTCAACTTAATATGGGTTGAAAAGGATTTGCAAATCATTGTATTCCGTTTATATTTACATCTAACACAATTTCCCAACTCATATGGAAACAGGGTTTGTACATACTGTACATACTCTAAATCAGGGGCGCTCACACTTTTTCTGCAGGTGAGCTACTTTTCAATTGACCAAGTCGAGGAGATCTACTTCATTCCTATTTATAATTTATATTTATTTATTTATGAAAGAGACATTTTTGTTAACAAGTTAATGGTGTTTAATGATAATACAAGCATGTTTAACACACATAGATTCCTTTCTTTCATGAAGACAAGAATATAAGTTGGTGTATTTGATTCTGATGACTTGCATTGATTGGAATTAGATAGTGGTGCTGATAACGTCCGCATTTTCAAATGGAGGAAAAAAAAAGTCCTCCTTTCTGTCCAATACCGCATGAAAGTGGTTGGATTTGGCATCTCATTTGTCCAACTTGCATACTCGTTTTTAAACACTTTGTTATGAGAGTAGCATATGTGTGTGGCCCTTTAATGTCTGGCAGCAGGTGAGTGACGTCAGTGAGTGTGCGGGTGGGCAAGCAAGTGAGAAAGCGGTCGCTGAGGGCGGGGGAGAAATACATTGGCTTGCTAGCTTGTGCACGCTAGCTTTCTGAGACTCTTATTTTGTTAGCACAGGCAGGATGAAACAGGTCTTTTATGGTGAAGACAGGAACTGTGCTGTCGGTCTTTAGAGTTTTGACAGTAGGTACGGAGTCTCTAGAAATAAAATGTGTTTCTCTGCATCCGCCCTGTTAGTGATTTTTTTCTTAAATATGAGCTCGCAGCAGCCAGCGTCATCTCACAAGATCCTCGGGTGCCGAGAATGTCAAACAACTGACGAAAGTGAAGTCTTGGTATGATTGATGATTGCTCATTTTTATGTATATTTTTTAATGCCTGGCTTGAGATCGACTGGCACACCCTCCGAGATCGACCAGTCGATCGCGATCGACGTAATGCCCACCCCTGCTCTAAATAGTATACATAATGTACATACTTATTATAATGTACATACTGTACATAATCTAAATAACAGACATAATGTACATACTGCACATGCTGTATATACTGTACATGCAGTACATTATCTACAATATGGGCGGAGCACCAGTTTCCAGGCCCCCCAGATACTATATCATTAGTGGATACACACCAATGATTATGTGTAATACATTATTATAATCATGATTGTATGATTATTAGTGTAATCTGTTTCCAACATTAATCGAGGGTCCTTGAACGCACCACAGTTATGGGCAACGAGATGCAACAGTGGAAGCGCAACATAACTTTGTCTTATGCTGCGAAGAGTAGAACTATCATGTCATTTTTACCTTCTTTTGTTCTGTGTGAATCTTTCAAGGTGAGCTTTGACGTCTTTATGACGTCTGTGTTGACTGTAGGCGTTTGAAGTTAGCTTCGCCGCTGTCAGTGTTCGTAATAACGTCGTTGGGGTCTTAGTAAATCAGGCCCTGCGTGTGTCAGCTAAAATATCCCGCCTCCTCACACAGAGGCGAGGATCAAAATGTGGCAATAGTTTAAAAACGTAGTTTTTCCAGTGACCTCTCTTTTTATGTCATGAAAGTGAGCCTTGAACACAACAAGTGTGTGTGTGTGTGTGTGTGTGTGTGTGTGTGTGTGTGTGTGTGTGTGTGTGTGTTCTGGCAATGCTTACTTAATGGGGACATCGCTCTGTTTACACAGTCACCTTTTAGGGACTTCGGACGGTATGGGGACCAAAAAACAGGTCCCCTAAAGGGAAACTTTTTTAAATGATAGTCAGATTCATTCAGAAGATGTCTAAGTGATTTTTAAGCTTTGGCCCATAAAACATTTTTACTGGTTAGTTTGAGTGTGAACTTTTTTTCTTTTTAAATGGTCCTCAGTAGTCACGTACAAATGTGTGTGAATTATGCAAAATGATTTAAATTTGGTCCCCATGAACCATTTTAACTCTTTTTCCCCAGGGTCCCCAGTTTGTATGATCAGCACATTACTTCATCAATTCAGAGATTTAAAGACGTGTATGAGCTAACAGGGCAGTGGCCATTTTACCTCATTTTATTTATGCCTCCACAACCTGTAGAAAGGGTGGTCCCCACAAGTCATGATCAACAACTCTGTGTGTGTGTGCATGAGTGTGTGTGTGTGTGAGTGTGTGTGTGTGTGTGTGTGTGTGTGTGCGTGTGCGTGTGTGTTCTGGCAATGCTGACTTGATGGGGGCATCGCTCTGTTTACACAGTCACCTTTTGGGGATTTCGGACGGTATGGGGACCAAAAAACAGGTCCCCCAAAGGGAAACATTTTTAAATGATAGTCAGATCCATTCTGAAGATGTCTAAGTGATTTTTAAGCTTTGGCCCATAAATCATTTTTACTGGTTAGTTTGAGTGTGAACTTTTTTTCTTTTTAAATGGTCCGAGTTGTTACGTACAAATGTGTGTGAATTATGCAAAATGATTTAAATTTGGTCCCCATGAACCATTTTAACTCTTTTTCCCCAGGGTCCCCAGTTTGTATGATCAGCACATTACTTCATCAATACAGAGATTTAAAGACATGTATGAACTAACTGGGCAGTGGTCATTTTACCTAATTTTTTTTAATGCCTCCACAACCTGTAGAAAGGGTGGTCCCCACAAGTCATGATCAACAACTGTGTGTGTGTGTGTGTGTGTGTGTGTGTGTGTGTGTGTGTGTGTGTGTGTGTGTGTGTGTGCGTGTGTGTGTGGGTGTGTGTGTGTGTGCGTGTGCGTGTGCGTGTGTGCTGCCGAGTGAGATAAATGACCTCACATTGTCGTGTCACAGCTCAGCTCTCTGAGCCCGCGGTGAGCGCTGAGTCCGACACGGCGGCGCTTGTCAAGGCCGACCCGGAGCAGCGTCGTTGCAGTTTTTTTCCACCGTAGCTACGTTACTGCCGACCCACCACATTGTTGGAAATGGCGTGTGGCTGGCGGTGTAGGGTACAATACCTGCTGACATTGCAATTTAGTCATCGCAACGTAGCATAGCAACCCTTGCCAACTGCCCCCTGCTGGCAACAACGTGCTGCGCCCAAGTGGAAGCAACAAAGAGAGAGCCAATTGGCCACTTAGGCCCCGCCCACCATGCAGCAAACATGGTAACCATGTTTTGTTGCTGCTGCAGAACATAAATAAAACACACATCTGCTGTTCAGGGGACAAATTTCACACCCTGATGGCGTCAATAACACCCCCCCACACACACACTCACACTCCCCCCACCCCCCCCCCCCACACACACACACACACAGACTCATGATAGTGAGAAGTGTAATGTCAGCATGACGCTCACACAGCTGTGCTGACCTGCAATGATGTTCAAAAGTAATGTTAGCACTTAAGACATATTTAGCAACACTACACTGGTGCTGTTAACTTAGCATGTTGTTTAAATGCGATGTTACCATGTAGCTCACATAGCTACGCTAGTGGTGTTTACCTGGCATTGAGGTTAATGAGTAATGGTAGCTTGTCGCTCACATAGCTGGGCTAGGTGTTGCTAACTTAGCATGATGTTAAAGCGCAATGTTAGCATGTAGCTCACACAGCTGGGCTAGGTGTTGCTAACTTAGCATGATGTTAAAGTGCAATGTTAGCATGTAGCTCACACAGCTACTCTAGTGTTGCTAACTTGGCATGATGTTAAAATGCAATGTTAGCATGTAGCTCACATAGCTATGCTAATTTTGCTAATTTGGCATGATGTTAAAATGTGATTTTAGCATGTAGCTCACATAGCTATGCTAGTTTTGCTAATTTGGCATGATGATAAAATGCGATGTTAGCATGTAGCTCACATAGCTATGCTAGTGGTGTTTACCTGGCATTGAGGTTAATAAGTAATGGTAGCATGTAGCTCACATAGCTGGGCTAGGTGTTGCTAACTTAGCATGATGTAAAAGTGCAACGTTAGCATGCAGCTCACATAGTTATGCTAGTTTTGCTAAATAAGCATGATGTTAAAGTGCAATGTTAGCATGTAGCTCACATAGCTGGGCTAGGTGTTGTTAACTTAGCATGATGTTAAAGTGCAATGTTAGCATGTAGATCACACAGCTATGCTAGTGCTGTTTACCTGGCATAGGGTTGATGAATAATGTTAGCATGTAGCTCACACAGCTGGGCTAGGTGTTGCTAACTTAGCATGATGTAAAAGCGCAGTTTTAGCATGCAGCTCACACAATTACTCTAGCGTTGCTAACTTGGCATGATATTAAAGCGCAATTTTTGTATGTAGCTCACACAGCTACTCTAGTGTTGCTAACTTAGCATGATGTAAAAGTGCAACGGTAGGATGTAGCTCACACAGCTAAGCTAGGTGTTGCCAACTTAGCATGATGTTAAAGCGCAATTTTAGCATGTAGCTCGCACAGCTACTCTAGTGTTGCTAACTTAGCATGACGTTAAAGTGCAATGTTAGCATGTAGCTCACATAGCTACGCTAGTGCTGTTTACCTGGGCTGAGGTTAATGAGTAATGGTAGCATGTAGCTCACATATCTAGGCTAGGTGTTGCTAACTTAGCAGGATGTTAAAGCGCAAGTTTAGCATGTATCTCACACAGCTACTCTAGTGTTGCTAACTTAGCATGACGTTAAAGTGCAATGTTAGTATGTAGCTCACATAGCTATGCTAGTGTTGTTTACCTGGCATTGAGGTTATGGAGTAATAGTAGCATGAAGCTCACATAGCTTAGCTAGGTGTTGCTAACTTTCATGAGGTAAAAATGCAATGTTAGCATGTAGCTCACATAGCTGAGCTAGGTGTTGCTAACTTAGCATGATGTAAAAACGCAATGTTAGCATGTAGCTCACATAGCATTGCTAGGTGTTGCTAACTGAACCTGATGTAAAATTGCAATGTTAGCATGTAGCTCACATAGCTGGGCCAGGTGTTGTTAACTTAGTATGATGTTAAAGTCTAATGTCAGCATGTAGATCACACAGATATGCTAGTGTTGCTAACTTAGCATGATGTTAAAGTGCAATGTTAGCTGTTAGCAGATATCTTATAAAGCTATGGTAGTGCTGTTAACCTAGTATGGTGTTAAAGAGTAATGTTAGCATGTAGCTAACATTTGGTTTGTTGTTCAAACGTAATGTTAGCAGTTAACACATCTTACATAGTTATTCTATTGTTACTAACTTAGGATGATGTTGAAATATAATGACAACATGTAGCTCACATAGCTCTGCTAACCTGGAATGATGTTAAAATATAATTTTAACAGTTAACCCGTATCTAAATAGTTATGCTAGCATAATAACAAGTAGTGCACATATGCTAGTACTGTTGCTTGTCATGGTGTTAAAATGTAATATTAGCATGTAGCTCACATCCAATCAAGCTTTAATTATAAAGAGCTAACTTAATAATGGTAAAATGCAACAGTTAGCACAAATCTTACATAGTGATGCTAGTATTGCTCATCTCGCATGATGTTAAAATGGAATATTAGCATGTAGCTCATATCCAATCAAGCTTGAACTATAAAGTGCTAACTTAATGATGTTAAAATGCAACAGTTAGCACAAATCTTTCATAGTGATGCTAGTTTCACTCACCTAGCATGATGTTAAAATTTAATATTAGCATGTAGCTCACATACCTACGCTAACCTGGAATGATGTTACAATGAAATGTTAGCAGGTAGAACATATCGTACACATCTATGCTCGTGCTGCTTACCTAGCATGATGTTAATGACTAATGTTACTATTTAGCTCACATAGCTATGCAAGGGGTTGCTAACTTAGCATGATGTTAAAGTGTAATGTTAGCATGTAGCTCCCATAGCTATGCTAACCTGGAATGATGTTCAAATGTAATGCTAACAGTTAACATGTATCTACATAGTTATGCCATTATTGATAACACGTAATGCACATATGCTAGTGCTGTTATGATGTTAAAATGTGATATTAGCATGTAGCTCACTTAAAATCAACCTTTAATTATAAAGCGCTAACTCCATGATGTTAAAATGCAGCAGTTGGCACTAATCTTATATAGTGATGCATGTTATTTTTCTAACCTAGCATGATGTTAAAATGTAATAGTAGCATGTAGCTCACATACAAGCAAGCTTTAATTATAAAGTGCTAACTTAATGGTGTTAAAATGCCGCAGTTAGTACAAATCTTACATAGTGATGGTAGATTTGCTAACCTAGCATGATGTTAAATTGTCATTTTAGCATGTAGCTCACATCACATCAAGCTTTAATTATAAAGTGCTAACTTAATGATGTTGAAATGCATCAGTTAGCATAAATCTTACATAGTGATGCTAGTTTTGCTTACCTCGCATGATGTTAAAATGTAATATTAACATGTAGCTCACATCAAGTCAAGCTTTAATTATAAACCGCTAACTCAATGATGCTAAAACGCAGCAGTTTGCACAAATCTTACATAGAGATGCTAGATTTGCTAACCGAGTATGATGTTAAAATGTAATATTAACATTTAGCTCACATCAAATCAAGCTTTAATTATAAAACGCTAAATTAATTATGTTGAAATGAAACAGTTGGCACCAATCTTACATAGTGACAGTTAACAAAATGATATATTAGCATGTAGCTCACTTGAAATCAAGCATTAATTATAGAGTGCTAACTTAATGATGTTAAAATGCAGCAGTTGGCACAAATCTTACTTAGTGATGCTAGATTTGCTAACCTAGCATGATGTTGAAATGGAATATTGGCGTGTAGCTCACATCCAATTAAGCTTTAATTATAAAGTGCTAACCTAACAATGTTAAAAAAAACAGCAGTTAGCAGAAATCTTGCATAGTGCAGTTAGTTTTGCTAACATTGCATGTTGTTAAAATGTAATATTAGCATGTAGCTCACATCAAATCAAGCTTTGCTAATAAATCATTAACTTAATGATGTTAATATGCAGCAGTTAGCACAAATCTTACATAGTGATGCTAGTTTTGCTAACCTAGCATGATGTTAAAGAGTAATTTTAGCATGTAGCTCAAGTAGCTATGCTAGTGCTGTTAACTTAGCGGGATGTTAAACTGTAATATTAGCATGTTGCTTACATCAAATCAGGCTTTAATTATAAAGCTCTAACTTAATGATGTTAAAATGCAGCAGTTAGCACAAATCTTACAATGTGATGCTAAATTTGCTAACCGAGCAAATTTAGCATCATTAACATTAGCATGTAGCTCACATCAAATCAAGCTTTATTAAGCGCTAACTTAATAATGTTAAAAAACAGCAGTTAGCAGAAATCTTACATATTGATGCTAGTTTTACTAATCTAGCATTATGTTAACATCTAATATTAGCATGTAGCTCACATTCAATCAAGCTTTCGTTTTAAAGCGCTAACCTAATTATGTTAAAATGAAGTACAAATCTTACATATTGATCCTAGTTTTGCTGACCTAGCACTGTGTTAAAATGTAATGTTAGCATGTACTTCACATCAATTCAAGCTTTAATTATAAAGCGCTAACTTAATGATGTTAAAAAACAGCAGTTAGCAGAAATATTGCAGAGTGATGCTAGTTTCGCTCACATTACATGATGTTAAAATGTAATATTAGCATGTAGCTCACATCAAAACAAGCTTCAATTATAAAGCGCTAACTTAACAATGTTAAAAAAAAACAGCAGTTAGCAGAAATCTTGCATAGTGATGGTAGTTTTGCTAACATTGCATGTTGTTAAAATGTAATATTAGCATGTAGCTCACATCAAATCAAGCTTTACTAATAAATCATTAACTTAATGATGTTAAAATGCAGCAGTTAGCACAAATCTTACATAGTGATGTTAGTTTTGCTAACCTAGCATGATGTTAAAGAGTAATTTTAGCATGTAGCTCAAGTAGCTATGCTAGTGTCGTAACTTAGCGGAATGTTAAACTGTAATATTAGGATGTTGCTTACATCAAATCAAGCTTTAATTATAAAACGCTAACTTAATCATGTTAAAATGCAGTGGTTAGCACAAATCTTACGAAGTGATGCTAAATTTGCTAACCGAGCATGATGTTAAAATGTAATATTTGCATGTAGCTCACATCCAATCAAGCTTTGATTATAAAGTGCTAACTTAACAATGTTTAAAAAGCAGCAGTTAGCAGAAATCTTACATAGCGATGCTACTTTTGCTCACCTCGCATATTGTTAAAATGTAAGATTAGCATGTAGCTCACATCCAATCAAGCTTCAATTATAAAGTGCTAACTTAACAATGTTTAAAAAACAGCAGTTAGCAGAAATCTTACATAGTGATGCTAGATTTGCTAACCTGGCATGATGTTAAAATGTAATATTAGCACGTAGCTCACATCAAATCAAGCTTTAATTGTTAAGCGCTAACTTAATGATGTTAAAACGCAACAGTTAGCACAAATCTTACATATTGATGCTAGTTTTCCTAATCTAGCATTGTGTTAACATCTAATATTAGCATGTAGCTCACATCCAATCAAGTTTTAATTTTTAAGCGCTAACCTAATGATGTTACATATTGATGCTAGTTTTGCTAACCTAGCATGGTGTTAAAATGTAACAGTTAGCACAAATCTTACATATTGATGCTAGTTTTCCTAATCTAGCATTGTGTTAACATCTAATATTAGCATGTAGCTCACATCCAATCAAGTTTTAATTTTAAAGCACTAACCTAATGATGTTACATATTGATGCTAGTTTTGCTAACCTAGCATGGTGTTAAAATGTAATTAGCATGTAACTCACATCAAATCAAGCTTCAATTATGAAGCACTAACCTAATGATGTTAAAATGCAACAATTAGCACAAATCTTACATATTGATGGTAGTTTTGCTAACTTAGCATGGTGTTAAAATGTAATGTTAGCATGTAGCTCACATCAAATCAAGCTTCAATTATAAAGCGCTAACTTAACAATGTTAAAAAAACAGCAGTTAGGAGAAATTTGGCATAGTGATGCTAGTTTCGCTTACATTACATGGTGATAAAATGTAATATTAGCATGTAACTCACATCAAATCAAGCTTCAATTATAAAGCGCTAACTTAAAAATGTCAAAAAAACCTGCAGTTAGGAGAAATCTTGCATAGTGATGCTAGTTTTGCTGACATTGCATGGTGTTAAAATGTAATATTAGCACGTAGCTCACATCCAATCAAGTTTTAAATTTAAAGCGCTAACCTAATGATGTTACATATTGATGCTAGTTTTGCTAACCTAGCATGGTGTTAAAATGTAATTAGCATGTAGCTCACATCAAATCAAGCTTCAATTATGAAGCACTAACCTAATGATGTTAAAATGCAACAATTAGCACAAATCTTACATATTGATGGTTGTTTTGCTAACTTAGCATGGTGTTAAAATGTAATGTTAGCATGTAGCTCACATCAAATCAAGCTTCAATTATAAAGCGTTAACTTAACAATGTTAAAAAAACAGCAGTTAGGAGAAATTTGGCATAGTGATGCTAGTTTTGCTTACATTACATGGTGTTAAAATGTAATATTAGCATGTAGCTCACATCAAATCAAGCTTCAATTATAAAGCGCTAACTTAACAATGCTAAAAAAACTGCAGTTAGCAGAAATCTTGCATAGTGATGCTAGTTTCGCTAACGTAGCATGTTGTTAAAATGTAATATTAGCATGTAGCTCACATCAAATCAAGCTTTACTAATAAATCACTAACTTAATGATGTTAAAATGCAGCAGTTAGCACAAATCTTACATAGTGATGCTAGTTTTGCTAACCTAGCATGATGTTAAAGAGTAATTTTAGCATATAGCTCAAGTAACTATGCTAGTGTCGTAACTTAGCGGAATGTTAAACTGTAATATTAGCATGTTGCTTGCATCAAATCAAGCTTTAATTATAAAACGCTAACTTAATCATGTTAAAATGCAGTGGTTAGCACAAATCGTACGAAGTGATGCTAAATTTGCTAACCGAGCATGGTGTTAAAATGTAATATTTGCATGTAGCTCACATCCAATCAAGCTTTGATTATAAAGTGCTAACTTAATAATGTTTAAAAAGCAGCAGTTAGCAGAAATCTTATATAGCGATGCTACTTTTGCTCACCTCGCATATTGTTAAAATGTAAGATTAGCATGTAGCTCACATCAAATCAAGCTTCAATTATAAAGCGCTAACTTAACAATGTTAAAAAAAAACAGCAGTTAGCAGAAATCTTGCATAGTGATGGTAGTTTTGCTAACATTGCATGTTGTTAAAATGTAATATTAGCATGTAGCTCACATCAAATCAAGCTTTACTAATAAATCATTAACTTAATCATGTTAAAATGCAGTGGTTAGCACAAATCTTACGAAGTGATGCTAAATTTGCTAACCGAGCATGATGTTAAAATGTAATATTTGCATGTAGCTCACATCCAATCAAGCTTTGATTATAAAGTGCTAACTTAACAATGTTTAAAAAGCAGCAGTTAGCAGAAATCTTACATAGCGATGCTACTTTTGCTCACCTCGCATATTGTTAAAATGTAAGATTAGCATGTAGCTCACATCCAATCAAGCTTCAATTATAAAGTGCTAACTTAACAATGTTTAAAAAACAGCAGTTAGCAGAAATCTTACATAGTAATGCTAGATTTGCTAACCTGGCATGATGTTAAAATGTAATATTAGCACGTAGCTCACATCAAATCAAGCTTTAATTGTTAAGCGCTAACTTAATGATGTTAAAACGCAACAGTTAGCACAAATCTTACATATTGATGCTAGTTTTCCTAATCTAGCATTGTGTTAACATCTAATTTTAGCACGTAGCTCACATCCAATCAAGTTTTAATTTTTAAGCGCTAACCTAATGATGTTACATATTGATGCTAGTTTTGCTAACCTAGCATGGTGTTAAAATGTAACAGTTAGCACAAATCTTACATATTGATGCTAGTTTTCCTAATCTAGCATTGTGTTAACATCTAATATTAGCATGTAGCTCACATCCAATCAAGTTTTAATTTTAAAGCGCTAACCTAATGATGTTACATATTGATGCTAGTTTTGCTAACCTAGCATGGTGTTAAAATGTAATTAGCATGTAACTCACATCAAATCAAGCTTCAATTATGAAGCACTAACCTAATGATGTTAAAATGCAACAATTAGCACAAATCTTACATATTGATGGTAGTTTTGCTAACTTAGCATGGTGTTAAAATGTAATGTTAGCATGTAGCTCACATCAAATCAAGCTTCAATTATAAAGCGCTAACTTAACAATGTTAAAAAAACAGCAGTTAGGAGAAATTTGGCATAGTGATGCTAGTTTCGCTTACATTACATGGTGATAAAATGTAATATTAGCATGTAACTCACATCAAATCAAGCTTCAATTATAAAGCGCTAACTTAAAAATGTCAAAAAAACCTGCAGTTAGCAGAAATCTTGCATAGTGATGCTAGTTTTGCTGACATTGCATGGTGTTAAAATGTAATATTAGCACGTAGCTCACATCCAATCAAGTTTTAAATTTAAAGCGCTAACCTAATGATGTTACATATTGATGCTAGTTTTGCTAACCTAGCATGGTGTTAAAATGTAATTAGCATGTAGCTCACATCAAATCAAGCTTCAATTATGAAGCACTAACCTAATGATGTTAAAATGCAACAATTAGCACAAATCTTACATATTGATGGTTGTTTTGCTAACTTAGCATGGTGTTAAAATGTAATGTTAGCATGTAGCTCACATCAAATCAAGCTTCAATTATAAAGCGCTAACTTAACAATGTTAAAAAAACAGCAGTTAGGAGAAATTTGGCATAGTGATGCTAGTTTTGCTTACATTACATGGTGTTAAAATGTAATATTAGCATGTAGCTCACATCAAATCAAGCTTCAATTATAAAGCGCTAACTTAACAATGCTAAAAAAACTGCAGTTGGCAGAAATCTTGCATAGTGATGCTAGTTTCGCTAACGTAGCATGTTGTTAAAATGTAATATTAGCATGTAGCTCACATCAAATCAAGCTTTACTAATAAATCACTAACTTAATGATGTTAAAATGCAGCAGTTAGCACAAATCTTACATAGTGATGCTAGTTTTGCTAACGTAGCATGATGTTAAAGAGTAATTTTAGCATGTAGCTCAAGTAATTATGCTAGTGTCGTAACTTAGCGGAATGTTAAACTGTAATATTAGCATGTTGCTTACATCAAATCAAGCTTTAATTATAAAACGCTAACTTAATCATGTTAAAATGCAGTGGTTAGCACAAATCTTACGAAGTGATGCTAAATTTGCTAACCGAGCATGATGTTAAAATGTAATATTTGCATGTAGCTCACATCCAATCAAGCTTTGATTATAAAGTGCTAACTTAATAATGTTTAAAAAGCAGCAGTTAGCAGAAATCTTACATAGCGATGCTACTTTTGCTCACCTCGCATATTGTTAAAATGTAAGATTAGCATGTAGCTCACATCCAATCAAGTTTTAATTTTGAAGCGCTAACCTAATGATGTTACATATTGATGCTAGTTTTGCTAACCTAGCATGGTGTTAAAATGTAATTAGCATGTAACTCACATCAAATCAAGCTTCAATTATGAAGCACTAACCTAATGATGTTAAAATGCAACAATTAGCACAAATCTTACATATTGATTGTAGTTTTGCTAACTTAGCATGGTGTTAAGATGTAATGTTAGCATGTAGCTCACATCAAATCAAGCTTCAATTATAAAGCGCTAACTTAACAATGTTAAAAAAACAGCAGTTAGGAGAAATTTGGCATAGTGATGCTAGTTTCGCTTACATTACATGGTGATAAAATGTAATATTGGCATGTAACTCACATCAAATCAAGCTTCAATTATAAAGCGCTAACTTAAAAATGTCAAAAAAACCTGCAGTTAGCAGAAATCTTGCATAGTGATGCTAGTTTTGCTGACATTGCATGGTGTTAAAATGTAATATTAGCACGTAGCTCACATCCAATCAAGTTTTAAATTTAAAGCGCTAACCTAATGATGTTACATATTGATGCTAGTTTTGCTAACCTAGCATGGTGTTAAAATGTAATTAGCATGTAGCTCACATCAAATCAAGCTTCAATTATAAAGCGCAAACTTAACAATGTTTAAAAAACAGCAGTTAGGTGAAATTTGGCATAGTGATGCTAGTTTCGCTTACATTACATGGTGTTAAAATGTAATATTAGCTTGTAGCTCACATCAAATCAAGCTTCAATTATAAAGCGCTAACTTAAAAATGTCGAAAAAAACTGCAGTTAGCAGAAATCTTGCCTAGTGATGCTAGTTATCTGACATTGCATGGTGTTAAAATGTAATACTAGCACGTAGCTCACATCCAATCAAGCTTTAATTTTAAAGCGCTAACCTAATGATGTTAAAATGCAGCAATTAGCACAAATCTTACATAGCGATGCTACTTTTGTTCACCTTGCATATTGTTAAAATGTAATATTAGCATGTAGCTCACATCAAATCAAGCTTAAATTATAAAGTGCTAACTTAACAATGTTTAAAAAACAGCAGTTAGCAGAAATCTTACATGGTGATGCTAGATTTGCTAACCTGGCATGATGTTAAAATGTAATACTAGCAAGTAGCTCACATCAAATCAAGCTTTAATTATTAAGCGCTAACTCAACGATGTTAAAAAACAGCAGTTAGCAGAAATATTGCAGAGTGATGCTAGTTTCGCTGACATTACATGGTGTTAAAATGTAATATTAGCATGTAGCTCACATCCAAACAAGCTTCAATTATAAAGCGCTAACTTAACAATGTTAAAAAAACATCAGTTGGCAGAAATCTTGCATAGTGATGCTAGTTTTGCTGACCTAACATGATGTAGCTCACATCAAATCAAGCTTTAATAATAAATGGCTAGCCTAATGATGTTAAAATGCAACAGTTAGCACAAATCTTACATATTGATGCTAGTTTTCCTGATCTAGCATTGTGTTAACATCTAATAGTTTTCCTGATCTAGCATTGTGTTCACATATAATATTAGCATGTAGCTCACATCCAATCAAGCTTTAATTTTTAAGCGCTAACCTAATGATGTTAAAATGCAGCACAAATCTTACATATTGATGCTAGTTTTGCTAACTTAGCATGATGTTAAAATGCAATATTAGCACGTAGCTCACATCAAATCAAGGTTTAATTATTAAGCACTAACTTAACGATGTTAAAAAACAGCCGTTAGTAGAAATCTTACATAGTGATGCTAGTTTCGCTTACATTGCATTGTGTTAAAATGTAATATTAGCATGTAGCTCACATCAAATCAAGCTTCAATTATAAAGCACTAACTTAACAATGTTAAAAAAAACAGCAGTTAGCAGAAATCTTGCATAGTGATGCTAGTTTTGCTGACATTGCATGGTGTTAAAATGTAATATTAGCATGTAGCTCACATCCAATCAAGCTTCAATTATAAAGCGCTAACTTAAGAATGTTAAAAAAACAGCAGTTGGCAGAAATCTTGCATAGTGATGCTAGTTTTGCTGACCTAACATGATGTAGCTCACATCAAATCAAGCTTTAATAATAAATGGCTAGCCTAATGATGTTAAAATGCAACAGTTAGCACAAATCTTACATATTGATGCTAGTTTTCCTGATCTAGCATTGTGTTAACATCTAATATTAGCATGTAGCTCACATCCAATCAAGCTTTAATTTTTAAGCGCTAACCTAATGATGTTAAAATGCAGCACAAATCTTAAATATTGATGCTAGTTTTGCTAACTTAGCATGATGTTAAAATGCAATATTAGCATGTAGCTCACATCAAGTCAAGCTTTAATTATTAAGCGCTAACTTAACGATGTTAAAAAACAGCCGTTAGTAGAAATCTTACATAGTGATGCTAGTTTCGCTTACATTGCATTGTGTTAAAATGTAATATTAGCATGTAGCTCACATCAAATCAAGCTTCAATTATAAAGCACTAACTTAACAATGTTAAAAAAAAACAGCAGTTAGCAGAAATCTTGCATAGTGATGCTAGTTTCGCTTACATTGTATGGTGTTAAAATGTAATATTAGCATGTAGCTCACATCCAATCAAGCTTCAATTATAAAGCGCTAACTTAACAATGTTAAAAAAACAGCAGTTAAGAGAAATATTGCAGAGTGATGCTAGTTTCGCTTACATTACATGATGTTAAAATGTAATATTAGCATGTAGCTCACATCAAATCAAGCTTTACTAATAAATCATTAACTTAATGATGTTAAAATGCAGCAGTTAGCACAAATCTTACATAGTTATGCTAGTTTTGCTAACCTAGCATGATGTTAAAGAGTAATTTTAGCATGTAGCTCAAGTAGCTATGCTAGTGTCGTAACTTAGCGGAATGTTAAACTGTAATATTAGCATGTTGCTTACATCAAATCAAGCTTTAATTATAAAACGCTAACTTAATCATGTTAAAATGCAGCGGTTAGCACAAATCTTACATGGTGATGCTAAATTTGCTAACCGAGCATGGTGTTAAAATTTAATATTAGCATGTAGCTCACATCAAATCAAGCTTTAATTATTAAGCACTAACTTAACAATGTTAAAAAAGACCAGTTAGCAGAAATCTTACATATTGATGCTAGTTTTCTCAATCTAGCATTATGTTAACATCTAATATTAGCATGTAGCTCACATCCAATCAAGCTTTAATTTTAAAGCGCTAACCTAATGATGTTACATATTGATGCTAGTTTTGCTAACCTAGCATGGTGTTAAAATGTAATTAGCATGTAGCTCACATAAATCAAGCTTTAATTATGAAGCACTAACCTAATGATGTTAAAATGCAACAATTAGCACAAATCTTACATATTGATGGTAGTTTTGCTAACTTAGCATGGTGTTAAAATGTAATGTTAGCATGTAGCTCACATCCAATCAAGCTTCAATTATAAAGTGCTGACTTAACAATGTTAAAAAAACAGCAGTTAGCAGAAATCTTGCATAGTGATGCTAGTTTTGCTCACATTACATGGCGTTAAAATGAAACATTAGCATGTAGCTCACATCCAATCAAGCTTCAATTATAAAGCGCTAACTTAACAATGTTAAAAAAACAGCAGTTGGCAGAAATCTTGCATAGTAATGCTTGTTTTGCTCACATTGCATGGTGATAAAATAAAATGTTAGCATGTAGCTCACATAGCTATGCAAGTGTTGCTTACATTTGCATCCCACTCTTTGTCATTATATGACATGTGACATCTACTATGTTGGGCAAGTGCACACTTACAGTGTTTGCGTCCAACGTGGATACTACTCCTAGCTCATTAAATGAATTAGGACTTAACAAGTCCAGGGTGTACCGAATGCAGCTGAGATAGGCTCCAGCACCCCCCCCCCCGCCACCCCAAAAAGGGAGAAGCAGTAGAAAAAATGGACGGATGGAAGTAGAGGCAAATGAAATGTTGCGACACTTAGAGACGAGTGTCTCCTATTTCAACAAGCACATTTGTAGAGAACGTGCAGGAATAAGGTCTCTCTACTCTCAGCTCGCCTGGCCTCGCACACGCTGTGCCGCTCGTAGCCGCCAGGGGGCGTGTGTGTGGGTGCCTGCTATGATATGCTGCCATGTCCAACGCACAACTTGCTAGCATAATGTGACTTAAAGCTACTTCACTTTAGCTTGATTTTTTTTTTTTTTTACCTCATTTTTGATGCTTTTTTTAAGGATGGATGCGCGCGACACGGGCGACGTGCGTGGTGCAAAAAAAAAAAGAAATAAATAAAAAATAGAGCAAAGGACTTACGCTCTCCCGCGAACCTGGGCGCCATGGCCGCGTGCAAGACGCGTGCACGTCCGTGGACAAAATGATCCTTCCTTCCTTCCTTGTGTCCTTCCTTCAGCAGGACCAACCAAAGGAACGCGCACGCACGGTGCGTGCGTGTGCGTGCGTGCGTGTGTGATGATGAGGAGGATGGCGGTGATGAGGATGATGAGGATGATGTCGCGCGAATAGCAGCGTCAGTCTCGCGCCACGAGGACGGGCTGATGACGTCACGGCCGGCCGTGACGAAATCGAGTGTTTACCGAAACGTCTCCACGCACTTTTCCACCACGCGGCCGCGCGGACATCTTCATTAGTGTAGTGATTAGGATGCGCGCGGTGAAGGACGCTGGACACGGCGCGCGCGCGCACGCAAACTCGTCTGGAGGAACACCAAGTCAAAAACAAAGGGGATGGCGTCCTCTAGTGGACAGAAAGCGTACTGCACGTTCTTAAATTCCATTAGAGCAGTGGTCCCCAATTTATCAACGCGTGATAATTTGTCCCGCGGCCCGGCGGGGGGGATTTTTTTATTTTTATATATATATATATATATATATATATATATATATATATATATATATATATATATAAATATATGTATATATATATATATATATATATTTATTTATTTTGTGTTTTTTATGTTGATATAATTAAAAAATATAATTATAATAATAAAAAAATATTCTGCGGCCCGGTACCAATCGAGCCCATTGGTTGTGGACCACTGCATTAGAGGACATTCAATCAATAAATGTATGGTAGCAGAGGAGTGTTGCTAACATTGAATAATGATGTAAAATGTAATGTTAGCATGTAGCTCTTATAGCTATGCTAGTGTTGCTAACATTGAATAATGATGTAAAATGTAATGTTAGCACGTAGCTTGCATAGCTACGCAAGTGTTGTTAACCTAGCTATATAGCTACAATAGTGTGGCTTACCTAACATGATTTTAAGTTGTAATGTTAGCATGTAGCATGCATAGCTTCGCAAGGTCATGTAGCTTGCATAGCTTTGCAACCTAGTTTGCTGTTAAAGTGTAATGTTAGCATGTAGCTCTTATAATGAGTGTTGGTAACATTGAATAATGATGTTAATTGTAATGTTAGCATGTAGCTCACATGGTTATACTAGTATTGTTAACTTAGCATGTAGCTTGCATAGCTACGATAGTGTGGCTGACCTAACATTATGTTAAAATGTAATGTTAGCACGTAGCTTGCATAGCTACGCAAGTGTTGTTAACCTAGCTTGCTCTTAAAGTGTAATGTTAGCATGTAGCATATATAGCTATGATAGTGTGGCTTACCTAAAATGATTTTAAGATGTAATGTTAGCATGTAGCTTGCACAGCTACGATAGTGTGGCTTACCTAACAGGATTTTAAGATGTAATTTTAGCATGTAGCTTGCATAGCTTCGCAAGTGTTGCTAACCTAGTTTGCTGTTAAAGTGTAATGTTAGCATGCAGCTCTTATAGTGAGTGTTGGTAACATTGAATAATGATGTTAAATGTAATGTTAGCATGTAGCTTACATGGTTAACAACACTATACTAGTGTTGTTAACCTAGCTTGCTCTTAAAGTGTAATGTTAGCATGTAGCTCATATAGCTATGACAATGTTGCTAACTTGGAATGATGTTAAATTGTAATGATAGCATGGAGCTCATACACCGATACTACTGTTGCTAACATGGAAAGATGTTAACTTGTAATGTTAGCATTTAGCTAGCATAGCTATGCTAATGTTGTTTACTTAGCATGATATTAAAATGTAATGTTAGCATGTAGCACACATAGTAATGCTAATGTTGCTACCCTCACAAGATGTGTAATGGTAGCATGTAGCTTATATATTGATACTAGTATTGCTAACATGGAACAATGTTAACTTGTAATGTTAGCATTTAGCTTGCATAGCTATGCTAGTGTTGTTTATTTAGCATGATATTAAAATGTAATGTTAGCATGTAGCATACATAGTAATGCTAATGTTGCTAACCTCACACAATGTGTAATATTAGCATGTAGCGCACATAGCTATGTTCATGTTTCTAACCTCTCAATATGGTGTAATGTCAGCATGTAGATCAAACAGCTATGTTAGTATTGCTAACCTAGCACAATGTTAAAGTCTAATGTTTGCCTGTAGCTTACATAACTATGTTTATTTTGCTAACATTGGATGATCTTAAATTGTAATGTTAGCATGTAGCTCATATAGCTATGATAGCATTGCTAACTTGGAATGATATTGTACATGGAGTGATGTTAAAGTGTAATGATAGCATGGAGCTCATACACGATACCACTGTTGCTATAATGGAATGATGTTAAATTGTATTGTTAGCATTTAGCTTGCTTAGCTACGCTTTGTTGTTTACTTAGCATGATATCAAAATCTAATGTTAGCATGTAGCACACATAGTAATGCTAATGTTGCTACCCTCACAAGATATGTAATGATAGCATGTAGCTCATATATTGATACTAGTATTGCTAACATGGAATTAAGTTAACTTGTAATGTTAGCATTTAGCTAACACATCTATGATAGTGTTGCTTACTTTACATGATGTCAAAGTGTTGTTTACCTAACATGTCAAAATGTGATGTTTGCATGTAGCTAACATAGTTATGCTAATGCCGTTAACCTAGCTGCTCCTAAAGTGTAATGTTAGCATGTACCTCATAGAGCTATGCTAGTGTTTTTAACATTGAATGATGTAAAACGTAATGTTAGCATGTAGCTCACATGGCTACACCGGTGTTGCTAGCCTAGCATGATGTAAAAGTGAAATGTTAGCATGTGGCTCGCATAGCTATGCTAGTGTTCTTTACTTAGCATGATATTAAAATGTATTGTTAGCATGTAGCACACATAGTAATGTTAATGTTGCTACCCTCACATGATTTGTAATGTTAGCATGTAGTTCACATAGCTATGGTATTATTGCTAAAATAGCACAATGTTAATGTGTAATGTTAGCGTGTAGCTCACATATCTATGATAGTTTTGCTTACCTAGCATGATGTCAAAGTGTAATGTTAGCATGTAGCTCGCATACCTATGATAGTGTTGCTTACCTAGCATGGTGTCAAAATGTGATGTTAGCATGTAGCTTCCATAGTTATGCTAATGCTGTTAACCTAGCTGTGCCTAAAGTGTAATGTTAGCATGTACCTCATATAGCTATGCTAGTGTTTTTAACATTGAATGATGTAAAATGTAATGTTAGCATGTAGTTCACATGGCCACACCAGTGTTGGTAGCCTAGCATGATGTAAAAGTGTAATGTTAGCATGTGGCTCGCATAGCTATGCTAGTTTTCTTTACTTAGCATGATATTAAAATGTAATATTAGCATGTAGCACACATAGTAATGTTAATGTTGCTACCCTCACATGATTTGTAATGGTAGCATGTAGCTCACATAGCTATGGTATTATTGCTAAAATAGCACAATGTTAAAGTGTAATGTCAGCATGTAGCTCTCATATGTATGATAGTGTTGCTTACCTAGCATGATGTCAAAGAGTAATGTTAGCATGTAGCTCGCATATCTATGATAGTGTTGCTTACCTAGCATGGTGTTAAAATGTAATGTTAGCATGTAGCTTACATAGTTATGCTAATGCTGTTAACGTAGCTGCGCCTAAAGTGTAATGTTAGCATGTACCTCATATAGCAATGCCAGTGTTTATAACATTGAATGATGTAAAACGTAATGCTAGCATGTAGCTCACATGGCTACACCAATGTTGCTAGCCTAGCATGATGTAAAAGTATAATGTTAGCATGTGGCTCGCACAGCTATGCTAGTGTTCTATACTTAGCATGATATTAAAATGTATTGTTAGCATGTAGCACACATAGTAATGTTAATGTTGCTACCCTCACATGATTTGTAATGTTAGCATGTAGCTCACATAGCTGTGGTATTATTGCTAAAATAGCACAATGTTAAAGTGTAATGTCAGCATGTAGCTCTCATATGTATGATAGTGTTGCTTACCTAGCATGATGTCAAAGAGTAATGTTAGCATGTAGCTCGCATATCTATGATAGTGTTGCTTACCTAGCATGGTGTTAAAATGTGATGTTAGCATGTAGCTTACATAGTTATGCTAATGCTGTTAACCTAGCTGAGCCTAATGTGTAATGTTAGCATGTACCTCATATAGCAATGCCAGTGTTTTTAACATTGAATGATGTAAAGCGTAATCTTAGCATGTAGCTCACATGGCCACACCAGTGTTGGTAGCCTAGCATTATGTAAAAGTGTAATGTTAGCATGTGGCTCGCATAGCTGTGTTAGTGTTCTTTACTTAGCAAGATATTAAAATGTAATGTTAACATGTAGCACACATAGTAATGTTAATGTTGCTACCCTCACATGATTTGTATTGTTAGCATGTAGCTCACATAGCTATGGTATTATTGCTAAAATAGCACAATGTTAAAGTGTAATGTTGGCATGTAGCTCACATATCTATGATAGTGTTGCTTACCTAGCATGATGTAAAAGTGAAATGTTAGCATGTGGCTCGCATAGCTATGCTAGTGTTCTTTACTTAGCATGATATTAAAATGTATTGTTAGCATGTAGCACACATAGTAATGTTAATGTTGCTACCCTCACATGATTTGTAATGTTAGCATGTACCTCATATAGCTATGCTAGGGTTTTTAACATTGAATGATATAAAACGTAATGTTAGCATGTGGCTCACATGGCTACACTAGTGTTGCTAGCCTAGCATTATGTAAAAGTGTAATATTAGCATGTGGCTCGCATAGCTATGCTAGTGTTCTTTACTTAGCAAGATATTAAAATGTAATGTTAACATGTAGCACACATAGTAATGTTAATGTTGCTACCCTCACATGATTTGTAATGTTAGCATGTAGCTCAAATAGCTATGGTATTATTGTTAAAATAGCACAATGTTAAAGTGTAATGTTAGCATGTAGCTCGTATAAGTATGATAGTGTTGCTTACCTAACATGATGTCAAAGTGTAATGTTAGCATTTAGCTCGCATATCTATGATAGTGTTGCTTACCTAGCATGGTGTCAAAATGTGATGTTAGCATGTAGCTTACATAGTTATGCTAATGCTGTTAACCTAGCTTCTCCTAAAGTGTAATGTTAGCATGTACCTCATACAGCTATGCTCGGGTTTTAAACATTGAATGATGTAAAACGTATTGTTAGCATGTAGCTCACATGGCTAAACCATTGTTGCTAACCTTCCATGAGGTAAAAGTGTAATGTTAGCCTGTAGCTTGTATAGCTTTGTGTTGTTAACATTGGATGATGTTAAAGTGTAATGTTAGCATGTAGCTCAGATAGCAATGCTAATGTTGTTACCCTCACATGAAGTGTGATGTTAGCATGTAGCTTTAATTAGCTTTTGCTTACAATTTCGTTGTGCAATGTACAATGACAATAAAGATATATTCTATTCTATTCTATTCCGTATAGCTATGACAGTGTTGCTAACTTGGAATGTTGTCAAATTGTACATGGTATAATGTTAGAATGTATTGTTAGCATGTAGCACACATAGTAATGTTAAAGTTGCTAGCCTCACAATGTGGTGTAATGTTAGCATGTAGCTCACATAGCTATGGTATTATTGCTAAAATAGCACTATGTTAAAGTGTAATGTTAGCATGTAGCTCACATATCTATGATAGTGTTGCTTACCTAGCATGATGTCAAAGTGTGATGTTAACATGTAGCTTACATAGTTATGCTGTTAACCAACTGCTCCTAAAGTGTAATGTTAGCATGTACCTCATATAGCTATGCTGGTGTTTTTAACATTGAATGATGTAAAACGTAATGTTAGCATGTAGTTCACATGGCTACACTAGTGTTGCTAGCCTAGCATTATGTAAAAGTGTAATGTTAGCATGTGGCTCGCATAGCCATGCTAGTGTTCTTTACTTAGCATGATATTAAAATGTAATGTTAGCATGTAGCACACATAGTAATGTTAATGTTGCTACCCTCACATGATTTGTAATGTTAGCATGTAGCTCACATAGCTATGGTATTATTGCTAAAATAGCACAATGTTAAAGTGTAATGTTAGCATGTAGCTCGCATATTTATGATAGTGTTGCTTACCTAACATGATGTCAAAGTGTAATGTTAGCATGTAGCTCGCATATCTAAGATAGTGTTGCTTACCTGGCATGGTGTCAAAATGTGATGTTAGCATGTAGCTTACATAGTTATGCCAATGCTGTGAACATAGCTGCTCCTAAAGTGTAGCTGTGCTAGTGTTTTTAACATTGAATGATGTAAAACGTAATGTTAGCATGTAGCTCACATGGCTACACCATTGTTGCTAGCCTAGCATTATGTAAAAGGGTAATGTTAGCATGTGGCTCGCATAGCTATGCTAGTGGTCTTTACTTAGCATGATATTAAAATGTAATGTTAGCATGTAGCACACATAGTAATGCTACTGTTGCTTCCCCGACATGATTTGTAATGTTAGCATGAAGCTCACATAGCTATGGTATTATTGCTAAAATAGCACAATGTTAAAGTGTAATGTTAGCATGTAGCTCACATATCTATGATAGTGTTGCTTACCTAGCATGATATCAAATTGTAATGTTAGCATGTAGCTCGCATATCTATGATAGTGTTGCTTACCTAGCATGAAAGGCTTGAATCCCGTCAAGCCTCTCCGCCATCGAAATCTCCACGGAGTTCGTGTTTGGCTGGAGTATTCTGTCAAGTGGTGTTGGTGACGAACCCCAAGATACAAAGATGGTGGCAGGAATTGAGCGGGAAAACATGATTTAATCTTCAAAAATAAAGAAAAAACAAACAAACCAGGAACACGGAGACAGGAAACATGATGCCAGGAAAACAGGAATTAGAAGACGAGTATCAAAGAGATAGTAAGCTACAAACAGCTATAGAATATAGCTTACCGTTGCCGCATACAGCTATACAGATATCAACACGACAGGTAGGAACGACAAGTATTAATGACAATAATCTAGCACAGACTGGATGGCAAGGCAGGTTCAAATAGCATCTGGCTGATTGACAGATATTAGCCCATTTTTAAATAAAACCTCTTAATATTGTCAGTTAATGTTTTATCAATCAATCAATGTTTATTTATATAGCCCTAAATCATAAGAGTCTCAAAAGCTGCACAAGCCACAACGACATCCTCGGTTCAGCGCCCACATAAGGGCAAGGAAAAACTCACAACCTAGTGGGATGTCAATATGAATGACAATGAGAAACCTTGGAGAGGACCGCAGACACCCCACTCCCCTCCAGGGGCAACCGGATGCAACGGACGTCAAGTGGGTCCAGCATAATATTGTGAAAGTCCAGTCCGTAGTGGATCTAACATAATAGTGAGAGTCCAGTACATAGTGGGGCAAGTTGGAGACCATCCCTAGCGGAGACGGGTCAGCAGCGCAGAGATGACCCCAAACAATGCACAGGCGAGCTGTCCACCCCGGGTCCCGACTCTGGACAGCGAGCACTTCATCCATGGCCACCGGACCTGTGCCTCCCCTTCCACAAGGGAGAGGGGGGCAGAAAATAAAAGAAACAGCAGATCAACTGGTCTAAAAAGGGGGTCTACTTAAAGGCTACAGATGTAGCAACGAACTGTATTTAGTGCCAGTGGTTTTCTGAAGTGTTTCTGAGCCCGTGTGGTGATATCCTTTGGCGATTGATGTCGGTTTTTGATACAGTGCCGTCTGAGGGATCGAAGGTCACGGTCATTCAGTGTTGGTTTCCGGCCATGCCGCTTACGTGGAGTGATTTCTCCAGATTCTCTGAACCTTTTGATGATATTATGGACCGTAGATGTTGAAATCCCTAAATTTCTTGCAATTGCATTTTGAGAAACGTTGTTCTTAAACTGTTTGACTATTTGCTCACGCAGTTGTGGACAAAGGGGTGTACCACTCCCCATCCTTTCTTGTGAAAGACTGAGCATTTTTTGGGAAGCTGTTTTTGTACCCAATCATGGCACCCGCCTGTTCCCAATTAGCCTGCACACCCGTGGGATGTTCCAAATAAGTGTTTGATGAGCATTCCTCAACTTCATCAGCATTTATCGCCACCTTTCCCGAGTTCTTTGTCACATGTTGCTGGCATCAAATTCTAAAGTTAATGATTATTTGCAAAAAAAAATATTTTTTATCAGTTTGAACATGAAATATGTTGACTTTGTTGCATATTCAACTGAATATGGGTTGAAAATGATATGCAAATCATTGCATTCCGTTTATATTTACATCTAACACAATTTCCCAACTCATATGGAAACGGGGTTTGTATACGCCACACTGTGAACCCACACCAAACAAGAATGACGAACACATTTCGGGAGAACATCCGCACCGTAACACAACATAAACACAACAGAACAAATACCCAGAATCCCTTGCAGCACTAACTCTTCCGGGACACTACACCTCCGCGCTACCCCCTAGTCCCCCAACCCCACCCACCTCAACCTCCTCATGCTCTCTCAGGGAGAGCATGTCCCAAATTCAGAGCTGCTGTTTTGAGGCATGTTAAAAAAAATAATGCACTTTGTGACTTCAATAATAAATACGGCCTTTTTTTTTCCATAACTTGAGTTGATTTATTTTGGAAAACCTTGTTACATTGTTTAATGCATCCAGTGGGGCATCACAACAAAATTAGGCATAATAATGTGTTAATTCCACGACTGTATATATCGGTATCGGTTTAGAGTTGGACAATATCGGATATTGGCAAAAAAGCCATTAGTGGACATCTACAATTGGCAGATAATTTTGCTTAGTTCAAATGAAATACTCCTATTTTTTTATTATTTTTTTTTTAATACTGAATTTTTGCAGTGTGCTTTGTTCCTGTTGATGATAATCGTGATCTGAAATAACAAAAATATCAAAAGGTGTCGATATTTTTTTATGTGAGAATCAAACTTTTACTATCAAGGAGTAATCTAAATAATTACTTAACGGTCTGTTACAATGCAGGAAATATCTTTTTACGAACTCGATAACAGGAAGAGACAACATCAATGATTGAAATTACACATTTTCAATCCAAACAATACCCCGTTTGTTGACAAGAAGATATGACAGCCACAGAAGCACAGTCGATCTCTTTATTAAGCAGCGGTAACACTTCAGTGTAAAGATTCTGACGTCAGAGCTGACAAAGTGCTGCTGCTAACTGCTAAAGCTAACAAACGCAGCTCCGTGGAAACCCTCGATGATGTCACACGTCACTAGGCAACAGGCCCCGCCTTCTAAAAGCACAGACTCCGCACGCTGTGCCCTTGTATTAAACATCTCTCAAATACATATGCCAGATATATATATATATATATTTTTAAGTAACGTATAAATCTATTAAAGAGTAATTCCAGTAATGAAAGGATGAAAGATTTGTGGATGAAGAAAGTTAGAGTGAAGCGCAAAAAAAAAAGAAAAGAAAGAGCGACGGCTCCAGGCGGCGGCAGTGGGACACATTTACTAGGATAATTTTGGAAGATCTCTTATCTGCTTATTGTTTTAATAGTGTTTTAGTGAGATTGTAAAGTCATACCTGAAAGTCGGATGGCTGCGGTGTACGCCAGTGTCTCTGAGAGAAGCCAATGGAGGAGCCGAGATCACAGCTGCCTTTTTGAGCTGCAGGAGGAAGTCGCACAATCCACTGAAGTCTCCGGTAAGAGCCGTATATCACAATTTTCCCATCCATAAACTTGCCGGTTGACGTAGAGCATAGGTGTAAAACTCTGGCCCGCGGGCCAAATTTGGCCGGCTGTGTAATTTCATTTGGCCCTTGAGGCAATATCAAATTAACGTTAGAGCTGGCCCGCCGGTGCTATACAGCGGTGCCGCTGTAACACCGCATTCACCCATTTCCCGGGAGACTCTCGAATTTCAGTGCCCCTCCCGACAATCTCCCGGTGCAACCATTCTCCCGAATTCCACCAGGACAACAATATTGGGGGTGTGCCTTATAGGCACTGCCTTTAGCGTCCCCTACAACCTGTCGTCAAGTCTGTTTTTCCTCCTCACAAACAGCGTGCCGGCCCAGTCACGTAATATATGTGGCTTCTACACACATGTAAGTAAATGCAAGCCCGCATACTTGGTCAACAGCCATACAGGTCACACTGAGGGTGGCCATATAAACAACTTTAACACTGTTACAAATATGCGCCACACTGTGAACCCACACCAAACAAGAATGACCAACACATTTCGGGAGAACATCCGCACCGTAACACAACATAAACACAACAGAACAAATACCCAGAAACCCTTGCAGCACTAACTCTTCTGGACCAGTACAATATGCACCCCCCCTTCCCGCTACCAACAAACCCCCCTAACCCCGCCTAGACATTAACTGAGCAGTAAAAAGGCCTGAATGGTTGATTTATTCATTATTCTATTTTCAAATGTATTAGCCTCTGGAAAAAGTTAATGTTGATATTTACCTCAGAAGGCTGCAAATACAAAAGAGGCATTACATTTCTATTTAAATTTTATTTGATATGCCATTGATATTTTTTAATTATTATTGTTATTATTTAAAACTGGATTTTACATGTCACTGTAAAGTTATATAAGCCTTGCTTGTTCAATATTCAATGCAAAACTTGTTTGGGTCCCTATTAAAAGGTCAATTTTATTCAACCTCGGCCCACGGCTTTGTTCAGTTTTAAATTTTGTCCCACTCTGTATTTGAGTTTGACACCCCCGAAGTAGAGAAACATGTTCACTGCTCTGTGTTAAAGCTTCACAACAAACAAAGAAACACAGGCTATGTTTCGGTGCTAAAAGGCAGCTGCAATCCACCGCTTTCCACCAACAGCATTATTCTTTATAATCTCTATTATTATTTGAACAAATTGCAAAAGATTCAGCAACACAGATGACCAAATTACTGTGTAAATATGCGATGAAAAGAGACGACATTTAGCCGTGTGTGGTGCTGGGCTAATATGTCCCCTCCAACCCGAGACGTCACAAACACGCGTCATCATTCCGCGACGTTTTCAACAAGAAACTCCGCAGGAAATTTAAAATTGCAATTTAGTAAACTAAAAAGGCCGTATTTGCATGTGTTGCAATGTTAATATTTCATAATTGATATATAAACTATCAGACTGCGTGGTCGGTAGTAGTGGGTTTCAGTAGGCCTACTGAAATTAGATTTTGTTATTTAAATGGGGATATCAGGTCCATTCTATGTGTCATACTTGATCATTTTGCGATATTGCCATATTTTTGCTGAAAGGATTTAGTAGAGAACATCCACGATAAAGTTCGCAACTTTCGGTGCTGACAAAAAAAGCCCTGCCTCTACCGGAAGTCGCAGACGATGACGTCACATGTTTGATGGCTCCTCACATATTCACATAGTTTTTAATGGGAGCCTCCAACAAAAAGTGCTATTCGGAACGAGAAAACGACAATTTCCCCATTAATTTGAGCGGGGATGAAAGATTCGTGTTTGAGGATATTGATAGCGACGGACTGGGAAAAAAAAAACGCGATTGCATTGGGACGGATTCCGATGTTTTTAGACACATTTACTAGGTTAATCCTGGGAAATCCCTTATATTTATATTGTGTTGCTAGTAGGGATGCGCGGTTTGCGGTCTCATCCGCGGAGTCCGCGGATAAACCGTGGGTCGGGCGGGTGACATGACGAAAAAATTGATTTTAATTAGATTCGGGCGGGTAGCGGTTGAACCATTCAGAAATATTTGATATACATGGTTCAGGGATCGGTATCCTTTACCATTCAAAGAGCCATTTAGGACCCGTGTCACAAAGCGAAGAAGACAATAGGAGACGCAAACATTCCCTAGAATGACTGCCGGCAGTCACTCAGTTAATAAGTATTAGTGCATGCTGTGAAGCCATTGGCTTTGTTGCCTTCTACAGCATGTAGAATCTGCTTGTCAGTCCAACATTATGTTGTGTGTGGCTTCCGCGGCAACACGCACACGACTGCAAGGCATACTGGGTGACACAGAGTACACTAATGGTTGTGATATAAACAATTTTAACACTCTTGGTAATATGCGCCACGCTGTGAAGCCACACCAAACAAGAATGACAAACACATTTCGGGAGAACATCCTCCCAGTAACACAACATAAACGCAACACAACAAATACCCAGAATCCTTTGTATCCATGACAATTCCTGACTGTTTTATACACCCCGCTAGCAGCAAACCCCGTGCGTCGGTAAGGTGGGCGGGGTTGGGAGCGTGGGGGTGTAAAATATATTCAGGAATAGTCACGGATGCAAAGGATTCTGGGTATTTGTTGTGTTGCGTTTATGTTGTGTTACTGTGAGGATGTTCTCCCGAAATGTGTTTGTCATTTTTGTTTGGTGTGGCTTCACAGCATGGCGCATATTAGTAAGAGTGTTAAAATTGTTTATATCACAACCATCAGTGTACTCTGTATCACCCAGTATGCCTTTCAATCTTGTACGTGTGATTGTGGAAGCAGCATACAACATGTTGATGGACTAACAATCGGTTTGTACATGTTGTTGATGGTGTCAGAAGCAATGGCTTCACAGCACGCCCTTATTCTTGTCATCAGGATGAACACCATTGGATATTCGCGAGAACGTTAGCGGCTCCCATTGTCTTCTTTATTCTGTGAAACGGGTTTAAATTGCTCTTGCAGTGGTAAAGGTGGCCGACCTCTGTTGTATTTCAACGGGCGGTTGCGGTTCTGATAAAATGATGGTTCGGGTGGACGGCGGGTGGATGACGACTTTGGTGATGTGGTTGCGGATGATATAATTGCCTATCCACGCATCTCTAGTTGCTAGTGTTTTAGTGAGTTTAATATTATCTAATAGTCGGAAGGGTGTCTCCACGGGTGTCTAGGGTTGGGTATTGAGTATCGATTGGAACCAGGATTAACTTTCCGATTCTTCCGGAATCGTTCAAAAGTTTAAATTTCGATTCCTAGTTTCGATACACAGTCCGCCGATAACATGTTTAAGTACCTGCAGCATCATACACTTGTGTGTGTAAATGTGTTTTCATGAGGTTTCCTGCAGCATCATACACTTATGTTTAAATGTGTTTTCATGAGCTTTTCAAAAATAAAGCTCTCTAGATGAAAGTGTACCCTTGTGAAAATGTATTCATAATTTATAATATTTATATTCAAGTTCATAGATTTGATATTTATATTTTAGTTGAAAACAGCCCTTTGAGGAATGTATAGTAAAGTACAAAAAAAGTTAATAGAACTAAAATTGATGGAGAATGTCAGACTATTTCATTCAGAAAGACTGTAGGTTAACTAGCTCATTTAAAATATCCTAAACCAGGGGTCACCAACCTTTTGAAACCAAGAGCTACTTCTTGGGTACTGATTAATGCGAAGGGCTACCAGTTTGATACACACTTAAATAAATTGCCAGAAATCGCCAATTTGCTCAATTTAACTTTAATAAATAAATCCATCCATCCATTTTCTAAAATGGGTATTTCTGTCTGTAATTCCGTCGTACATTTTTTTTTCCCTTTTACGGAAGCTTTTTTGTAGAGGATAAATGATGAAAAAAACACTTAATTGAACGGTTTAAAAGAGGAGAAAACACACAAAAAATGAAAATGATAATTTGAAACATAGTTTATCTTCAATTTCGACTCTTTAAAATTCAAAATTCAACCGAAAAATATGAAGAGAAAAACTAGCTAATTCGAATCTTTTTGAAAAAATTAAAAAAAGAATTTATGGAACATCATTAGTAATTTTTCCTGATTAAGATTAATTTAGAATTTTGATGAGATGTTTTAAATAGGTTAAAATCCAATCTGCACTTTGTTAGAATATATAACAAATTGGACCAAGCTATATTTCTTACCAAGACAAATCATTATTTCTTCTAGATTTTCCAGAACAAAAAATTTTAAATAAATTCAAAAGACTTTGAAATACAATTTTAATTTGATTCTACAGATTTTCTAGATTTGCCAGAATAATTATTTTGAATTTTAATCATAATAAGTTTGAAGAAATATTTCACAAATATTCTTTGTCAAAAAAACAGCAGCTAAAATGAAGAATTAAATTAATATGTATTTATTAGTCTTTACAATACAAAAAATAAATTTATTTGAACATTGATTTAAATTGTCAGAAATGAAGAGGAAGGAATTTAAAAGGTAAAAAGGTATATGTGTTTAAAAATCCTAAAATCATTTTTAAGGTTGTATTTTTTCTCTAAAATTGTCTTTCTGAAAGTTAAAAGAAGCAAAGTAAAAAAATAAATGACTTTATTAAAACAAGTGAACACCAAGTCTTCAAATTCTATTGGAGTTTTGTCCCTCTTAGAATTAAAAATGTCGAGCAAAGCGAGACCAGCTTGCTAGTAAATAAATACAATTTTAAAAAATACAGGCAGCTCACTGGTAAGTGCTGCTATTTGAGCTATTTTTAGAACAGGCCAGCGGGCGACTCCGCGTTGGTGACCCTTGTCCTAAACATTTTTTTGACCCTGCCTTTTTTTTTTTTCTTTTTTTTTTTTAAAGAAAGAATCAGAATCAAGAATCGGAATCGAGAATCATCAGGAATCAGAATCGAATTCAAACGATATCCAACCCTACGGGTGTGTTGACGCGCAGTGTCTCAGGGGAGTCGACAGCAGCTATAGACGGCACAAGCTCAGCTTTTCTCCGGTAAGAACTGACTTTTTAACCACAATTTTCTCACCGAAACCTGCTGGTTGACATTCGGTCGGGATCCATGTTCTCTTGACCGCGCTCTGATCCATAGGAAAGTTTCACCTCCAGGAATTTTAAACAAGGAATCACCGTGTGTTTGTGTGGCTAAAGGCCAAAGCTTCCCAACTCCATCTTTCTACTCTGACTTCTCCAATATTATTTGAACAAATTGCAAAAGATTCAGCAACACAGATCTCCAAAAAACTGTATAATTATGCCGTTAAAGCAGACGACTTTTAGCTGTGTGTGTGTGCAGCGCTCATACTTCCTAAAAACCCGTGATGTCTTGCGTACACGTCATCATTACACGACGTTTGGAAGACGAAACTCCCGGGACATTTAAAATTGTAATTTAGTAAACTAAAAAGGTCGTATTGGCATGTGTTGCAATGTTAATATTTCATCATTGATATATAAACTATCAGGTGGGTAGTCGAAGTAGCTACGATATCGTCCTGTGTGTGAGCTGGTGTTTCCATGAGCAACAACACGGCTTTACGAGGACAATCCCCAGCGCCCTGGCTCAGCCTGGATTATGTAACCGGAGCGCTGTAACAGGAGTGCGGAGTGCAGAGCAGGACACATTGTTCCCTGACGGAGGCGTTTGTGTACAAAACGGACGCTGCCAGACTTCCGCGGAATGTTCCGGCGGGGGCGAGCTGGCGAGTAAACAAGAAAGTCAGCTGGTCCCGACGAGGAAAGATGTTTTCCACGTTCACGCGTCTCGTGTTGAGAACCGCCGTCATACTCCTGAAGGCGTCACGCTCGCCGTGGCGTGGCGTCAACACACTTGGGGTGACTTTGGAAATAAGTGAAACAAATGATTGATGCCAAACATGCTGCGGTCGTGTCGAAGCTGTAGGATCCGGAACAAATGGAAAAAAGAAGAAAAAAGATTACTTACAGTAAATATTGGCTTTAAAGTAAAAGTCACTTTAAGACGTTATCACCACACGACGATTTAAAAGCTCTATCGCCAGCCAAATTGATATCAGTTGTATCGTTTATGTCGCGCAGCCCTACGCTACGCTAACATTAGTTACATGAATACTTTTCTCTAGCCAAGTGTTTAATAAAGACATATATTTAAAAACTACCTTTTTTGTTCAACCAAAGTTCTTCTGAACTTCCCGTTCATGTTTTCAAAGACCAATATCAATCAGGTCTAGTCCACTTTCTTCCTGTTAGTTAGCCTGGTCAATTTCCTGTGAATTAGCCTGGCTAACTTCCTGTTAAATATCCTGTCTAACCACCTGGGAATTATTCTGGCTAACGTCCTGTAAGTTAACCTGGCTAACTTCTTGATATCAACCTGGCTAACGTCCTGTTAGTTAACCTGGCTAACTTCCTGTTAGTTATCCTGGCTAACGTCCTGTTAGTTATCCTGGCTAACGTCCTGTAAATTAGACTGGCTAACTTTTTGTTATTAACCTTGTTAACGTCCTGTTAGTTAAACCTGGCTAACGACTTGGGAATTAGCCAGGATAACTTCCTGTTTAATTATCCTGGTCCACATCCTGTTAGTTTGCCTGGCTAACATTCTGTTCGTTAACCTTGATAACGTCCTGTAAGTTAGCCTGGTTAACTTCTTGATATCAACCTGGCTAACATGCTGTTAGTTAACCTGGCTAACTTCCTGTTAGTTAACCTGGCTAACTTCCTGTTAGTTAACCTGGCTAACGTCCTGTAAGTTGGACTGGCTAACTTTTTGTTATTAGCCCTGTTAACATCCTGTTAGTTAAACCTGGCTAACGACTTGGGAATTAGCCAGGATAACTTCCTGTTTAATTATCCTGGTCCACATCCTGTTAGTTTGCCTGGCTAACATTCTGTTTGTTAACCTTGATAACGTCCTGTAAGTTAGCCTGGTTAACTTTTTGATATCAACCTGGCTAACGTGCTGTTAGTTAACCTGGCTAACCTCCTGTTAGTTAACCTGGGTAACGTCCTGTTAGTTAACCTGGCTAACGTCCTGTTAGTTAACCTGGCTGACGTCCTGTAAGTTAGACTGGCTAACTTTTTGTTATTAACCTTGTTAACGTCCTGTTAGTTAAACCTGGCTAACGACTTGGGAATTAGCCAGGATAACTTCCTGTTTAATTATCCTGGTCCACATCCTGTTAGTTTGCCTGGCTAACATTCTGTTAGTTAACCTTGAAAACGTCCTGTAAGTTAGCCTGGCTAACTTCTTGATATCAACCTGGCTAACGTCCTGTTGGTTAACCTGGCTAACTTCCTGTTAGTTACCCTGGCTAACGTCCTGTTAGTTATCCTGGCCAACGTCCTGTAAGTTAGACTGGTTAACCTTTTGTTATTAACCTTGTTAAAGTCCTGTTAGTTAAATCTGGCTAACGACTTGGGAATTAGCCAGGATAACTTTGTGTTTAATTATCCTGGTCCACATCCTGTTAGTTTGCCTGGCTAACATTTTGTTAGTTAACCTTGATGACGTCCTGTAAGTTAGTCTGGCTAACTTCTTGATATAAACCTGGCTAACGTCCTGTTAGTTAACCTGGCTAACTTCCTGTTAGTTCACCTGGTTAACGTCCTGTTAGTTAACCTGGCTAACTTCCTGTTAGTTAACCTGGCTAACGTCCTGTAAGTTAGACTGGCTAACTTTTTGTTATTAACCTTGTTAACGTCCTGTTAGTTAAACCTGGCTAACGACTTGGGAATTAGCCAGGATAACTTCCTGTTTAATTATCCTGGTCCACATCCTGTTAGTTTGCCTGGCTAACATTCTGTTAGTTAACCTTGAAAACGTCCTGTAAGTTAGCCTGGCTAACTTCTTGATATCAACCTGGCTAACGTCCTGTTGGTTAACCTGGCTAACTTCCTGTTAGTTACCCTGGCTAACGTCCTGTTAGTTATCCTGGCCAACGTCCTGTAAGTTGGACTGGCTAACCTTTTGTTATTAACCTTGTTAAAGTCCTGTTAGTTAAATCTGGCTAACGACTTAGGAATTAGCCAGGATAACTTCCTGTTTAATTATCCTGGTCCACATCCTGTTAGTTTGCCTGGCTAACATTCTGTTAGTTAACCTTGAAAACGATCTGTAAGTTAGCCTGGCTAACTTCTTGATATAAACCTGGCTAACGTCCTGTTAGTTAACCTGGCTAGCTTCCTGTTAGTTAACCTGGTTAACGTCTTGTTAGTTAACCTGGCTAACTTCCTGTCAGTTATCCTGACTAACGTCCTGTAAGTTAGCCTGGCTAATTTTTTTTTATTAACCTTGTTAACGTCCTGTTAGTTAAACCTGGCCAACGACTTGGGAATTAGCCAGGATAACTTCCTGTTTAATTATCCTGGTCCACATCCTGTTAGTTTGCCTGGCTAACATTCTGTTAATTAACCTTGAAAACGATCTGTAAGTTAGCCTGGCTAACTTCTTGATACCAACCTGGCTAACGTCCTGTTGGTTAACCTGGCTAACTTCCTGTTAGTTATCCTGGCTAACATCCTGTTAGTTATCCTGGCTAACATCCTGTAAGTTAGACTGGCTAATCTTTTGTTATTAACCTCGTTAACGTCCTGTTAGTTAAACCTGGCTAACGACTTGGGAATTAGCCAGGATAACTTCCTGTTTAATTATCCTGGTCAACATCCTTTTAGTTAGCCTGGCTAACATTCTGTTAGTTAACCTTGATAACGTCCTGTAAGTTAGCCTGGCCAACTTCTTGTTATCAACCTGGCTAATGTCCTGTTAGTTATCCTGGCCAACTTTCTGTTAGTTATCCTGGTGAACGTCCTGGAAGTTATCCTGGCCAACTTTTTGTTATTACCCTGGCAAACATCCCGTTTGTTAACCTGGGTAACATCCTGTTAGTTAACCTGGCTAACATCCTGTTAGTTAACTTGGCTTACCTTCTTTTACTTATCTGGCCATCGTCCTGTGAATTATCCTGGCTAACTTCCTGTTAGTTAGCCTGGCCAAGTTTTTCTTATTAACCTGGCTAACATCCCATATAGTTAACCTGGCTAACATCCTTTTAGTTAACCTGGCTAACTTCCTGTTACTTATCCTGGCTAACATCTTTTGAATTATCCTGGCTAACGTCCTGTTAGTTAGCCTAGCCAACTTTTTGTTATTGATCTGGCTAACATCCTGTTAGTTAACCTGGCTAACTTCCTCTTACTTATCCTGGCTAATGTCCTATGAATTATCCTGGCTAACTTCTTGTTAGTTAGCCTAGCCAACTTTTTGTTATTAACCTGGCTAATGTCATGTTAGTTAGCCAGGCTAACTTCGTCTTACTTATCCTGGCTAACGTCCTGTGAATTATCCTGGCTAACTTCCTGTTAGTTAGCCTGGCCAACGTTTTGTTATTAACCTTGTTAACGTCCTGTTATTCATCCTGGCTAACATCCAGTTAGTTAACCTGGCTAACTCCCTCTTACTTATCCTGGCTAACATCTTGTTAGTTAGCCTGGCCAACTTTTTGTTATTAATCTGGCTAACATTCTGTTAGTTAACCTGGCTAACTTCCTCCTACTTATTCTGGCTAACATCCTGTGAATTATCCTGGCTAACTTCATGTTAGTTAGCCTGGTCAACTTTTTGTTATTAACCAGGCTAACTCCCTGTTAGTTATCCTGGCTAACTTTATATGACTTAACCAGGTTATCCCCAATTGTTTCCTGTCAACTTGCAGCGTTTCTCTCTTGCACTTGTTTTTGGAGGTTTGTTTGTGCTGTTATTATTGTTATTGTTATTTGCAGCCTTTTCTGTTGCATCTGTCTTTTCATCCTGCAGCATTTTCCCCTTGCATTTGTTGTATAGTGCTTTTATTGTGGTGGATGTTTTTCCCCCCACATCCATTTACACCAGGGGTGTCCAAACTTTTTCCGCTGAGGGCTGCACACTGAAAAATCAAAGCAAGCTGGCGGGGCCATTTTGATATTTGTATTTCAAAAACCAATACAATATATTTATAAAAAATATATATATAGGCCTCCACTCAGGGTTTTGGTCAAAAAAATATTAAAAATGTGTCATTATTTATTATTATTATTATTATTATAGGCTTCAATCTCTAAATCAACATTAGGTCTATCGTTCAATATAAAATTGAAAAAAAATTAAGTTGTTTGCTCTTTTTGTCAAAGAAAACCATTTTTTAATAGAAAAAACACAAAATATGCAATATTTTCACCCAATAACATTTTTAAGTGGAATATTTTAGATTATTATTTAGGTTAATAAGTCATAACAACATTGATTTTAATTCATTATTATTTTTTGAGCATTGACACTTAAAAAAAAAATCACACTACAATTATTGGGGATCCAAATGGGTCCTACTCATTAAAGTGTTAAAAAATAAATTATATTTTTTTTGTTTACTTTTAACACAATAATCTCAAGATCAACTTCAGATCCATTCGTCAATTTTAAGTTTTATTGTTTTTGTTTTTCGTTTTAAAACAAAAACATGTGGCAAACACTAATTATGCAACATTTTACACCAAAAAATATCTCAAAGTGGAATATTTAATGTGACGTAATTGGAGCCCTTAATAGGTCAATAATTCATAATGACATTGATTTTTTTTCTGATTTTTTTTTTTTTTTTAAGAAAGAAACAGCCTGCATGGCAGCTTTGTGTTAGTAGAGTCAACATCGCAACATTTTCTTGTTAAATTTCACCTCTTTGCTCTTTTATACCACTTTTTATGTTTTGTATATTTTTAATCGTATTTTTTGGAACAGGGGTCGCCCGCAAGGACCAGATGAGTCACCCGCTGGCCTGTTCTAAAAATAGCTCAAATAGCAGCACTTACCAGTGAGCTGCCTCTATTTTTTAAATTGTATTTATTTACTAGCAAGCTGGTCTGGCTTTGCTCAACATTTTTAATTCTAAGAGAGACAAAATCCAAGAAATTATTTTAAAGACTTGGTCTTCACTTGTTTAAAAAAATTCATTTATTTTTTTACTTTACTTCATATAACTTTCAGAAAGAAAATTTTAGAGAAAAAATACAACCTTAAAAATGATTTTAGGATTTTTAAACACATATACCTTTTTACCTTTTAAATTCTTTCCTCTTCTTTCCTGACAATTGAAATCAATAATCAAGTTTTTTGTTCTTGTTGTAAAGAATAATATATTTTAATTTAATTCTTCATTTTAGCTTCTGTTTTTTCGACGAAGAATATTTGTTAAATATTTCTTCAAACTGATTGTAAAATTCCCAAAAATTATTCTGGCAAATATAGAAAATCTGTAGAATCAAATTTAAATCTTATTTCAAAGTCTTTTGAATTCCTTTTTAAATTTTTGTTCTGGAAAATCTAGAAGAAATAATGATTTGTCTTTGTTAGAAATAAAGCTTGGTCCAATTTGTTATATATTCTAACAAAGTGCAGATTGGATTTTAACCTATTTAAAACATGTCATCAAAATTGTAAAATTAATTTTATTCAGGAAAAATTACTAATGATGTTCCATAAATTATTTTTTTTTTTTTTTCAAAAAGATTCAAATTAGCTTGTTTTTCTCTTCATTTTTTTCGGTTAAATTTTGAATTTTAAAGGATCGAAATTGAAGATAAACTATGTTTCAAAATTTATTTATTTTTCCTGTTTTTTCTTCTTTTAAACCGTTCAATTAAGTGTTTTTTTCATCATTTATTCTCTACAAAAAAACTTCCGTAAAAGGAAAAAAATGTATATATATATATACATATATATATATATATACACACACACACACACATATATATATATATATATTAAAGGTAAATTGGGCAAATTGGCTATTTCTGGCAATTTATTTGTGTATCAAACTGGTAGCCCTTTGCATTAATCAGTACCCAAGAAATAGCTCTTGGTTTCAAAAAGGTTGGTGACCCCTGTTTTAGAATGTGCCGTGGGGCCGTTAAAAAATTCCCTGCGGGCGGCACTTTGGACATCCCTGATTGACACACGCGTTACGTCATTGATGAAACACAGAGGACACAAAAATAAAGTGAAAACGTGTGCAAAGTGTCACGCAGAATGACGTGTGTTCGTCAATGATCCGCACAATGTCCGTCAACACGAGTTGCTTGTTCTTATAATAGTGATTAATCGTCCTGTGTGTATGTTGCAAAAATAAAATGGCATTCTTGCATAATAAAAGTACAAACAAGTCGCACGTCGGAGGAAGACCGTCCAATCTGAAAGGACGTAAACACAACGCGCTATTCTCCTCCGCTCCTATTGGCTCGAACAAAAGATAAATAAAACTCTCGCCGTCCTATTGGCTACTTGCTGCTAGTCCCGCCTCTTTTAGAGGGCAGTTTAGCGTGGGACCGGGTTTAAGCTAGCAGTCGAGTCTAATCATCAGGGTTATAATAAGTTCATTTCTTACCAACACAAACATGAAGTTTGTTCGCTTTATCATGAAAAATGCCGCCATGGCGAGTGTTCCGAAACACGTCGAACATTTCTCCAAATTCTCTCCTTCGCCGCTTTCCATCCAGCAATTCCTGGACTTTGGTGAGTAAGTCTGTGATTGACGGTAATAATAGAGTTGTTATTATTATCAGTTATGTGTCGCTTCACGTCCAGCTACAGCAAATACTAAATAGTTGTATTATATTTTTAAGTCAGAATAACTGTGAGGATGTGTTGGAGTTTTCCAGTTTATATCATGCTGCTCAAGAGCTTGCAGTATTGCGTCAATGTGCCAGCCTCTTGAATTGGGACATTATTTATACTATTTTTTTTAACTCCGGCACCCTAACTATCCAACAAATAATATTTTTTAACGCATGCGCATTAACTATCCAACAATAATTATCTTTGTACATTATTTACATAGTTTTTTTTAACTCTTGCACTTTATTGAACTACCGTATTTCCTTGAACTGCCGCCCGGGCGCTAATTAATTCAAAACCTCTTTTCACTCCTGCGCTTACCAAAGGCATGCGGTAAAAGTAAGCATGCTCTAATTATTTTAAAACCTCTTCTCACTCCCGCACTTACCAAAGGCATGCAGTAAAAATTTGAGTGTGATGTAAGCTTGGACCTTAAATCCTACTGAATAGCTCTTAATCTTCTTCCCTTTATGCGATTTCAAATTATGCCCTGCGGCAATTCAAGGTAATACGGTATTCTTCAAATATTACATTCATACATTGTTTTTAAATATTTATCTCCTAACGTTAACTACACAAAAATATTACTTATTTACATTATTTTTAACTCATGCACATTAATTTTACAAAAAAATAATGTTTACATTATTTACATCATTTTTTTAACTCATGCACATTAACTATTCAGAAAATAATACATTTTTACATTATTTACAGTATTTTTTTAATCTCATGCACATTAACTATCCAACAAATATTACATGTTTACATTATTTACATTATTTTTAAATTCATGCACATTAACTATCCAACAAACATTACATTTGTACATCATTTATATTAGTTTTAACTCATGCACATCAACTATTCAACAAATAATACATCCATCCATCCATTTTCTACCGCTTATTCCCTTTTGGGGTCGCGGGGGGCGCTAGCGCCTATCTCAGCTACAATCGGGCGGAAGGTGGAGTACACCCTGGACAAGTCGCCACTTCATCGCAGAGCCAAAAATAATACATTTGTACATAATTTATATTATTGTTTAACTCATGCACATTAGCTATTCTACAAATAATTTATTTATTTTTTTACATAATTTACAATCATTTTTAACGTATGCACATTAACTATCCAACAAATATTATCTTTGTACATTATTTACATTGTTTTTTTAACTCTTGCACATTAGTTAACTATTCTTCAAATATTACATTTATACATTGTTTTTAAGTATTTATCTCATAACGTTAACTATCCAAAAATATTACATGTTTACATTATTTACATTATTTTTAACTCATGCGCATTAATTATACAAAAAATAATGTTTACATTATTTACAGTATTTTTTAACTCATGCACATTAACTATTCAACAAATAATACTTGGTTAAATTTTTACAGTTACAGTATTTTTTTAACTCATGCACATTAATTATCCAACATATTAAATTTTTATGTTATTTACAGTATTATTAACTCATGTACATTATCTATCCAACAAATATTATCTTTGTACATTATTTACATTATTTTTTTAACTCTTGCACCTTAGATAACTATTCTTCAAATATTACATTTATACATTGTTTGTATTTTTATACTGTAAATATACACATTGCTATTGACAAATAATATTTTTTACATTATTTACAGTATTTTTTTAACATATGCACAATAACTATCCAACACATATTAATTTCGTACATTATTTACATTTTTTTTAACTCTTGCAAGTTAACTATTCTTCAAATATTACATTTATACATTGTTTACAAATATTCACCCCATGACATTAACTATCAAAAATATTACATTCATATATGTTTTACACTATTTTTTTTAACTTCATGCAAATTATCGATCCAACAATTATTACATTTTTACAGTATTTACTGCATTTTTAACTCATGCACATTAATTATCCAACACAAATTACCAGTTTACCCTAGTTATAGTATTTAATCGATTCACATTATCCTCTTAAAATGTAATTTGTGCACTGCCTACAGCAGGGGTCACCAACGCGGTGCCCGCGGGCACCAGGTAGCCCGCGAGGACCAGATGAGTCTCCCGCTGGCCTGTTCTAAAAATAGCTCAAATAGCAGCACTTACCAGTGAGCTGCCTCTATTTGTTAAATTGTATTTATTTACTAGCAAGCTGGTCTCGCTTTGCTCGACATTTTAATTCTAAAACAGACAAAACTCAAATACAATTTGAAAATCCACGAAAATATTTTAAAGACTTGGCTTCACCTGTTTAAATAAATTCATTTATTTTTTTACTTTGCTTTTTATAACTTTCAGAAAAACAATTTTAGAGAAATAATACAACCTTAAAAATGATTTTAGGATTTTTAAACACATATACCTTTTTACCTTTTAAATTCCTTCCTCTTCTTTCCTGACAATTTAAATCAATGTTCAAGTATATATTTTTTTTATTGTAAAGAACAATAAATACATTTCAATTTAATTCTTCATTTTAGCTTCTGTTTTTTTGACGAAGAATATTTGTAAAATATTTCTTCAAACTTATTATGATTAAAATTCAAAAAAAATATTCTGACAAATCTAGAAAATCTGCAGAATCAAATTTAAATCTTATTTCAAAGTCTTTTGAATTTCTTTTAAAATTTTAGTTCTGGAAAATCTAGAAGAAATAATGATTTGTCTTTTTTGGAAATATAGCTTGGTCCAATTTGTTATATATTCTAACAAAGTGCAGAATGGATTTTAACCTATTTAAAACATGTCATCAAAATTCTAAAATTAATCTTAATCATGAAAACTTACTAATGATGTTCCACAAATAATTTTTTTAATTTTTTCAAAAAGATTCGAATTAGCTAGTTTTTCTCTTCTTCTTTTTTTCGGTTGAATTTTGAATTTTAAAGAGTCGAAATTGAAGATAAACTATGTTTCAAATTTTCATTTTCATTTTTTTCTTGTTTTCTCCTCTTTTAAACCGTTCAATTAAGTGTTTTTTTCATCATTTATTCTCTACAAAAAAAACTTCCATAAAAGGAAAAAAAAAATCTACGACAGAAATACCCGATTTTTTACATATATGGATTCATTTATTAAAGGTAAATTGAGCAAATTGGCGATTTCTGGCAATTTATTTAAGTGTGTATCAAACTGGTAGCCCTTCGCATTAATCAGTACCCAAGAAGTAGCTCTTGATTTCCAAAAGGTTGGTGACCCCGGCCTACAGCATACTTCATGCACATGAAACAGCCATCACATTTGTACATCGTTTACAGTAGTTTTTTAACTTATGCCCGTTAGCCTCAAGATATACAAATGTTAACCCAATTTATTTAGGCATATTAACAAGTCATCAGATATTAAATCTGATCTTATTTACCCTATGTAATCATGGATATTAACTAGTGAAATATATGAAATTTGTTATCTTATTTACTTTATTTACCTCATGCACACCAACTCGTCTGTTAATATGACATTGGTGGCTTTTTGATAGTAATAAATGCATAATAACTCGCCTCCAGGGAAGCCATGTAGGTCACACCAGACTAGGACAAACAGGGTTGAAAACGTTTTTTACCCATGGGCCATGAGGCTATCGAATGTTTTCCAGTCGCTCACACGTCTGCCATCTTCTGGCTGCTGTGTAATATTGGCATTTATTGATATTTTAGAACATGTTTCCTAACAGGGCAGCCAGCTGTATGTTAATCACGCTCTTTGGCAGTGAAAGTGTTCTGTTCTCTTGTGCATTATTTACGGTGTTTAACGCACATTAGCCTCCGAATGCTGCAGAGGGCGTCCATTATTGTGTTAACGTTTGATCCCCACAGTGCTCTGACTGACGCAAGTGCTCCGAAGTCAGGAATCAACCCTTGTCGATTGAAAACTGTGCTTTCAGGATCCATAAACGCCTGCGAGAAGACGTCCTTCGCCTTCCTGAGGCAGGAGCTCCCAGTGAGGCTGTCCAACATCATGAAGGAGATCAACCTCCTGCCCGACCAGCTGCTCGGCACGCCGCCCGTGCAGACGGTCCAAGGATGGTGAGCGCCGCAGCTTAAATAACCCTCTTTCAGCCGCCATTTGACACGCCCCAGACTTCGGGTATTCCTTGTACGTCACGCTGACAACAACGCCCTTTCACCCACTTGTCCTGCTCCCAGACGGATCTGCTGCTGCTGGCCGGGGGAGCGTGGGGGGGGGGGGGGGGGGGGGGGGGGGGAAGGGGAATGGAGCCAGTCTCCTCAGCTGTGAACTTTAGCCTAGTTCCTCCTCATCTGACTTTTTCTTTCCTGCGCGTGTTTTCCACTCTGTCATGAAGCTCCTCTTACAACAAGTGTGTGTGTGTGTTCTTGTGTGTGTTGTGTCCTCAGGTATGTCCAGAGCTTGATGGAGATCCTGGATTTCCTTCACAAGAACCCGGATGACCACAAAGTCCTGGGAGAGTAAGTCGATCGTGGTCACTTTGTAAACTTCCCACTATATATATATATATATATATATATATATATATATATATATATATATATATATATGAAAATTACAGACCTCTGTCATCATTTTAAGTGGGAGAACTTGCACAATCGGTGGCTGACTAAATACTTTTTTGCCCCACTATATATACATACATACATACACATATGTAATTATATATGTAAATATATATATATATGTCTTGATTGGATTATCCAGAGAATAGGGCTCGATACCGCGGTAGAGCGCAATATGTATGTGTGGGAAAAATCACAAGACTACTTCATCTCTACAGAACTGTTTCATGAGGGGTTCCCTCAATGATAAGGAGATTTTAATGGAAGCATTCACATACAATGGTTTATATAGGGCACAGAGTGGGTGGGTACAGGCAGGCAGAGGGGCGTCGTGATTGGCTCATGTGTTACCTAGGAGGTGTTTCCGTCTGTGGCGGCATGTTGAAATGACTTCACTGCGCTTGTTGAGGGATGACAAGTCTGGATGATATATAATATCCCTCAACAAGGGCAGTAAAATCATTTCAACATGCCGCCACAGACGGAAACACCTCCGAGCCTATCACGACGCTCCTACGCCTGCCTGTACCCACCCACTCTGTGCTCTATATAAACCATTCTATGTGAATGCTTCCATTAAAATCTCCTGATTGAGGGAACCCCTCATGAAACAGTTCTGTAGAGATGAAGTAGTCTTGTGATTTTTCCCACACATACATATTGCGCTCTACCGCGGTATCGAGCACTATTCTCTGGATAATCCAATCAAGACATATATATATATATTTACATATATAATTACATATGTGTATGTATGTATGTATATACAGTGGGGCAAAAAAGTATTTAGTCAGCCACCGATTGTGCAAGTTCTCCCACTTAAAATGATGACAGAGGTCTGTAATTTTCATCATAGGTACACTTCAACTGTGAGAGACAGAATGTGAAAAAAAAAATCCAGGAATTCACATTGTAGGAATTTTAAAGAATGTATTTTTAATTTATGGTGGAAAATAAGTATTTGGTCACTTCAAACGAGGAAAATCTCTGGCTCTCACAGACCTGTAACTTCTTCTTTAAGAAGCTCTTCTGTCCTCCACTCGTTACCTGTATTAATGGTACCTGTTTGAACTCGTGATCTGTATAAAAGACACCTGTCCACAGCCTCAAACAGTCAGAATCCAAACTCCACTATGGCCAAGACCAAAGAGCTGTCGAAGGACACCAGGAAAATAATTGTAGACCTGCACCAGACTGGGAAGAGTGAATCTACAATAGGCAAGCAGCTTGGTGTGAAAAAATCAACTGTGGGAGCAATTATCAGAAAATGGAAGACATACCAGACCACTGATAATCTTCCTCGATCTGGGGCTCCACGCAAGATCTCATCCCGTGGGGTCAAAATGATCATGAGAACAGTGAGCAAAAATCCCAGAACCACACGGGGGGACCTGGTGAATGACCTGCAGAGAGCTGGGACCAAAGTAACAAAGGTTACCATCAGTAACACACTACGCCGACAGGGAATCAAATCCTGCAGTGCTAGACGTGCCACCCTGCTTAAGCCAGTGCATGTCCAGGCCCGTCTGAAGTTTGCCAGACAGCACATGGATGATACAGCAGAGGATAGGGAGAATGTCATGTGGTCAGATGAAACCAAAATAGAACTTTTTGGTATAAACTCAACTCGTCGTGTTTGGAGGAAGAAGAATACTGAGTTGCATCCCAAGAACACCGTACCTACTGTGAAGCATGGGGGTGGAAACATCATGCTTTGGGGCTGTTTTTCTGCTAAGAGGACAGGACGATTGATCCGTGTTAAGGAAAGAATGAATGGGGCCATGTATCGTGAGATTTTGAGCCAAAACATCCTTCCATCAGTGAGAGTTTTGAATGGTTGACCGAATACTTATTTTCCACCATAATTTACAAATAAATTCTTTAAAATTCCTACAATGTGAATTCCTGGATTTTTTCACATTCTGTCTCTCACAGTTGAAGTGTACCTGTGATTAAAATTACAGACCTCTATCATCATTTTAAGTGGGAGAACTTGCACAATCGGTGGCTGACTAAATACTTTTTAGCCCCACTGTATATATATGTATATACATATATATATTAGGGGTGGGCAAATTAATGCGTTAATTACGAGTTAACTCATCAATCTATTAACGCCGACAATTATTTTATCGCACATTTGCGTATGTTGTTTACATGCTTTTATTTTGTTAACGCCTTTTCTTAACAAGATGGCATCTCCCGGATGTACTTCGGCGTCGAGGGGCTCTTGGTAAAGATGGAACATTTGGCAAAAATACCGGACAATTCTGCAAATTTCATGGCTGGCTTACAGCGTGGTCACTCCGGGATCACTTACGACCGCCAGACAATTCTGAATGTGGATAGATCGGGCCGTTTTGGACTGAATGACGCGTTCTTGCTAGACCGGCTAGCTAGCATGGGAATACTTTGCCAGCTACATCCAGCGGCCTGTGACGCAGCGGAGTATATGTGTTGTCTGTCTATTTATGAATAATGCAGACGAGGAGTGTTAGCTGAGTTCTTAACGTTTGCTTTCAGAGCGTCCATATCACAACATACAAGATGCCGTCATGGCGACACAACCTATACCGGGCTACCGCGCATGCTCGTCACTCCTGTTGCATGCTGGGTAGGGTAGTTCTTTTTTTGCCTGGCTCATAACATCACAATATAGTACCATGTATATGCGTTCAGTTTATCAAAGCACCAAGCAAACAATCGGAAAATTCCCATCATATCAATTCCTAGATATGGTCATAATTATTTTAAGTGCACTACGCAGAATAAACACAACATTATTAATATTGCTACTACGGATAATTTGATCAAAAATTCCCTAAAACAGCCCACTACCTATAATATAGGTTTTGTAAACATAAGGTCCCTGATAAAAAAAATGTTTCTGCTGTTACCTCAGAAATTGCCTGTTCAGATGTTATGATTGTGGCTCAGAGATTTGTATGTAGATTATATTTATTTTCCATAACAAAAAGGATAACTTAAATACCCTGGCAGTGGCAATAAGCTTAAATGTTTGTATTTACATTTTTTGAGTTGATTTTCATAAAATATGCTATTTAACTGCTACTGTTTAACAAGGACTGATTTAAATTGTGTTTGCACAACAAATGTTTTGGCGCTTTTGTTCATGTGGGAGAATATTCCAATAAAGGTGCACTACACACTACTTTTGAATTAATTATTGGGCTTTGCGTATACAATGCAGTTGATTGCGATTAATCAGAGAAATAGTGCAATTAACTTCGATTAAAATTTTTAATCGTTGCCCAACCCTAATATATATATATATATATATATATATATATATATATATATATATATTTATATTTATATATGTATGTACATTGACAGTACAGCTTGGAATTTACTGGTAAAAAAAGCAATACAACTATACAGAACGAAGGTTGGCTCTTATGCTGTTAGCTTAATGCTAACATACAATGAACGCTCCCATTAACAGGCTAATGAAAATTAGCACCAACATTTACAAAGGTTTAACTATGAGATTTAAACGGAAAAAAACTGACATCAAACAACAAATGTATTTCAGTCACCAAAGTGTGGAAGCCAATATTGATGCTAACTAGGTCAGCCTGCCGCTCTGCACTCTGTGCTCACTTAACTAGGAACCTCAAAGTCTTCATTTTGAACAGATAATAGAGGTGCACAAAAAAACGGATTCACATCCAAATTACGATTCTCATTCATTCCTATTCCAAATCGATTCATGTTTTTAAAATTAATAACAAAAATAACAATTACAAATTTATTTTATTGACATTTTTTTTTCTATGATTAAATATTTTTCTAAAGCCGATTTCAGGCCGTCTTTATGCAACCAAAAGGAGCTTTTCGAGCCTGTAACCTGTTTTGAAAAAGTTCCATTCTGATCCATCCATCCATCCATTTTTTACCGCTTATTCCCTTTGGGGTTGCGGGGGGCGCTAGTGCCTATCTCAGCTACGATCGGGCGGAAGGCGCTGTACACCCTGGACAAGTCGCCAACTCATTGCAGGGCCAACACAGACAGATCGTCGTACCAAATAATACCTTGCCAGAATCCGTCAAGTTTTGTTGTTGACGAACCCCAAGATGCAGAGAAGGTGGCAGGCATTGAGCAGGAAAACATAGTTTAATGTCCAAAAATAGAAGGCAAAACACAAACCAGAAAAACAGGAGACAGGTTGCAGGACAAAGCTGGTTTGAATAGGATCAGGCTGATTGACACCAGGTGTGGCCAGGTGCCAATAAAGCCACAGGTGAGGGGAAACAGCACTCAGGGAGAAAAGCAGGAAATGACCAAAATAAAAGTGCTGACAAGAAACAAAGACATACACAGAGGAAAAACTAAAACAAAACAAAACTGTCAGGGACAAGCCTGACAGAATAGCCTTGAATTAAGAATCGGGTTGAATAGATTCTGAATTGAATCATCACCCCAGGAATCGGACTCGGCTGGTGTCGTGAGGTGCCCAAAGATTCACACTCCTGGTAGGTGGAGAGAACACAAATGTAAAACTTGGGCGAGCCCCCACAAATAAATGAAAGTGTTGGAAAAAGTGAACTAAAATCTGGAACAGAGGGTTTTGTTTTTTTGTGTATGGTTATTTTTGCTGGATTGTTAAGCAAAAAGATGCTCCGCTCAGGTTTGTGGACGCCTTGGTGACCATCAGGAACCGGCACAACGACGTGGTGCCCACCATGGCGCAGGGCATCATCCAGTACAAGGAGACCTTCCCGCAGGACGCCGTGACTAACCAGAACATCCAGTACTTCCTGGACCGCTTCTACATGAGCCGCATCTCCATTCGCATGCTCATCAACCAGCACAGTCAGTAACCATGACGACCACACACACACACACACTCTGGTTCTGCGTTTCCAACCTCTTCATCTCTTTAAAGCTCTGATTTTTGACGGCACCACCAACCCTGTGCACCCCAACACCATCGGCAGCATCGAGCCACACTGCCAGGTGGGCGACGTGGTCCAAGGTGCGAAGTCAACCGAGGTTTCCATGTTTGACTTCCTCCTCCAACTTTTAAACACTTCCTGCTTCTGTCCTTCCTGCTCAGACGCCTTCCACAGTGCCAAGATGTTGTGTGAGCACTATTACCTGCGCTCGCCTGACCTCCTTCTCCAGGAGATGAGCAGTGAGTACACACACACACACACACACAACTTTTAAACCTGTTAATTTAGGGCTATATAAGTAAACATTGATTGATTGATTGATAATGCATGCAATGGAGGTCTAAATAGGTGCAGCACTTGTTAGCAACCAGCAGAGGGTGCCGTTCATTCAACCAGCTTTTCAAAACGCAGGATAGAAAGCAGCTGAGAAGACATTCAAACACAATAGTTAATACAATACTAAAAAAAAGAAAACCAAATGAAATGTCAAATGATGATAAAAAATGAATAAATAAATCAAATGGATTCTTAAAAAAATTGCCCAAAACATTTCACAAAGCCGCAGTATCAATAATAGTATACATTTAAAAAAATAAAAACATAGATTCTTCAAAAAAAAAAATTGCCCCAGAAAAGAAAGCCAAACATCTTGCAAAGCAGCTGTATCAATAAAAAAAATGTTTATTAATTTAAAAATGTATTCTTGAAAAAAAAAAGTTCTCAAAGCAGCAGTATCAATAATATACATTTAAAAAATATTTTTAAAAAATATATTTATTCCCAAAAAATACCAATTTGGCCAAAAAAATTAAACCACAAAATGCTTAAAGCAGCAATATCAATAATAGAATCAATTAAAACAAATAAAAACATTGATTCTAAAAAATAATAGATTCTTCCAAAAAAAAGTAATTGCCCCAAAAAAGAAATTTTATTGAAAAATTTGATTCTTAAAAAAAAAGAAGCGGTATCATCAATAACAGTATATATTTATTTAATACCATACATTGATTTATTTTTTTTATGCCTAAAAAAGAAAACCCAAACATTCTCAAAACACCAGTATCAATAATATACATTTAAAAAAGGATTAAAATAATAATAATAATAATAAATTTAATGATAACTAATGGCCAAAAAAAGAAAACCCCAAAAATGCTCAAAGCAGCAGTATCAATAATGGTATCAATTAAAAAAATTAAAACATAGATCCTACAAAAAAAATTGCCCCAAAAAAGAAAACCAAAAAATTCTCAAAGCAGCAGTATCAATATTTTTTAAATTAATTTAAAAATGTGATTTTGAAAAAAATATAATTTTACAAAGCAGCAGTATCAATCAATAATAGTTTTTTTCTTTAGACTGTACATTATTATTTTTTAATGCCCCAAAAAACTTCTCAAAGCAGCAGTATCAATAATATACATTTAAAAAATGATTAAAAAACAACAAACAAATGTTTAAAAAAATAACAAATTGGCCAAAAAAAGTAAACCAAAAAAACTGCTCAAAGAAGCAGTATCAATAATAGTATCAATGAAAAGAAAGGAAAACATTAATTGTACAAAAAAATTACATTGTTAAAAAAAACTAATTGCTCCAGAAAATAAAACCAAAAAATTTTCTCAAAGCAGCAGTATCCTTAAAAAAAATATATACATTTAAAAAAACATTTCGAAAAAATACATTCTCAAAGCAGCTGTATCAATAATATACATTCAACAAAGAATAATAAAAAAATAGATTCTTAAAAGAAAAAATTGATTCAAAAAAAAAATAACACATTGGCCAAAAAACGAAAACCAATATATATATATATATATATATATATATATATATATATATATATTTATTTACACGATATCACTCTGTTTTCTCAATGCAGGCAAGAGCAAGCAGCTGCCTGTCAGCATCGTCTACGTGCCCTCACACCTCTACCACATGCTCTTTGAGCTCTTCAAGGTAAGGCCGCTTTTACGCCAACACGTTTCTCAACAGCTGGCTAACCACGCCTGTCTTCTTCTGGGACAGAACGCCATGCGGGCCACCATAGAGAGGCACGAGAACCGAGACCTGCCGCCAGTCCAAGTTCTGGTGTCTCTGGGAGGAGAGGACGTGTCCATCAAGGTGTGTTAGTCTTTCATTGCTGCCCCCTTGTGGACACAATCTAGTTTTTATATACGCTTGAAAAAAAACATTATCGCTAGGAGTATCATGATATTAGGCTGATAGCAGCAAAAAACAAGTATCAGACATAAGCTTCAATACAAGGAGTCCTGCAGCGTGTTTAATTGTGTGTGATATCATGTGCGATACAAGCAGTCCTGCAGCCTGTTTACTTGTTTGTGATATCATGTGCAATACAAGCAGTCCTGCCAAAGTTTACTTGTGCGTGATGTCATGTGCAATACAAGCAGTCCTGCAGCGTGTTTACTTGTGTGATATCATATGCAATGCAAGCAGTCCTGCAGTGTGTTTACTTGTGTGTGATATCATATGCGATACAAGCAGTCCTGCAGTGTTTACTTGTGTTTTTGATATTATGTGCTATACAAGCAGTTGTGCAGCGTGTTTACTTGTGTGTGATATCATGTGCAATACAAGCAGTCCTGCAGCGTTTTTACGTGTGTGTGATATTATGTGCGATACAAGCAGTCCTGCAGCGTGTTTATCCGTGTGTGATAGTGTGCGATACAAGCAGTTCTGCACTGTGTTTACTTGTGTGTGATATCATGTGCGATACAAGTGGTACTGTGGCGTGTTTACTTGTGTGTGATATCATGTGCGATTCGAGCAGTGCTCAAGCGTGTTTACCTGTGTGATATCTCGTGTGATACAGGCAGTCCTGCAGCGTGTTTGCTTGTGTGTGATATCATGTACTGTACAAGCAGTCCTGCAGCGTGTTTACTTGTATGTGATATCATGTGCTATGCGAACAGTGCTGCAGCATGTTTACCAATTTGATATCACGTGCGATACAAGCAGTCCTACAGCGTTTTTTTTACTTGTGTCTGATGTCATGTGCGATATGAGCAGTCCAGCAGCGTGTTTGTGTGTGATATCATGTGCGATACAAGCAGTCCTGCAGCATGTTCAATTGTGTGTGATATCTTGTGCAATATAAGCAGTCCTGCAACAGTTTACTTGTGTGTGATATAATGTGCAATACAAGCAGTCCTGAAGGTTGTTTGCTTGAGTGTGATATCATGTGTGCGATACAAGTAGTCCTGCAACAGTTTACTTGTCTGTGATGTCATGTGCGATACAAGCAGTCCTGCAACAGTTTAACTTGTGTGTGATATCATGTGCAATATAAGCAGTCCTGAAGTTTGTTTGCTTGTGTATGTTATCATGTGCGATACAAGCATTCCTGCAACGTGTTTACTTGTCTCTGATATCATGTGCGATACAAGCAGTCCTATACCGTTTTTACCTGTGTGTGATATCATGTGCGATAGAAGCAGTCCTGCAGCGTGTTTACTTCTGCAAAATTGACATCTCAATGTCCTCCAATAAGCACACCATTTATTTTATTTTACTAATGTCCTTTACAAAAGGTAAACATGCTAGGCTGTAGGCAACTAGAAACTAGCAGCTACGCAACAGCCAAGCACACAGTAGCACACAAGCGAGACATAGGGAATAATCATTCAACAATAAAACATCACATTTGTCAATATAAACAAGTATCAAGTAATTAAAGTTGCATATGACTTACACATACAAAGTCTCAATGGCAGTATTAGAGCGTATCCAGTAACAAATGTGTCCGCATCGTTCAACTTATCGCATCGCAGGCTTGACTTCGTTAATTATTGTGGCCACTAGTGTCAGGTTCAAACACTGATGATATCTATTAAACAGACAAAGAAGCAAGGAATCAAACAGAGACAAAATTACATTTGGCTCAATGAGAAGAAAGGCGTTGACCTGTACCCTTGTACAGTGTCCCACCACGCTCTGACGAAAGATTGTACGCCTCCTCTTTTATTTCAACTTTCCCTGATTACACGGCAACAGCTGTTTCTAAAGGACGGGGGTCGTAAACAGCCGCTGCCTTTGGTCACAAAACAGTTCAAAGAAAAGGTGTCTGGAGGGTGGGTCAGGCCCTGATTCCTCTCCGCTTTGTAGTTCTCGCGTCAAGACAAAATCTTCCTGTGGATTACATTACATCAAAGAAACTGACACCTTCATGTCGCTTCCTATCCTACACAGTGGAGTTTTACAAGCCTTTTGATTGGTAAGATCAAAGACAGCTTTTGTCTGCTTGCCGGGAACTCATAGCAACTTAGATACAATTATTCTGACAGTGAGGTGTCACCAAAAATCCCGACCAGCTCCATTACGTCATCGCCTGACACTGACGCCCGCTCTATTTTCCCGCCAGGTGAGCGACAAGGGAGGCGGCGTTCCTTTCCGCCGGATCGAGAACCTCTTCAGCTACTTGTACTCCACCGCCCCGGCGCCACAGATAGGAGAACATGTCCGACCTCCACTGGTGGGTTCCCACACTCCTGCGTGGACAGGTTCCATTCGGCACACAAGGATATAGGGACCATTATAGTATATATATGTATGTATGTATATATATATATATATATATATGTATATGTTTGTGTATATGTGTATATATATATGTATGTATATATGTATATATATATATGTATATATATATGTATGTATGTGTATATATATGTGTGTGTATATATGTATGTATGTATATATGTATATATATATATATGTATATATATGCATGTATGTATATATATATGTATGTGTATATATATATATATGTATATATATGTGTGTATGTACATATATATGTGTATATATATACTATATGTATAGATACATATATGTATGTATATGTGTGTATATATGTATATATATGTGTATATGTATGTATGTATACATAAATAAAGTACTATCTAATCTAATCTAATATATATATATGCATATGTGTATATGTATATATACATATTTATGTAAATATATGTATGTGTGTATACATATATATATATATATATATATATATATATATATATGTCCATCAATCCATCCATTTTTCTACTGCTTATTCCCTTTGGGGTCGCGGGGGGCGCTGGTGCCTATCTCAGCTACAATCGGGCGGAAGCCGGCCTACACCCTGGACAAGTCGCCACCTCATTGCAGTATATATATAAGTATGTATATATATATACACATGTATACATGTGTATATATATATATACATGTGTATATATATATATATGTATATATATTTATATATACATGTATATGTATACATACATGTGTATGTATATATATACACACACACACATATATATATATATATATATATATATATATATATATATATATATATACATATATATATATATATATTTACATATATATGTATATACATGTATATGTATTTTGCAAGAGTAAGTAACATGCTGCTTCAAAGTAGGTGAGAAGTAGGGAACAACAGCAAGAACATTCATTGCTTGTAATTTCGCCCATGGCCACTAGGGGGCGTATTTTCAAAGTAAAACCAGTCATTTCAAAGTAAAACCAGTATTTTCACACTATCAAAACCGTCTCTCCGTGTACAGGCCGGCTTCGGGTACGGGCTTCCCATCTCGCGTCTCTACGCCAAGTACTTCCAGGGCGACCTGCAGCTGTTCTCCATGGAGGGCCACGGCACGGACGCCGTCATCTACTTGAAGGTGAGCGCAAGAAGCCCGCCACAAATATATCAGCACTTTTACACATTATAATTCCGACTGGCTTATTGCATCATAACACGTTTAAAATAGCATCTACAATTTAAACACAGTTTTGAGTACACACACATACAACATGCAAAATTAGCTTAAAAGCTAGGATAAAATGTTAGCATGCTAGCATTAGCATGCCCGCATGATAAGAGGAAATACAAAAATGCACTATTTGTAAGTGTAACATAAAAAAAATTGTTAAAAAGCGAACATAAAACATTAGCACGCTAACGTCGGCATGCTAAATAAAACAAGATGGTGCCTCGTTTAAAAAATTTAGATTTTTTTTTTTTAAGTTTAAAAATACAAAATTAGCTCAAAAGCAAGCAAAAAACTTGAAGATGCTAACATTCTCACAAGTAAGTGTGCGCTTGCTCGGCGCCATCGGGTATCCCAAAACATGATATATATAGGTTTGAACATGAAAAATGAGCTAAAAAGCTAGCGTAAAACATTAGCATGCTAATATAAAAGATGTTGTCATACTTCCAAGATGACACCGAGTATCAAAAGTCATGGTTTTCTGAGTCTAAAAATACAAAATAAACTAAAAAGCTAGTTTGCTTACGTTCTCACAAGTATGCTAACATTTAACATGCTAATGCATTTAATTGTAAGCATACTTGTCTGAAAGTGAATACAACAAAACATGATTTTCATGCTTAAGTATAACAAAATTTGCTAAATATTTCGCATACAACGTTAGCATGCTAGCATTAACAAGCTAATATTAGATGCATTAGCATACTTCCAAGATGGTGCGAAGTATCAAAATACATGATTTTTAGTTTAGAACATACAAAATTAGCTAAAGATATTGGAAAAACATTAGCATGCTAACATTCTTAAAGGTATGCTGACAGTTAACATGTTAATACGCGTTAACTGTTAGCATACTTTCTCAACAGCACCGAGTATCAGAAAACAGGATTTTCAGGTTCAAAGCTAAAAAGCTAAGATAAAACGTTGGCATGCTAATATAAAATATGTTATCATACTTCCAAGATGGCGCCTTGTATCAAAAATTGTGATATTTAGGTTTGAACATGCATAATTAGCTAAAACGCTAGCAGAAAAAACCTTAGCATGTTAATTTAAAATAACACGTTATCATACTTTTTAGACGGTGCTTAGTATCAAAAATCATGATATTTAGGTTTAAAAATGCAAAATTAGCTAATACAATATACGTTACCATACTTCCAAGATGGTGCCTAGTATCAAAATTCATTTAAACCTAAATATCATGATTTTTGATACTAGGCGCCATCTTGGAAGTATGATAACGTATTGTATATTAGCATGCTAATGTTTTGTTGCTATCTTTTTAGCAAATTTTGCATGGTTAAACTAAATATCATGATTTTTCATACTAGACGCCATCTTGGAAGTATGATAACGTATTTTATATTAGCATGCTAATGTTTTGTTGCTATCTTTTTAGCAAATTTTGCATGTTTAAACAAAAAATATCATGATTTTTCATACTACGCGCCATCTTGGAAGTATGATAACGTATTTTATATTAGCATGCTATTGTTTTGTTGCTATCTTTTTAGCAAAAGTTGCATGTTTAAACCCAAATATTATTATTTTTGATACTAGGCGCCATCTTGGAAGTATGATAACGCATTTTATATTATCATGCTAATGTTTTGTTGCTAAGTTAGCTAAAAAGCTAGCAAAAATAAAACCATTAGCATGCTGATGTAAAATATGTTATCATACTTCCAAGATGGCGTTTAGTATCAAAAATCATGATATTTAGTTTTAATCATGCAAAATTAGCTAAAAGGCTAGCAAAAAACATTAGCATGCTACTACAAAATACGTTATCATACTTCCAAGATGGCTACTAGTATCAAAAATCATGATATTTGGGTTTAAAACATGCTAAATTAGCTAAAAAGCTAGCAAAAAAAACCATTCGCATACTAATATGAAATATGCTATCATACTTCCAAGATGGTGCTTAGTATCAAAAAAATCATGATATTTAGGTTTAAACATACTAAGTTAGCTAAAAAGCTAGCAAAAAAAAAACATTAGCATGCTTATGTAAAATACGTTATCATACTTCTAAGTAGGCGCCTAGTATGAAAAATCATGATATTTATGTTTAAACATGCAAAATTAGCTAAAAAGCTAGCAAAAAAACATTAGCATGCTAATATGAAATATGCTATTATACTTCCAAGATGGCGCCTAGTATAAAAAATTATGATATTTAGGTTTAAAACATGCTAAGTTAGCTAAAAAGCTAGCAAAAAAAACATTTGCGTGCTTATGTAAAATACGTTATCATACTTCTAAGTAGGCGCCTAGTATGGAAAATCATGATATTTAGGTTAAAACATGCAAAATTTGCTAAAAAGATAGCAACTAAACATTAGCATGCTAATATTCCAAGATGGCGCCTAGTTTGAAAATTTTGATAATTCGGTTTAAACATGCAAAATGAGCTAAATGGCGAGCAACAAAACATTAGCATGCTAATATTCCAAGATGGCGCCTAGTATGAAAAATCATGATAAATCGGTTTAAACATGCAAAATTAGCTAAAATGCTAGCAAAAAAACAGCATTCTAATATTCCAATATGGCGCCTAGTATGAAAAATCATGATAATTCGATTTAAACATGCAAAATGAGCTAAAAGGCTAGCAAAAAAACATTAGCATGCTAATATTCCAAGATGGCGCTTTGTATCAAAAATCATGATATTTAGGTTAAAACATGCAAAATTAGCTAAAAAGATAGCAACAAAACATTAGCATGCTAATATTCCAAGATGGCGCCTAGTATGAAAAATCATGATAATTCGGTTTAAAAAAGCAAAATGAGCTAAAAGGCTAGCAACAAAACATTAGCATGCTAATATTCCAAGGTGGCGCCTAGTATGAAAAATCATAATTCGGTTTAAACATACAAAATTAGCTAAAAGGCTAGCAACAAAACATTAGCATGCTAATATTCCAATATGGCGCTTTGTATCCAAAATCATGACATTTAGTTTTTCCAACATGCAAAATGAGCTAAAAACCTAGCAAAAAAAAATACTTTAGCATGCTAACATTGTCAAAAGTATCCTCACATGCAACATGCAGTCCTCGTCATCACACACGGTGTTGATCCGGGGTCCCGGTCCCGCAGGCACTGTCCACAGACTCCATCGAGAGGCTGCCAGTGTACAACAAGACGGCCCTGAGGAACTACAAGGTGAGGCAGGCAGCAGACGACTGGTGCATCCCCAGCAGGGAGCCTCTGGACCTCAGCAGCTACAAGGTGGCCAAGTGAAGTAGACGCCGTTCCACCTAGGACCCCTAGGACCCCTAGAGCCCCGCCCCCGCAGCATCCCCGCGCCATCACGGACCAGACAGGCTAGCATGTTGTTTTCGCCCCCGCTTTGGCTTCTTTGCGAGGGAAGGACAAAAAAAAGCGGCTGCGTGCAGGACGGCGCCGCCTAGCGTGTCGGCGGCGGCCGGACAAGGAGGAGAAGTCGTCCCCCGCACCTGAAGGATCAGACTTGAAGTGTCCTTGTCCACTCTGTGCTCACCTTTCAACTGACATTTCAATATTTCACTCACCTGATCCCCAGGTGGTCAGGGACCTGCGACCACCAGACTGTGTCATGGTGGATATTCCTCTTGCCCAGAGGAAGGAACCTTTGTAAATACTGCAGAGATATTAAAGAAGATTTAAAGACGGGTGTTGTCCAATCACAAAGCAGGCCACATCAAAAGGAAACTCTTTTGGCAGGAATGGTGAGTGAATGTTAAAAAAACAATTGGAATGCTAACACACAGGTGTCGAACTCAAGGCCCGGGGGCAGCATTGTTTAATGTAGGCCGCAGTATCATTTTATTGTGGCCCTCTGCATCTTTTTTTGGTGGACTGCCCCATTGTGTTAAAGCAGCATGCCACGACATTCTAACATGCCCCGTCACATCATTTTATTGTGGTCCATCCCATAATATGAATGTGCCCCGCCACATCATTTTAATGTAGACTGCCACATAATTTTATTGTGGTCCATCCCATAATATAAATGTGCCCCGCCATATCATTTTATTATAGACTGCCACATAATTTCATCGTGGTCCATCCCATAATATTAATGTGCCACATTATTTTAATGTAGACTGCCACATAATTTATCATGGTCCATCCCATAATATAAATGTGCCCCGCCACATCATTTTATTATAGACTGCCACTTAATTTTATCGTGGTCCATCCCATAATATTAATGTGCGCCTCATAATTTTATTGTGCCCCGCCACGTCATTTTATTACAGACTGCCACATAATTTTATTGTGGTCCATCCCATAATATAAATGTGCCCCGCCACATCATTTTATTATAGACTGCCACATAATTTGATTGTGGTCCACCCAATAATATGAATGTGCCCCGCCACATCATTTTAATGTAGACTGACACATAATTTTATCGTGGTCCATCCCATAATATTAATGTGCGCCTCATAATTTTATTGTGGCCCGACAAATAATTTTATTGTAGACTGCCACATAATTTGATTGTGGTCCACCCCATAATATTAATGTGCCCCACCACATCATTTTATTATAGACTGCCACATAATTTTATCATGGTCCATTCCATAATATTAATGTGCGGGCCTCATAATTTAATCGTGGCCCGACACATAATTTTATTGGAGACTGCCACATAATTTGATTGTGGTCCACCCTATAATTTTAATGTGCCCCACCACATAATTTTATTATAGACTGCCACATAATTTTATCGTGGTCCATCCCGTAATATTAATGTGCCGCACCTCATAATTTTATTGTGGCCCAACACATAATTTTACTGTAGACTGCCACATAATTTGATTGTGGTCCACCCCATAATATTAACGTGCCCCACCACATCATATTATTATAGACTGCCACATAATTTTATCGTGGTCCATTCCATAATATTAATGTGCCGCACCTCATAATTTAATCGTGGCCCGACACATAATTTTACTGTAGACTGCCACATAATTTGATTGTGGTCCACCCCATAATATTAATGTGCCCCACCACATCATTTTATTATAGACTGCCACATAATTTTATCGTTGTCCATCCCATAATATTAATGTGCCGCACCTCATAATTTAATCATGGCCCGACACACAATTTTACTGTAGACTGCCACATAATTTGATTGTGGTCCACCCCATAATATTAATGTGCCCCGCCACGTCATTTTATTATAGACTGCCACATAATTTTATTGTGGTCCATTCCATTATATTGATGTCCACCGCGACGTCATTTTATTATAGACTGCCACATAATTTTCTCGTGGTCCATCCCAAAATATTAATGTACAGGCCTCATAATTTTATCGTGGCCCGACACATAATTTTATTGTAGACTGCCACATAATTTGATTGTGGTCCACCCCATAATATTAATGTGCCCCGCCACATCATTTTATCGTAGACTGTCAATTCAATTTTATTATATACTGCCACATAATTTTATTGTAGACTGCCTCGAAATTGTATTATATACTGCCATATAATTTTATTGTGGTCCATCCCATAATATTAATGTGCCCTGCCACGTAATTTATTGTGGCCCGACACATAATTTTATTGTAGACTGCCACATAATTTTATTGTGGTTAATCCCATAATAATAATGTGCCCCGCCACATAATTTTATTGTAGACTGCCACATCATTTTCCCATGATATTAATCATTAATCATCATCCCATAATATTGATGTGTTCCGCCACATCATTTTATTGTACCCCGCCACATCATTTTATTGAGGCCCTCCACATGATTTTATTGTAGAATGCCACATAATTTTATTGTGGTCTACCCCCTAATATTAACGTGTTCCGCCACATCATCTTATTGTGGCCTGCCACATAATTTAATCGTGGCCCGCCAAATAATTTTATTGTAGACTGCCACATAATTTTATTGTGGTCCATCCCATAATATTTGCAGCCCTTTGAGACACTAGTGATTTAGGGCTATATAAGTAAACATTGATTGCTTGATTGATTGATTAATGTGCCCCGCCACATCATTTTATCGTAGACTGCCAAATCATTTTATTATACACTGCCACATAATTTTATTGTAGACTGCCTCGTAATTTTATCATATACTGCCACATAATTTTATTGTGGTCCATCCCATAATATTAATGTGCTCTGCCACGTAATTTATTGTAGCCCGACACATAATTTTATTGTAGACTGCCACATAATTTTTCCATGATATTGATCATTATTCACCATCCCATAATATTGATGTGTTTCGCCACATCATTTTATTTAGGCCCGCCACATAATTTTATTGTAGAATGCCACATAATTTTATTGTGGTCCACCCCCTAATATTATCAATCAATCAATCAATCAATGTTTACTTATATAGCCCTAAATCACTAGTGTCTCAAAGGGCTGCACAAACCACTACGACATCCTCGGTAGGCCCACATAAGGGCAAGGAAAACTCACACCCAGTGGGACGTCGGTGACAATAATGACCCAGTGGGACGTCGGTGACAATGATGACTATGAGAACCTTGGAGAGGAGGAAAGCAATGGATGTCGAGCGGGTCTACCATGATACTGTGAAAGTTCAATCCATAATGGATCCAACACAGTCGCGAGAGTCCAGTCCAAAGCGGATCCAACACAGCAGCGAGAGTCCCGTTCACAGCGGAGCCAGCAGGAAAACGTGTTCCGCCACGTCATCTTATTGTGGCCTGCCACATAATTTTTTCGTGGCCCGCCAAATAATTGTATTGTAGAGTGCCACATATTTTTATTATAGACTGCCACATAATTTTATTGTGGTCCATCCCATAATATTAACGTGTTCCGCCACATCATCTTATTGTGGCCTGCCACATAATTTTTTCGTGGCCCGCCAAATAATTTTATTGTAGACTGCCACATAATTTTATTGTGGTCCATCCCATAATATTTGCAGCCCTTTGAGACACTAGTGATTTAGGGCTATATAAGTAAACATTGATTGCTTGATTGATTGATTAATGTGCCCCGCCACATCATTTTATCGTAGACTGCCAAATCATTTTATTATACACTGCCACATAATTTTATTGTAGACTGCCTCGTAATTTTATCATATACTGCCACATAATTTTATTGTGGTCCATCCCATAATATTAATGTGCTCTGCCACGTAATTTATTGTGGCCCGACACATAATTTTATTGTAGACTGCCACATAATTTTTCCATGATATTGATCATTATTCACCATCCCATAATATTGATGTGTTTCGCCACATCATTTTATTTAGGCCCGCCACATAATTTTATTGTAGAATGCCACATAATTTTATTGTGGTCCACCCCCTAATATTATCAATCAATCAATCAATCAATGTTTACTTATATAGCCCTAAATCACTAGTGTCTCAAAGGGCTGCACAAACCACTACGACATCCTCGGTAGGCCCACATAAGGGCAAGGAAAACTCACACCCAGTGGGACGTCGGTGACAATAATGACCCAGTGGGACGTCGGTGACAATGATGACTATGAGAACCTTGGAGAGGAGGAAAGCAATGGATGTCGAGCGGGTCTAACATGATACTGTGAAAGTTCAATCCATAATGGATCCAACACAGTCGCGAGAGTCCAGTCCAAAGCGGATCCAACACAGCAGCGAGAGTCCCGTTCACAGCGGAGCCAGCAGGAAAACGTGTTCCGCCACATCATCTTATTGTGGCCTGCCACATAATTTTTTCGTGGCCCGCCAAATAATTGTATTGTAGAGTGCCACATATTTTTATTATAGACTGCCACATAATTTTATTGTGGTCCATCCCATAATATTAACGTGTTCCGCCACATCATCTTATTGTGGCCTGCCACATAATTTTTTCGTGGCCCGCCAAATAATTGTATTGTAGACTGCCACATATTTTTATTATAGACTGCCACATAATTTTATTGTGGTCCATCCCATAATATTAATGTGCCCTGCCGCATAATTTTATTTCAGCCTGCCACATCATTTTATTGTAAAATTCCACATAATTTTATTGTGGTCTACCCCATAATATTAATGTGCCCCGCCACGTCATTCTATAGTGGCCCGCCACATAATTTTATTGTAGACTGCCACGTAATTTTATTGTGGTCCACCCCATAACATTAACGTGTTCCGCCACATTACCTTATTGTGGCCCGCCCCATCATTTTATTGTAGACTGCCACATAATATTATTGTGGTCCACCCCATATTCTTGCCCTTATGTGGGCCTACCGAGGATCTTGTAGTGGTTTGTGTTGTGGTTTGTGCAGCCCTTTGAGACACTAGTGATTTAGGGCCATATATAAGTAAACATTGATTTATTGATTGATTGATATTATTAATGTGTTCCGCCACATCATTTTATTGTGGTCCATCCCATAATATTAATGTGTTCCGCCACATCATTTTATTGTAGACTGCCACATAATTTCATTGTGGTCCACCCCATATTACTCATTATTCGGGCCACTTAATGAGGAGGTAGGCCTTATGAAATGACGCAGTGGGCCACATAAATGTTGCTGCGCGCAACATATAAAGATGCGACTAGGGCACATAAATTATGCAGTGTGCCATTTAAAATGATGTGGCCACATATAATGTTGCTGTGGGCGTGTAAAATTACGCAGCGGGCTACGTAAAATTATTCGGGGGGCCATGATAAAATGAGGCAGCAGGCCACATAAAATGATTCTGCAGGCCATGTAAAATGACACTTTGGGCCACATAATGTTGCGGCGGGCAACATAAGATGTTGCGGGCCACTCAAAATGCTTCACAGGCAACATAAGATGATGCAGCGGTCTACATAAATGAGGAGGCCGAACAAATGAAATGATGTGGCGGTAACACAAAAAGATGCGGTGGCCACATAAAATCATGTGGCGGTCACACAAAAAAATGTGGAGGCTACATAAATGTTGCATTGGCCACGTAAAATGACGTGACAAGCCACAATAAAATGGGGGAGGAGGCCTCATAAATGATTCTGCTAGCCACGTAAAAAAGATGCCACCAGCGCACATAAAATGATGCGGTGGGTCACGTAAAATGATGTGGTGGTTCAAATACAATGTTGTGGCAGTCACACAAAAAAGAAGCGGCGGCCAAATAAAATGTTGCAGTGGCCACAAAATGATTCCACGGGCCCTGGTAAAATGAGGTAGGAGGCCACATAAAAGGACGTGGCGTGCAAGTTAATGAGGAGGCGGGCCAAATAAAATGAAGTGGCGGTCAAACAAAAAGATGTGAAGGCCATGTAAAATGTTGCAGTGGCCGCGGAAAATGACACGACGTGCCACGATAAAATGGGGGAGGAAGCCACATAAAATGATTCTGTGAGCCATCTAAAATGACACGTTGGGCCACGTAAAATGTTGCTGCGGGCAACATAAGATGATTTGGTGGGCCACATATAAGATGCGAGTAGCGCACATAAAATGAGGTGGCGGGCCTAATAAAATGATATGGCGGTCACACAAAAAGATGCTGCGGCCACATAAAATGTTGCAGTGACAACTTAAATTTAGGCGACAGGCCATATAAAAAGATTCTGCGGGCCACAATAAAACGAGGCAGGAGGCCACATTAAAAGGATGTGGCGTGCCACTTGATGAGGAGGCAGGCCACATAAATATAAAATGACACGTCGGGCCGATTAAAATGTTGCGGTGGGCAACATAAGATGTAGCGACCCACACAAAATGCTTCACGGGCCACATAAAATTATGCTGGGGGCCAAATAAAATAACGCAACGGGCAACATAAGATGAGGCTGCGGGTCACATAAAATGAAGTAGTGGGCCAAATAAAATGAGGTGGCGGTTAAAGAAGAAGATGCGGTGGGCCATTTAAAATGTGGCAGGTGGCAACATTAGATGTTGCGGGCCACACAAAATGCTTCATGGGCCACATAAAATTATGCTGTGGGCCACATAAAATGACACAATGGGCAACATAAGATGATGAGGTGGGCCACATAAAATGAGGTGGCGGGCCAAATAAAATGAGATGGCGGTCAAACAAAAAGATGCGATGGGCCACGTAAAATGTTGCAGGGGGCAACATTATATGTTGCAGGTCACACATAATGCTTCAAAGGCCACGTGTAATGATGCTGGGGGCCACATAAAATGACGCAACGGGCAACATAACATGATGTGGCGGGCCAAATAAAATGATCTGGCGGTCAAACAAAACCACGCGGTGGGCCACGTAAAATGTTGCGGCGCGCAACACAAAATGTCGTGTCGTGGCCCACACAAAATGCTTCACGGGCAAAATAAGATTATGCGGCGTGCCACATAAAATGAGGTGGCGGGACAAATAAAATGAAGTTGCAGTCAAACAAGAAGCTGCGGTGGGCCACATAAAATGTCGCAGGGGGTAACATAAGATGTTTCGGACCACACAAAATGCTTCACGGGCCACGTAAAGTTATGCTGTGGGCCACTTAAAATGACGCAGTGGGCAACATAAAATGATGTGGCGGGCCACTTGAAATGAGGTAGCAGGCCACTAAAATGAGGTATCTGGCCAAATAAAATGAACTGGCAGTCAAACGAGGATGTGGTGGGCCATTAAAAATGTTGCAGGGGTCAACATAAGATATTGCGGACTACACAAAATGCTTAACGGGCCACATAAAATGACGCAATGGGCAACATATGATGATGAGGCGGGCCAAATAAAATACGGTGGTGGTCAAACAAAGACATGCGGTGGGCCACATAAAATGTTGCACGGGGCAACATTAGATGCTGCGGGTCACACAAAATGTTTCAAGGACCACATATAACGATGCCGGGGGCCACGTAAAATGATGCAATGGGCAACATAACATGATGCGGCAGGCCAATTAAAATGAGGTGGGGTAAAGCAAAAACATGCGGCGGGCCAAATAAAATGAAGTGGCGGCCAAACAAAAACATGCGGTGGGCCACATAAAATGTTGCAGAGGGCAACATAAAATGTAGCGGCCCACACAAAATGCTTCATGGGCAATCTAAGATGATGCGGCGAGCCACCTAAAATGTTGCGGCGGGCAATATAAAATGTAGCGGCCCACACAAAATTCTTCACGGGCAACAAAAGATGAAGCGGCGGGCCACATAAAATATGTGACTGGCTACATAAAATTAAGCGGCGGGGCCACATAAAATGAGGGGGTGGGCCATATAAAATAAGGTGGCGGTCAAACAAAAAGATGCGGTGGGCCACATAATGACATGAAAATAAGTTAAAGGCCTACTGAAATGAGATTTTCTTATTTAAACGGGGATAGCAGGTCCATTCTATGTGTCATACTTGATCATTTCGCGATATTGCCATATTTTTGCTGAAAGGATTTAGTAGAGAACATCCACGATAAAGTTCGCAACTTTTGGTGCTGATAAAAAAGCCTTGCCTGTACCGGAAGTCGCAGACGATGACGTCACACGTGTGAGGGCTCCTCACATATTCACATTGTTTTTAATGGGAGCCTCCAACAGCAAGAGCTATTTGGACCGAGAAAACGATGAAAGATTCATGGATGATGATATTGATAGCAAAGGACTAGAAAAAAAATAAATAAAATAAAGTTATAAAAATTGGGACGGATTCAGATGTTTTTAGACACATTTACTAGGATAATTCTGGGAAATCCCTTTCTATTGTGTTGCTAGCGTTTTACTGTGATTAAATAGTACCCGATAGTCGGAGGGGTGTGTCCACGGGTGTCTTGAGGCCAGTCTCTGAGGGAAGTCGACGGCAGCTGCATGGACGGCACAAGCTCAGCTGATCTCCGGTAAGAGGCGACTTTTTACCACAATTTTCTCACCGAAAACTGCCGGTTGACAAGTGGTCGGGATCCATGTTCGCTTGACCGCTCAGATCCATAGAAAAGTTTCACCTCTGGGAATTTTAAACAAGGAATCACCGTGTGTTTGTGTGGCTAAAGGCTAAAGCTTCCCACCTCCATCTTTCTACTTTGACTTCTCCATTATAAATTGAACACATTTCAAAAGATTCAGCAACACAGATGTCCAAAAAACTGTATAATTATGCCGTTAAAGCAGACGACATTTAGCTGTGTGTGTGCGCAGCGCTCATACTTCCTAAAAACCTTTGACGTCTTGCATACACGTCATCATTACACGACGTTTCGAAGAGGAAACTCCCGGGAAATTTAAAATTGTAATTTAGTAAACTAAAAAGGCCGTTTGGCATGTGTTGCAATGTTAATATTTCATCATTGATATATAAACTATCAGACTGCGTGGTGGGTAGTAGTGGGTTTCAGTAGGCCTTTAACGCTTGAAATGACCAAATGGTATTCCTGCAAAATGTGCGATATATAAAGTTGTATGTTGGTGTAGTAACAGTACAGTCCGGCAGGTGGTGGAGTTGCATCACTTTGCTGAGCCAGGAGGTTTATTTTTTCCTTTCAGGTGGGCGTGGTCATATTGTGTTGGAAGTATGAAGAGAAAGTAGGCTTATAAAGGAGAAAGTTGCTAAAGCTAAAAAATAATAATAAAATAAAATAAATTAAAAAAAACTACTTCAGCTGTCCTGACGGGCCGGGGGCGGGGGGCGTGGCTTGAGGTGAGCAAGCCGCGCTCCTATTGGCCGGGAGGCTCCTTCCCCGGGACGAGCGCGAGGAGGGCCAGGACAAGGATGCGATTGTTGTCTCGCGGCACCTTCGAGTGGACGTCGACACGCCCGCGGACACCTCGCAGGAGGAGGAGGGGAAAAGGAAAGGAAAAAGACACTTCTTTTTTTTTTTTTTGTCGCTGCTTGGCGTGGCGGGAAATGAGCGGGAAGTGAGACGACAGCACACCTGTTGGGACTAAGCATGGCCGAACACGAGAGTCCGGACTTCGGCAAGGCAGACTTCGTGTTGCTGGACAATGTGTCCATGGACGAATTCATGGCCAACCTCAAGCTCAGGTGAGCTCACTTATTTACTTACTTACTTACTTACTAACCAGCTGAAAAGTCGGCAGGTGGTTTTATTGTTTTTATGTCGTTAATCTTCCGCAACTACGGGCAGGTGTTGCCGTCCCAAAGTCAGCTTTTCACCTGATTGTCATGTGACGTCATAGAGGAGCGCACCCGTCCGAAGTTCAAAGTTTTTTAAGTTGCTGCCTTTTTATTTTTTTATTTTTATTTTTTTATAATCAAAGCAAGCCAAGTTGCTTTGAGGTAGCCGGGGTCAAAGTTCATGTCAATGAGGCCGCCTTTCATCATGTGTTGCGTTCAGGGGCATGGTTGTTGTTGTTTGCAGTGGTGCGTTCAGTGGTCTTACAAACACTATTGCTAGCAATGCAATAATAATATCCATCCATCCGTTTTCTACCGCTTATTCCCTTTGGGGTGGGGTGGGGACGCTGGTGCCTATCTCAGCTACAATCGGGCGGAATACAGGGTACATCCTGGACAAGTCGCCACCTCATCGCAGGCAATAATAATAAAATAAATAAGTTATTTTAAAATACTAACAATACTAATATAATTAAATTAATATAAAATGATAACAATAACAAATAATAAAATACTATTAAATAAATGCAATAAATATTAAAATAATTAAGGGGATAAGCGGTAGAAAATGGACGGATGGAATTAAATGTATAAAATAACAAAATAATAAAGAATTATATCCATCCATCCATTTTCTACCGCTTATTCCCTTTGGGGTCGCCGGGGAAGCTGGTGCCTATCTCAGCTACAATCGGGCAGAAGGCGGGGTACACCCTGGACAAGTCGCCACCTCATCACAGGCAATAATAATATATGAATAATAAGATAAATAAGTTATTTTAAAATACTGACATTACTAATATAATTAAATTAATATAAAATAACAAATAATAAAATACTATTAAATAAATACAAGAAATATTAAAATAATTAAGGGAATAAGCGGTTGAAAAATGGATGGATGGAATTAAATAATTAAAATAACAAAGTAATAAAGAATTATATCCATCCATCCATTTCCTACCGCTTATTCCCTTTGGGGTCGCCGGGGAAGCTGGTGCCTATCTCAGCTACAATCGGGCGGAATACGGGGTACATCTTGGACAAGTCGGCACCTAATCGCAGGCAATAATAATATATGAATAAATTATTTTAAAATACTAACAATACTAATATAATTAAATTAATATAAAATGGTAACAATAACAAATAATAAAATACTATTAAATAAATATAAGAAATATTAAAATCATTAAGGGAATAAGCGGTAGAAAATGGATGGGTGGAATTAAATAATTAAAATAACAAAATAATAAAGAATTATATCCATCCATCTATTTCCTACCGCTTATTCCCTTTGGGGTCGCCGGGGAAGCTGGTGCCTATCTCAGCTACAATCGGGCAGAAGGCGGGGTACACCCTGGACAAGCCGCTACCTCATCACAGGCAATAATGATATATGAAAAATAAAATAATAACAAATAAATAAAAACAGAGGGGTTAGTGCGTCTGCCTCACAATACGAAGTTCCTGCAGTCCAGGGTTCAAATCCAGGCTCGGGATCTTTCTGTGTGGAGTTTGCATGTTCTCCCCGTGAATGCGTGGGTTCCCTCCGGGTACTCCGGCTTCCTCCCACTTCCAAAGACATGCACCTGGGGATAGGTTGATTGGCAACACTAAATTGGCCCTAGTGTGTGAATGTGAGTGTGAATGTTGTCTGTCTATCTGTGTTGGCCCTGTGATGAGGTGACGACTTGTCCAGAGTGTACCCTGCCTTCCGCCCGATTGTAGCTGAGATAGGCGCCAGTGCCCCCCACGACCCCGAAAGGGAATAAGCGGTAGAAAATGGATGGATGGATAAAAATATATATGATATAAAATCCATTTGCTACCGCCTATTCCCTTTGGGGTCGCGGGGGAGCTGGTGCCTGTCTCAGCTACAATCGGGCGGAAGGCGGAGTACACCCTGGACAAGTCGTCACCTCACCACAGGCAATAATAATATATGAATCATAAAATAAATAAATAATTAAAATAATTTAAAATACTAATATAATTAAATTAATATAAAATATTAAATAATAAAAAATAAATACAACAAATAATAAAATAACAAAATAATAAAGAATTATATCCATCCATTCATTTTCTGCCACTTATTCCCTTCGGGGTCGCGGGGGAGCTGGTGCCTGTCTCAGCTACAATCGGGCGGAAGGCGGAGTACACCCTGGATGAGTCGTCACCTCATCACAGGCAATAATAATATATGAATAATAAAATAAATAAATAATATAATTTAAAATACTAATATAATTAAATTAATATAAAATATTAAATAATAAAATACTAAAAAGTAAATATAACAAAATAATAAAGAATTATATCCATCCATCCATTTTCCTACCGCTTATTCCCTTCGGGGTCGCGGGGGAGCTGGTGCCTGTCTCAGCTACAATCGGGCGGAAGGCGGCGTACACTCTGGACAAGTCGTCACCTAATCACAGGCAATAATAAAATATGAATAATAAAATAAATAAATAATTAAAATAATCTAAAATACTAATATAATTAAATCAATATATAATAATAAAATACTAATAAATAAATATAACAAATAATAAAATAACTAAATAATAAAATAACAGAATAATAAAGAATTATATCCATCCATCCATTTTTCTACCGCTTATTCCCTTCGGGATCGCGGGGGGCGCTGGTGCCCATCTCAGCTACAATCGGGCGGAAGGCGGGGTACACCCTGGACAAGTCGCCACCTCATCGCAGGCAATAATAATATATGAATAATAAAATAATAATTATATATATATATATATATATATATATATATATATATATGTATATATATATATATATATATATATATATGTACATATATATACAATAAATAATAAATAATTTAAATATTCTAAAATATTAACAATACTAATATAATTTTCAAAAATACAAAATGATGACTAATAATAAAATACTAATAAATATATATATAATAAATAATAACAAAATTTAAAAAACAAAATAATAAAGAATTATATCCATCCATCCATTTCCTACCGCTTATTCCCTTTGGGGTCGCGGGGGGTGCTGGTGCCTATCTCAGCTACAATCGGGCAGAAGGCGGGGCACACCTGGACAAGTAGCCACCTTCTCGCAAGCAATAATTATATATGAATAATAAAATAATAAAATATATATATATATGTGTGTGTGTATATATATATATATATATATATATATAAGTAAAATAATATAATTAAAACAATGTAAAATAATAAATAATAAAATACTAATAAATAAATAATAAAATAATTAAAATAACAAAATGATAAAGAATATATATGACAGTAAAATGCACTTTGGACCATGAGGGACGGCGGGGCGCCGTTGGGAGAGTGGCTGTCCCGGCAACCTGAGGGTTCCTGGTTCAATCCCCGTCTTCTACCATCCTAGTCATGTCCCTTGTGTCCTTGAGCAAGACACTTCACCCCTTTGCTCCTGACGGGTCCTGGTTAGCGTCGTGCATGGCAGCTCCCGCCATCAGTGAAGTGAATTATATTCATATAGCGCTTTTTCTCTACTGACTCAAAGCGCTTTACATCGTGAAACACAATATCTAATTTTTACATTTAAACCAGTGTGGGTGGTACTGGGAGCAGGTGGGTAAAGGGTCTTGACCAAGGACACAAGGGCAGTGACTAGGATGGCGGAAGCGGGGATCAAACCTGCAACCCTCAAGTTGCTGGCACAGCTGCTCTACCAACCGAGCTATACCGCCCCCAGTGTTTGAATGGGTGAGTGTGGAAATAGTGTCAAAGCGCTTTGAGTTCCTTCAAAAACAAAAAGGTAGAAAAGCGCTATACAGGTATAACCCGTTTACCATTTAGCCTCTCTCGGACCTGCTCCATGTTGCCACGCTTTCACCTTCCCTAAGATCTTCTTCATCCATGCTTCTCACTGTCCTCTTATTTAAACTGTCCACCATGGATGCCCTAGCTTTTCAGCCACTCTGCCCCTCATCTTTGGAACTCATTACCGCCAGACCTTCGTAACTTAGACTCAATATCCCTCTTCAAATCAAGACTCAAAACGCACTTATTCCTGACTGTTTGTTCATTGGAAATCTTATTGATCTTTGTTGTTGTTGTTGTTGTTTTTATCCAATCGATTTTATTGTTTTGCTGTTGTACGGCAGGGGTCGGGAACCTTTTTGGCTGAGAGAGCCAGGAAGCCAAATATTTTAAAATGTATTTCTGTAAGAGCCATAAAATATTTTTTTTAACACTGAACACAACAAAACGCGTGCATTTTTAAGAAAAAACAACTTTTCTAGAGAGGTCTCTTATTCTTTGTAATAACATTGTTATTCTGAAGCTAACTGTGGAGGGGGCGTGGCCTGCGGGCCTGCAGTGAAGCAGGGTGTTTCCAGGACCGGCCTCAAATTCAGCGACAGGGGGCCCACCTGGGCCTTTTTATCCGATCACCTGTCGCTATGTTATAAGCAGCAGCCAGGAGGAAAGACGGGCTTGGGGCTAGAAACCAGAGCGCGAGGGAGAACGAAAGAGAAAAAGACAATTGCTGGAAAGCAACTGAGAGACTTATTGAAAAATAAAACAATATTGTAACCCTGAAACTGGCTCTCATGTCAGTGCTTGGTGGTCTGAGGGCAAGCCCCACACTAACCAATAATAAATAAATGACTTCTTACCAACTTCTTGAACATAAAAATGCATGACAATATTTTATATTTTGAACGTTATTTTTAACACTGTGATTACAAGTGGAATTATTCATTACTTATCGTGTTAAGCAGTGTCAGCTTATATTTATCCGAGAGCCAGATGCAGTCATCAAAAGAGCCACATCTGGCTCGCGAGCCATAGGTTCCCTACCCCTGTTGTACGGTGTCCTTGAGTGCCCAGAAAAGCGCCTTATAAGTAAAATTAATTATTAATATTATTATTTTAGAGTGTCTGTCCTGAGATCAGTAGGTCGTGAGTTCAAACCCCTGCCTAGTCATACCAAAGACTATAAAAATGAAACCCATTACCTCCCTGCTTGGCACTCAGCATCAAGGGTTGGAATTGGGGGTTAAATCACCAAAAATGATTCCCGGGCGCGGGCACCGCTGCTGCCCATTGCACCCCTCACCTATCAGGGGGTGGACAAGGGGATGGGTCAAATGCAGAGGACAAATTTCACCACACCGAGTGTGTGTGTGACTATCATTGGCACTTTAACTTTATAGTTTAGCACCTCTGTGTGCAATGTTTACTTTCCACCCACAATCTGAATGCTTCTGTATATCAAAGTTAAAGTACTAAGATTGTCACACATACAATATGTGTGGTGAAATTTGTCCTCTGCATTTGACCCATCCCCTTGTTCCACACCCTGGGAGGTGAGGGGAGCAGTGGGCAGTACCAATGGTCACGCCCGGTTATCATTTTTGGTGATTTAACCCCCAATTCCGACCCTTGATACTGAGTGCCAAGCATGGGTCCCATTTGTATAGTCTTTGGTATGACTCGCAACTCACAACTTACCACTAGGCCACTGAGTAGGTTATATGTATACAGTATAACATTTTATATTTAAACAACACATTCAGAACATTTGTTCTCAGGACTGGACTGTGGACCTTACCTCCTTTTGCACTATTTTTCTATCTTCCTGTGTTTTGCATATTTGTAGACTGTCGCACTGATACTGGCGTTGCTTTTAATCCCATTGTACCTGTGTATAGTGACAATAAAAGGCATTCTATGCTATCCTATTCTATTTATCAGTAGAAATGTAATCACTGTGTTTTATTCTGCTGACATGCTGAAGTATAAGTGTGTGGAATGAGGACATGCAGGTATTACAGTCGTACTTCCAGTTTATATAGCACAGCGTTCCATATGGAGGTTAATGTGTGTCGTTTAACAAAACAGATTTTTATTTTTTTTTCTTTACATAAAATTATGCTGACAATTTCTTTCATTAAAAATGTGTTTAAAAACTCAGTTGGTTGAAAAAATTCAACATTTTAAAATCCATTATTTTAAAAATGTTCACTGCAAAAAAAATATTCAGCGCATATATATATATATTCGTTGCTTCAAAATTCAAGACTCACTTTCAGTAAATTGAGGCTGAAGTATTAAATCCTCTCATAACTAGCAAATGAAGTGAATTTATCTGCACACAATTTTTTTACCATTAATTTTTTTTGCAGTTACGTTTTATATGCTGAATATTTCTAAACTGACTTTTTATGCACTGAATTTTGTATACTCTTAATTTTTTCAAGTTACAATTTTATACACTGAACACACTAAAAATACACTAAACTGTCTTATTCTGCACATTTTTTGTACACTGAATTTTTGCTCAATTCTTTTTAGAGATCATTTTTATACACCAAATTTTTGGTATGGCTTAATATTTATACACTCAATATTTCTGCTCAGAATTTTTTACATCAAATTATTTTACACTGAATTTTTTATACACTTAATATTTACACGCAATATTTCTGCTCAGAATTTTTTACATTGACTTTTTGTAGACTGAATTTTTTATACACTTAATATTTTCAGATTACATCTTTATAGACAATATTTCTAAACTGTCTTGTTTTGCACTGATTTTTTTCACATTTAATTTTTATACACTGATATTTTTTATTTTTGCTGTAAATTTTTTTAAAGATAATTTTTATACACCAAATTTTTGGGATGGCTGAATTTTCTTGGACTTAATATTTATACACTGAATAGTTCTGCCCATTGAATGGTTTTTCACTGAATTTTTTTATACACTTAATTTTTTCAGACTAAATATTTATATACTGAATTTTTCTAAACTGACCTTTTCTGCATATAATTTTTTTACATTGAAATTTATACACTGGGTTTTTTAAACTATTTATTTTAAAGATCATTTTTATACACCAAATTTTTGGGGGGCTGAATATTTTTTTACTTAATTTTTACACACTGAATATTTCTGAACTGACTTTTTTCTCCACTGAATTTTTTTAAATTGAATTTTTTTTGCACCCAATTTTTTCACACTGAATTTTTACACGGTGAATATTTCTAAAATTACTTTTTATGCACTGTATTTTTTATACTCTTAATGTTTCAGATTACATATTTTGCACTTATTCTGCACATTTTTTTATTTTTATACACCAATTTTTTTATTTTTGCTAATTTTTTTTAAAAATGATTTTTATACACCAACTTTTTGGGGTGGATGATTTTTTTTCTGACCCAATATTTATACAGTGAATATTTCTGTACTGAATTTTTATGCGCTTAATTTTTTATGCACTAAATTTTTTCAGACTGAATTTTTATACACTGAATATTTCTAAACTGACCCTTTCCTCACTATTTTTTTTTTTTTTTACATTGAAATTTTATACACTGAATTTTTTTGTGTTGAACAAATTATTTTAAAGATACTTTTTATACACCAATTTTTTTTGGGTCTGAATATCTTCTAACTTAATTTTTATACACTGAATTTTTCTGAACTGACTTTCTCCACTGAATTTTTTAACATTGATTTTTTTTTTGTCTCACTGAATTTTTTTGAACATAATTTTTATACATAACATTGTTTTGCACTGAATTTTAAAACAAGGCATTTTGGCAAATTTGACACATTTTTAAACACACACATTTTTCCCCACAATTTTTTACTCAATAAAATTGTCAGAATAATTTGATGTTTAAAAAAAAATTGTTCACAAAATTAAAATCAAGAAATTTCAGCTACATAAATGCAGTGTAAAAAAAAAAAGCCTTGGTAATTAAGGCGCTAATTAACCTCCATATTGCTCTTTTACAGTACCCACATTGAAATGTAAAGTTTTCATGGTAAAATGATGTAGCTTTTAGAGAATATGAAGTGTTAAAGAGCAAAGTAAGTGTTTATTAGTGTGTGGCTTTTCAAATTAAAACTCATAAATAAATGGTATCCCTACTTTGTGGACATTTTGCGGAAGCTAACCTCGGTGACAAACTAGGGGACTCATTCCAAAAGGTGCGACAAAGACCGAATACATTTTTTTCTCAATTGAAATCAATCCAATTAAATTGTTTCAGTTACAAATTTCAAAAAAAGAATGTATTTGATAGGAAATAATGATCGTTTTACATGCTTTCTTATGTCGCATCGAGGAGTTTTTTTTTTAATTGCAGCGTGTTTAAAATGGCATCTAAAATCAAAACACATTTTTGAGGCAGCTGCTAGCAAGAAGGCTACTAACACATGAAAAACATGCAGTGGATGTCAAACAAAGCTGACACAGCAAAAATTTGTTTTTGTCCCTTGCACTATTTAACGTCCAAAAATAATGAATGGAGACAAGTCAAACACGAGTGCCAGGCGGAATACGGCCGCTCAGACTGACTTTTTTCCCTTTGAACCGCCCTCAAGATCATGGATTGGCTGCCTTCTTGCCAACGTGAAAATGATTGACAGCAGCTGAAAACTGTATCACGATTTAAGTGTTTTATATCGGCCGATAGCGATAATTATTAATATTTTTGTGACCTATGGAAAATAAGGAGCAAGAGAAAAATATAATTAAAGTGAAATATACCTTCCTCTGGTTATAATCCCTCAGCTATCAAGGCAGAAAGGAAATGTCAACAACGCAAGCATGGAAAACACTCAATGTAAACAAAATAGTAAAATCCCATTGACGACTTAACAATAATATCTTAAAATTAGGGTGCAAAAATAAGGAATATGTAAGATATGTTTCATAAAGTGTAAGAAAATAGTGCAAAGTGTGAAAATGTAAACATAGAGAATCCTGAGAAGAACTATTTTCTGCAGGTTTAGTGCCAGGAAGTTACAGCTTTGCTTTAAAGGGGAACATTATCACAATTTCAGAAGGGTTAAAACCAATAAAAATCAGTTCCCATTGGCTTATTTTATTTTTGGAGGTTTTTTTTTTAATTTTACCCGTCCAGGAATATCCCTAAAAAAAGCTGTAAAGTGCTTGATTTTCGCTATTTGCCTAAGCCACCGTCCATTTCCCTGTGACGTCACATAGCGATTCCAATACAAACAATGGCGAATAACACAGCAAGATATAGCGACATTTCAGCGGCGTAAGCGATTCAACAGATTACGCATGTATTGAAACAGATGGTTTGAGTATGGAGGCAGATGGCGAAAACGAAATTGAAGAAGAAACTGAAGCTATTGAGCGAAGAGCTATTGACGCTATTCGGCCATGCTTGTCTGTCTTAGCATCGGCGGTAAAATGTGCAGACCAACCGATCAGGACTTTTGCATTGACACTGGATCAACTTACATCCGTCGATTTGTGTTTGTTTTGCATTAAATTTGGGTGGTAGGAAACGCTGGATGTAAATATAGTTTCAAATGTACATACAGGTAGCCTAAATAGCATGTTAGCATCGATTAGCTGGCAGTCATGCCACGACCAAATATGTCTGATAAAATCAACAACACTCACCTTTGTGATTTTGTTGAATTTGTCGTTGGAAATGCATCTGCTTTGAGTGTCGCAGGATATCCAGACATTCTTGACATCTCGGTGCCATCTCTGTCGTAGCATCGCCGTTAAAAATCAAATGAGGGACTTTCGCATCTCTTGACACTGGAGCAACTTAAATCCGTCGACTGGTATTTGTTTGTTTGGCATTAAATGTGGATGGAGGGAAAGGCTGGATGTAAATATAGCTACAAATGAGGCATAATGCTACAATATGTACACAGCTAGCCTAAATAGCATGTTAGCATCGATTAGCATGCCGTGCTAATCGAAGCACATTCTACGTAAATCAACTTGAATCCGTCCATGATCGTGTTGTTACACCCTCCGACAACACACCGACGAGGCATGATGTCTCCAAGGTATCGGAAAACAGTCGAAATAACGGAAAATAACAGAGCTGATTTGACTCGATGCGTGTGATGTGGTAGGGAAAAATGGCGTTGCGTACCGATGTAACGTCACTTTCTAACGTCGTCGCTCAGAAAGGGATAAACAGAAACGCGTTTAATTCGCCAAAATTCACCCATTTAGAGTTCGGAAATCGGTTAAAAAAAACATATGGTCTTTTTTCTGCAACATCAAGGTATACGTTGACGCTTACATGGGTCTGGTGATAATGTTCTTAAATCAGTGGTCCCCAACCACCGGGCCGCAGAAAAATGTTGCATTATTTTTTAAACATTTTTTTATTAAATCAACATAAAAAACACAAGATGCACTTACAATTAGTGCACCAGCCCAAAAAAACCTCCCTTTTTCATGACAAGCCACATAAAATTATGCGGCGGGCCACGTTAAAAGAAACGGCGAGTCATGTAAAAAGAGGCAGTGGTCCACTTAAAAAGATGCGGCGATTCACATAAAACGAGGCAGTCAGCCACACAAAATGAATCGGCGGGCCACTTTAAAATATGCGGTGAGTCGCGTAAAAAGAGGCGTCTAATCAGATAAAATGAGGAGGCCTCATAAAATGAAGAGGCGGGCCACTTTAAAATATGCGGTGAGTCGCGTAAAAAGAGGCGTCTAATCAGATAAAATGAGGAGGCCTCAAAAAATGAAGAGGCGGGCCAGTTTAAAATATGCGGTGAGTCGCGTAAAAAGAGGCGTCTAATCAGATAAAATGAGGAGGCCTCATAAAATGAAAAGGCGGGCCACTTTAAAATATGCGGTGAGTCGCGTAAAAAGAGGCGTCTAATCAGATAAAATGAGGAGGCCTCAAAAAATGAAGAGGCGGGCCAATTTAAAATATGCGGTGAGTCGCGTAAAAAGAGGCGTCTAATCAGATAAAATAAGGAGGCCGGCCTCATAAAATGAAGAGGCGGGCCACTTAGAATGAGATAGCAGGGTAGCAGGCCACATAAAATGAAGTGGCTGGCCACGTAAAATGTCGCTGACCTGGATGACATATCCATCCCAAACACCTGGTGGCAGGGACCTGCACATGATTATAGAAGAGCAGGGGCTCAAAGTCAGAAAAGGGCAGGACATTATTTTTTTGGTCCTTTACACAATATGGAAATTAATGTAAAATTAAATTTTCCAATAGGAAGCAAATTTAGCATAATCAACATGAATCAAGTTTAAATACTAATGGTAATATTCCTAACGGATAACCTACATATTATATCCCCAGAATGCTGAAATGATTATTATTAATAATAACAATTATCATTATTATTATTATTGTTATTATTATCATTATTATTTTGTTAACCCACACAGTAATAGCAAAGTAACAATAAGCTTTATATCTAAACCTCTACTGTGAGAGAAATGTGATCCGCCGTAAACACAGTGCATTTTATTTTGAAAATCAACCCGGTGTTTTATTTTGTATTTTGTACACTACTTCCTGTCTCGCACGATCCGTTCTGCTCTGTGCAGAATAGATGCGCCGTGCTCCGACGTCCGGCAAAAACAGAAGCTGACACATTGAATAATAATAGAATAACACAGCGTTTTTCTGAAATATGACCTATATTAGATGCTGAATAAGTGTACGGCGACTAGACCATAACTCACAGGTTCAAGTTGCTCCACTGTCACGTCTGCCAGGGGCGCAGTTGGCTCTCTCTCCTCTCCTCTCACTTACTCACTCACTCACTCGCCCTCTCTCTCTCTCTCTCTCTCTCTCTCTGGCGGAAGCGGCAGGCTCAAACAATCTGGTATTACAAGAAAACGTGGAGTTTTTGTACCGCTGTTTTTTTATTTTTATTTTTTTACATCCCTGACAGGAATTTATGAACGTTGTTTAAAAAATAAAATAAAATAAAATAAAACACACGGGCAGAGGGCACTTTTTAAGACGAGGCAAAAAAGGGCAGGGGCTCAAGCACCCAAAAAGCCCTATGTGTGCATGTGCCTGCCTGGTGGGGTACATGGTGGTGACTGCTTGTTAGAAGTAGCTTGTGTTGCTAGCAGCACAGATGCTAACATGACCGTTCATGCGTTGGCGCTCCTTTCGCCGTGCACAGTCAGCAGATTGTGTGCAGGTTGTTATTAGTGCAGGCCGCTTCTTTCTTTCCCGCAGTTCTACGGCGGACCAGGAGGAGTCCTGAGAGACCCAGCTTGTCACTAGAATGTGAGCACAGGACAATCTGGACAGGAAGTGGAGCCTGAGTCAGGCCAAAAAGCTCCATTTGCAGACTGCTGCCTGTAAAGAAAAAAAAAAAGGCGCACTCCTCTGGGACGCACGCTAAATGTCCTCCTGGCCGCGATTGGCCGCTGCCACCGAATGTCTTTATAAGGCAGCTTCCTGCTGGGCCGCTCTGGCAAATAATTACAGGCGCGACTGTTTGTTTTAGTCTGGCAGGAAGTCCTGGGAAGGGGGCGGGGCTTGCAGTGTCTGGCACAAATAAGCTCCTGCAGCAACTGCCAGCGTCTCCTCGGCATTCTCTCACTCCAATAGTCCAATCGGGCTCCTAAAATGCTTTGACCTTTCACTTGCACATCTTTTAAACGGGTTTCCTCCCCTTCATTGTTGCTTTTTTATGTTTCATGGTTTCCTCTCCACAATATTCCCTCATCCGTGGTCATGTGACACATGCAAGACAGGGCGGGGATTTTGTTTTATACAATAAAAACACAATCAGTCCATTATTCTTATCGCTTTTATTGTCTTTTCCACGGATGGACTTTCTTCTCCCTTCTGATTGGCTCAAATCCTCCGTTGTTGTTGTCAGGCACCTGGCCGCCAGCTCATGCTTTTATTTTGGGGGAAAACAGTCTTTCCCTTTCATCGTCGGCCATTGAAGTGGTCATGTGACACGGGCCAGCAGGGGTTTATTGGTGTAGCTCAGAATTTGGAAGGACGATGCAAGAGCCAATAATGGAACTGAAACATGGATATGTTGAAAGCACAACACAGTTAGGGAAGGGTACCTTTTCACATATTTTTGTGGGTTTTTGAGAATTTTTTTCTTAAAAAGCATACTTTTTAATGTAGGATTTTAACAGCTAGCTGATAACGCTGTCCAGTTTTTATATATTTTGTTTTCCAAGTATGCATTTACTTCAGTTTGTCCTAGGTGTTCTAGCCAGGAAGTAGTTTTTGCCATTAAGTTGAGAGTCTTTTATTGCGTCCTAAAAAGTGTTAATACTGTAAGTATTGTACTTATTACACACAGCAGCTGAAAGTACAACAAAGCTAGGGAAGGGTCCCGTTCACACTTGTAGCAATTCCCCGTACCTTTGAGGGTTTTTGTGAAATTGTTTCTTAGAAAGCATAAACTTAATGTAGCATTTTAATAGCCAACTGATAACGCTGTCCAGTTTTATTTGGTTTTTCCAAGTATGCATTTTCTTCAGTTTGTCCTAGTTCTTTTAGCCAGGAAGTAGTCTTTGCCATTAAGGTGAATGTCTTTTGTTGCACCCTAAAAAGTGTTAATACTGTAAGTATTGTTCTTATTACACACAGCAGCTGAAAGTACAACACAGCGAGGGAAGGGTCCCGTTCACACTTGTATCAATTCCCCGTACGTTTGTGGATTTTTGTGAAATTGTTTCTGATAAAGCATAACTTTTAATGTAGCATTTTAACAGCCAACTGATAACGCTGTCCAGTTTTTATATATTTTGTTTTCCAAGTATGCATTTACTACAGTTTGTCCTAGTTGTTCTAACCAGAAAGTAGTATTTGCCATTAAATTGAATGTCTTTTGTTGCGCCCTAAAAAGTGTCAATACTGCAAGTATTGTACTTATTACACACAGCAGCTGAAAGTACAACACAGCAAGGGAAAGGTACCTTTTCATATTTGTAACAATTCCCCAAACTTTTGTGTTGTTTTTTTTAAATAGTTTCTTAAAAAATATAATTTTTAATGTAACATTTTAACAGCCAGCTGATAACGCTGGCCAGTTTTTCGAATGAAGAATTTGAACGAGGCTTCACGGTGGCAGAGGGGTTAGTGCGTCTGCCTCACAATACGAAGTTCCTGCTGTCCTGGGTTCAAATCCAGGCTCGGGATCTTTCTGTGTGGAGTTTGCATGTTCTCCCCGTGAATGCGTGGGTTCCCTCCGGGTACTCCTGCTTCCTCCCACTTCCAAAGACATGCACCTGGGGATAAGTTGATTGGCAACACTAAATTGGCCCTAGTGTGTGAATGTTGTCTGTCTATCTGTGTTGGCCCTGCGATGAGGTGGCGACTTGTCCAGGGTGTACCCTGCCTTCCGCCCGATTGTAGCTGAGATAGGCGCCAGCGCCCCCCGCGACCCCGAAAGGGAATAAGCGGTAGAAAATGGATGGATGGATGGGATGGAATTTGAACGAGCAGAGACGCTATGGACGGCTGGAAAACAGAACGCCACTTCGGGTAGGTGAAAGCACGAAATGGATGGACACTGCAGCACCCACAGTGAGCCATTTCATCCAAAAGATGGCGTCATAGCACCAACAATAAAACATCCTGTAAGTGTATTTTTTAAATTTTTTTATATATATGGCACCGTTTCATCTCACCTAACTCGTTACCCAGTAGTACAGTCGGAATTCGGTTGGTAACAATGAAAGTGCCAGATTTCGTACCCACAAACATACAAGTCCATTGCTTTTAGACCTTTTGCAACAAAACCGGGTCGAGTTTTCATGTGGTCCGATTCCAGGTTCTCTTCATCACAACCTCACTTTGTGGCTCCCATCTTCTGCCTCTGTCCGACTCCTTTTATTCTATGCCTGCTCGTTGTGGAAGTAGTGCCTCTCTTCACTTGATATTTGTGCTCAATTGTTAGGCCACATGCTTTGTGTGGGCGTGTGCTCATAGTTCCACACTCCAGGTGTGCGCATTATATTCTGCGCCTGTGCCAGCAAACACAGCGCATTACTCTTCATAATCTACATGGAAGTCGTCCTTACAGTATGATACTTCATGTCATTTACCACGGTCACACCCGCAACCAATCAACGATAATAAAGGGTTTTCTTTAGCGCAATTTCTAATAATATATCTCAATAATAATCAGGGGTGTCCTAATATTGGTCCGATATCATTAAAAAAAAAAAAAAGTTAGATGATATCTGCTTACATGTAGAATGTGTGATATCATGTGCGATACACGCAGTCCTGCATCGTGTTGACTTGTGTGTGATATCATGTGCGATACACAGTCCTGCAGCGTGTTGACTTGTGTTTGATATCATGTGTGATACACACAGTCTTGCAGCGTGTTGACTTGTGTGTGATATCATGTGCGATACAAGCGGTCTTAGTCTATTTACTTGTGTGTGATATCATGTGCGTAACAAGCAGTCTTAGTATGTTTACTTGTGTGTGATATCATGTGCGATACAAGCAGTCTTAGTCTATTAACTTGTGTGATATTATGTGCGATACAAGCGGTCTTACAGTCTCTTTAGTTTGTAATATCATGTGCCATACACACAGTCCTGCAGCGTGTTGACTTGTGTTTGATACCATGTACGATACACGCAGTCCTGCAGCGTGTTTACTTGCGTTTGATATCATATGTGATACAAACGGTCTTAGTCTATTAACTTGTGTGTGATATTATGTGCAATACAAGCGGTCATAAAGTCTCTTTACTTGTTTGTGATATCATGTACGATACACGCATTCCTGCAGCGTGTTGACTTGCGTTTGATATCATGTGTGATACAAGCGGCCTTAGTCTATTTACATGTGTGTGTGAGATATCATGTGCGATACAAGTGGTCTTAGTCTATTAACTTGTGTGTGATATTATTTGCGATACAAGCGGCCTTAGTCTATTTACTTGTGTGTGATATCATGTGCGCTACAAGCGGTCTTACAGTCTCTTTACTTGTTTGTGATATCATGTGCCATACACACAGTCCTGCAGCGTGTTTACTTGCGTTTGATATCATGTGTGATACAAGCGGCCTTAGTCTATTTACATGTGTGTGTGATATCATGTGCGATACAAGTGGTCTTTGTCTATTAACTTGTGTGTGATATTATTTGCGATACAAGCGGCCTTAGTCTATTTACTTGTGTGTGATATCATGTGCGCTACAAGCGGTCTTACAGTCTCTTTACTTGTTTGTGATATCATGTGCCATACACACAGTCCTGCAGCGTGTTTACTTGCGTTTGATATCATGTGTGATACAAGCGGCCTTAGTCTATTTACATGTGTGTGTGATATCATGTGCGATACAAGTGGTCTTTGTCTATTAACTTGTGTGCGATATTATTTGCGATACAAGCGGCCTTAGTCTATTTCCTTGTGTGTAATATCATGTGCGCTACAAGCGGTCTTACAGTCTCTTTACTTGTTTGTGATATCATGTGCCATACACACAGTCCTGCAGCGTGTTTACTTGCGTTTGATATCATGTGTGATACAAGCGGCCTTAGTCTATTTACTTGTGTGTGATATCATGTGTGGTACAAGCGGTCTTAGTCTATTAACTTGTGTGTGATATTATGTGCGATACAAGCGGTCTTACAGTCTCTTTACTTGTTTGTGATATCATGTGCCATACACACACACAGTCCTGCAGCGTGTTGATTTGTGTTTGATACCATGTACGATACACGCAGTTCTGCAGCGTGTTGACTTGCGTTTGATATCATGTGTGATACAAGCGGTCTTAGTCTATTTACTTGTGTGTGATATTATGTGCAATACAAGCGGTCCTAAAGTCTCTTTACTTGTTTGTGATATCATGTACGATACACGCATTCCTGCAGCGTGTTGACTTGCGTTTGATATCATGTGTGATACAAGCGGCCTTAGTCTATTTACATGTGTGTGTGATATCATGTGCGATACAAGTGGTCTTAGTCTATTAACTTGTGTGTGATATTTGCGATACAAGCGGCCTTAGTCTATTTACTTGTGTGTGATATCATGTGCGGTACATGCGGTCTTAGTCTCTTTACTTGTTTGTGATATCATGTGCCATACACACAGTCCTGCAGCGTGTTGACTTGCGTTTGATATCATGTGTGATACAAGCGGTCTTAGTCTATTTACTTGTGTGTGTAATATCATATGCGATACAAGTGGTCTTAGTCTATTAACTTGTGTGTGATATTATTTGCGATACAAGCGGCCTTAGTCTAGTTACTTGTGTGTGATATCATGTGCGGTACAAGCGGTCTTAGTTTAGTTACTTGTGTTTGATATCATGTGCGGTACAAGCGGTCTTAGTCTATTAACTTGTGTGTGATATTGTGTGCGATACAAGCGGTCTTACAGTCTCTTTCCTTGTTTGTGATATCATGTGCCATACACACAGTCCTGCAGCATGTTGACCTGTTTGATACCATGTACGATACACGCAGTCCTGCAACGTGTTGACTTGCGTTTGATATCATGTGTGATACAAGCGGTCTTAGTCTATTTGTGTGTGATATCATGTGCGATACAAGCGGTCTTAGTCTATTAACTTGTGTGTGATATTATGTGCGATACAAGCGGCCTTAGTCTCTCTACTTGTGATACCATGTGCCATACAAGTGGTGTTACAGCCTGTTGACTTGTGTGTGATATCCTTTGGATATAAGCGGTCTTACATTGTTTACTTGTGTGTGTGATATCATGTGTGATACAAGCGGTCCTGCAGCATGTTTACTTGTTTGTGATATCATGTGCGATGCAAGCGGTCTCAGTGTGTTTACTTGTGTGTGATATCATGTGCGTTGCAAGTGCTTCTGCAGCCTGTTTACTCGTGCGTGATATCATGTGCGATACAAGCGGTCCGGCGGCGTGTTTAGTTGTGGGTGATGTCATGTGCGATGCAAGCAGTTCTGCAGCATGTTTACTTGTGTGTGGTATCATGTGCGATACAAGCGGTCTTGCAGCGTGTGCAATTGTGTGTGTGATATCATGTTAAAATCAAGCGGTCCTCCAGCATGCTTAGTTGTGTGACATCATGTGCGATACAAGCGGTCCCGCAGTGTGTTTACTTGGGTGATGTCATGTGCGTTGCAAGCAGTTCTTCAGCGTGTTTACTTTTGTGAGTGGTATCATGTGTGATACAAGCGATCCTGCAGGCTATTTAGTTGAGGGAGATCATGTGCGATACAAGTGGTCCTGCGGCGTGTTTACTTGTGGGTGATATCATGTGCGATATAAGCGGTTCTGCAGCGTGTTAACTTGTGCAAAGTTAACCTCTAAATGTTTCTTTCAATATACACATTTATTTTACTAAAGTAATTTACAAAAGGTAAACATACTCGGCTATAGGCTTCTAGGAGATAGCAGCTACGCAACAACTTAGCACACAAGCCAGACATACGTAATAGTCATTGAACAATAAAACAGCACATTTGGCGATTCAAACAGGGTTCAAATAATTAGAATTGCATATAACTTACACATACAAAGTGTACAAGGCAGAAATGATTCAGTAACAAACGTGTCCGTATCAATAATTTACTGTGTCATGAGTTTAACTTCATGCATTATCGTGGCCACTGGGAACCAATACGGTACAAATTCCCGGTTCCTGGGAATCAATACCAGTACTCAACAGTACCAATTTTTGTGTGATATAAATATTAAACATTTTTGATTGTAAAATCAGATTTTTTTTTTATTGCTACAATTAAAAAAAATAGCTGATTAAGATAACTACTGTCCATTAGTAGTCCATTTGCAAGGATGACATTAAGTTCCAATTGCAGTTGCAAGTCCAAGACTTTAGAGGGCAGTCGTGCATAGTTTAGGTGTGTTTTTCAGTTTTTTTGTTGCGCCCTAAAAAGTGTTAATGCTCTAAGTATTGTTTTTACTACGCACCAGCTGTTTAATTGTTTTGTGCATCTTAGTTGTAGTTTTAAATAACACATCAGAGGTGTTGAAATCGCTAATGCTAAACAGTAGCATGTCAATAGCAAAGCCAATGTGTATTAGCATCAAGTTAGCCCATTTTTGGAAACGTGGAGCCTTACTTAACTTACGCTGAGGCGTTTTTTTTTAGTCAATTTCTTTATTGGCATTGAAACTTTTAACATTAGCTAGATGTCGTCGGCTCTCAGTGCTGCTGGAGTGATCGCCAAGTGCCGAAGTGCGATGACGTCATGATTTTTTTTTACATGAATCAGTGCGGATTTGGTCGGTGCCAATAAAATAACTGTATTCAGTACCCATCCTTACCACTAGGCGTTTCCTAAAAACAATTACCACTCCCCTTGAACTTAGACACAATGCCTATGGCGCCACCTGCTGCTTAAAAGCCTGTGAGTGTGTCTTTTGAGGCGATAAGCACCACCTTCCCCTTTTGTCCTTCCATCAAAGTGGTCATGTGACACAGTGGGGTGCCGGAGCTTTGGCCTTTTGCACCAGTCTTATCAGCTCAAGCAGCTTTGTTGACTTTGTTCTGGCAGCAATGAAGTGTCATCCCACCTGCTTGTTTAGGGCCCGATCCAGGACCCTGGGCCACGTTCACAACTCAGCCTGCGTCTTTGTGCTCCAGTGATCCATACCGCCGATACCAGATAGCTGTAGTATCAAAATATCGATTATTTTGATACTGTTGTCCGGGGTGTCCATACTTTTTCCACCAAGGGCCGCATAATGAAAATTCAACGTCTGTGGCGCCCATTTTAGTATTATTTTTATTAAAAAAAAAAAAAGATAACAACAAATGTGTTGGTTTTGTATTATGACTTATTATATTATTATTATTTATTAGTTGCAACATGTCAGCTTTTTATCATTACATACCAATTTTTTTTTGCTCTTTTTTTCTTGCATTTTTACTGCTGTTTTGTTTCACCATGTAAAAATATAGAACAGTAATAAAAATAATAACAATAATATTAATAATACAATTGTGTAATGGCATAAACTAGTGTGTCTAAAATGCTGCCTGTACAAAAATGTTAATGTTCACTTAACAGTCGTTTATTCAATGTTTAATCAATGTTTATTTATATAGCCCCAAATCACAAATGTCTCAAAGGACTGCACAAATCATTACGACTACAACATCCTCGGAAGTGTGGTTGTTGTACTTTATCTAATAAATTCACAAGTTATTTTTTAAAACTAACTCACTCAATTTTGTTTCTGCTTTAAGTATATTTTATTTTTTGTATTGAGAGCTTCTAATATTTCAGATCGGGGTGTATTGATATTTTTATTTTGTTAAAAAAATGCTAAAAACAGATATGAATATTTAAAGACACAACTTTGTGTTACAGGTGACTAATTATATTAATATTAATTATTAGTATAAATATTCCGCCTTTTTCTCATTACATTCCGATTTTTTTTCTCTTTTTACTTATACCTTTTTTCCCCATGTAAAAATAGACTAAAATATTAATAATACAATTGTTTATTGCATAACCTAGTGTGTCAGAAATTCTGCCTGTACGAAAAAATGTATAAGCGTTTATTATTGTTTTAATTTTTTTAATTCATTTATAAGTTAGTATTCATTTACTTTTTAATTAACTAACTTTGCTTTTTTATATATTTTAGGTACATTTTATTTTTGTTTTGAAAGACTAATATTTTTCCAACTAATTCATAACTTCAATTTCAAACTTTGTTTATATATTTTATTTTTTTGAGAACTTCTAAAGTTTTAGATCAGGGTTGACTAAACTTTTTCCACTGCAAACTGAAAAGTCAAGTATGGGGGCCATTTTTATATTTAATTTGTTGTTAAAAAAAATGCTAAAAACATATGTATTAAAGGACAACACTTTGTGTTATAGGTGACTAAGTGTTATAATAATAATTAGTATAAATATTCCGGGTTTTTCTCGTTATGTTCAGTTTTTTTTTTTCTCTTTTTACTTTTACCTTTTTTTCCCATGTAAAAATAGAATGAAATAACAAAACAGTTGTTTTTTGCATAACCTAGTGTGTCAAAGATTCTGCCTGTATGAAAATATTAATGTTTACTTAAGTGTTTATTATTGATGTTGTAATTTCTTAAATTTATAATGTAGTATTCATTTACTTTTTTATTAACTAACTTAGCTTTTTTTATATTTAAGGTACATTGTATTTTTATTTTGAAAATCTAATATTTTTCCAACTAATTCATAAGTTAAACTTCAAACTTTGTTTATATATATATATATACACACACACACACACACACACACACACACACACAATGAACACAAATATAAACGTATTAACTCATACATATAAATATATATATATTATTTTTTTTTTGAGAGTTCCCAAAGTTTTAGATCAGGGGTGTCCTAACTTTTTCCACTGCAGACTGAAAAGTGATACTTTTTTATTGTTAAAAAATGCTAAAAACATTTATTATATACATTTAAGGACAACACTTTGTGTTACAGGTGACCAAGTATATCAATATAAATTATTAGTTCAAATACTTTAACTTTTTCTAATTACAATCCGATTTTTTTTTGCTTTTTTTACTTATACCTTTTTTCCCCATGTAAAAATAGGATAAATTATTAATAATACAATTTTTTAATTGCATAACGTAGTGTGTCAAAACCTCTGCCTGTACAAAATTAGTTACACATTTAAGTTTTTATTACTGTTGTTGCAATAATTTCCAATTCATTCATAAGTTAGTATTTACTTTTTAAGTAACTAACTTAGCTTTTTTTTATATATATTTTAGGTACATTTAATTTTTATTTTGAAAGACTCTAACGTTCAAGTTATGAATTAATTTTTAAAATGCTAAAAACATATATATTTAAGGACAACACTTTGTGTTATAGGTGACTAAGTATATTATGCATTATTAGTTTAAATATTTCAGATTTTCTCATTACATTCCGACTGTTTAGCTGTTTTTACTTGTACCTTTTTCCCCCCATGTAAAAATAGAATACTTATAATAAAATTGTTTAATTGCATAACAGTGTGTCAAACATTCTGCCTGTACACAAATATTAATGTTTCTTGACACATTTAAGTGTATTATTGATGTTGTAATTTTTCATAAGTTAATAAATTCATAAGTTAGTATTCATTTACTTTTTAAGTAACTAACTTAGCTTATTTATATATATCAGGTCAATTTTATTTTCATTTCGAAAGACTAATATTTTTCTAAATAATTCATAACTTTAAACTTTGTTCATATTAAGTTTTTTGTTTTTTTACTTTGAGACTTTCCAAAGTTTTGGATCAGGGGTGTCTAAACTTTTTCCATTGCACACTCAAAAGTAAGGTATGGGGGCCGTTTTGATGTTTTTATTGTTAAAAACATATATATATTTAACGACAACACTTTGTGTTATAGGTGACTAAGTATATTATTGATTATTAGTTTAAATATTTCAGCTTTTTTTCTTTTTTTTCTCTTACATTTTTACTGTTGTTTTGTCGAGAGATATGTTATTTGAAAATACACAACTTTTAAAATGTTAGCAGACACCTAAGTTATATTTGCACCAAGTACCGATGCCTGCCTGCTTGTACTTGGTATCAGATCGGCGAGAAAACTAGTGGTATCGGCCCAGGGGAGCGAGGCTCGCCTGCGATCCAGCAGCCAAACGTCCGGTCTCGCCACAAGAATTTCCTTTGGAGGCTGTGTAATCAGAACCACATTACCGTCCTTATGTAAACATGGGCCCGGCTTCTTTATATTGCAACCCCCCCCTTCCCCAAATAAGTCATGCAGCAGACGTCTCATTTTGAGGACTTGGCGGGCAGGGGGCGGGGCCTTCTTACAGAAATCCTTCATCCCGGTGGCGTTACACGTCATGGAAGTGGTCAACTGGAGGAAGAAGTCACTTATGATCACTAACACAGGATTTATCTGAGGTCGACATAAAAGGTGTTCAAGACCCCGCAGACTCACATTCCTCCAGACTTCCACTCATTGGAGTGAGTCAGGATGCTGATGCAGCGCTTTTTGTGCTCCTGGCCTGCGCCTGCTCCTTGTTCTCTCCATGATGTCATCGTGCAGTCCTCCCCTGAGCCTGCGGGGGCGCCATGGAAGCTCCTATTCAGTAGTGATGTGCGATACCACAGATTTTCTGTCCGATCCGATACCAAGTAAAATTCAGGCTGGTGTCGGCGATACTTTAACTTTGTGCAAATATAACGTGTCTGCTGAAATTTCAAATAGTACCATATCTTTTTGAAAATAACGACAGTAAAATGTAAAAAAAGGAGCAAAAAATTGGAACATAATGACAAAAATATAATTTTTTTAAAGTAATAATTATAATATTCTTAGTCTTCTATAATACTGAACGTTTTGTCTCCTAAATATTTATATCTGTTAGCATTTTTTTTTTAATTGAAAAATATATCAAAATGGTATCAGCGATATACTAAATATAAGTGCAATAAATAAATATACTTAACGATGTGTGCTAAAATTTTTAAAGTTGTGAATTTTCAAAGGATAACATATATTAAAAAAAAACAACAGTAAAAATGTAAAAAACAGAGGGCAAAAAAATAATAACCAGCTATATTATACACCCCGCTAGGGTTGGGGGCGCCAGGGTGTATAATAGAGCCAGTAAGAGTCCTGGATGCATGGCATCCTGGGTGATTGTTATGTCGCGTTTATAATGTGTTACAGAGCCGATGTTCACCAGAAATGTGTTTGTCACTCTTGTTTGGTGTGGGTTCACAGAGTGTGGCGCATATTACTAAGAGTGTTAAAGTTGTTTATATTACAACCTTCAGTGTAACCGGTATGGCTGTTGCAATCTCGTACGAGAAGCAGCGAAATGCAGATAGCATGGTGTAAAGGCGGGCGCGATGACATGTTGTAGAGCAGTGGTCCTCAACCACCGGGCCGCGGCCCGATTAGTACCGGGCTGCAGAAGAGTTTTTTTTTTTTGTTTTTTTTTTAAAATGTGCTTTCCATGATGGTATCCTTACATAACACTCAATTTTTTACTGCATGCCATTGGTGAGCGCAGGGGTGAGAATAGGTTTTAAAATTATTAGCGCCTGCTTACTTTTACCGCATGCCTTGAATAAGCGCAGGAGTGAGAAGAGGTTTTGAATTAATTAGCGCCCCGGCGGCTATTGAAGGAAATACGGTATATAAAATATAATAATGAATCAAAAGCAATGTTATAAATGATTGACCTATTTAAGGCTCCAATTACTTAGAACAAATATTACACTTTTAGAAAAAAAATTTTTGGTGTGAAAACATATATTTTGTGTTTTTTTTTCCTGTAAAGAACGGGTTTTCTTTGACAAAAATGGCACAAAAAACTGTTGTTATGTAAAATATGATAATGAATCAAAAACAATGTTATAAATGATTGACCTATTTAAGGCTCCAATTACGTACACAACAAATATTACACTTTGAAAACAATTTTTTGGGGGGAATGGTCATTATTTTGTGTTTTTATCTTTAAAAAATAGTAAAAAAACATTTAAAAAATGCAAACTTCATGTCAACTGATGGCCATGATCCAAAACACATTTTCTCTGTTGTATTTTCACCGGGTCATAAAAACCGGTTCTGCACCTGCGCCAAGCCCCTCCTCCTTGCCAAGGCGCACATTGACAAAGAGGGGAGGGCCAGGAGGATCCGTTGACACGGTCGGCGGTGAAGCGGGAGATCATTTCGCATGTCGCATGTCGCTCCGGCATCGTCCGCGGAGGGTGGGCGGGGCCTGGATAAGCCCCCCACTCCCGACAAGAGCTATAGTGATGAAGTGGAACACGCACAGATTATCTCTCCATCATGCCTGACATGACCCTGAAGCACGCGGGCGTTCATTTTCATACAGTTTGCATCCTTTAAAGGCGCTGAACAGGTCCAAATAAGACAAACTACTAATAAAAAGTATTACACTTTGAAGTTGAAATGATCAAAGAAGCGTCAGACTGGCGCTGGCTTAAATGCTAACATGTAAACAACAGACATTAAAGTACCACTGATAGTCACACACACACTAAGTGTGGTGAAATTAACCCTAGCATTTGACCTCATCCCCTTGTTCCACCCCCTGGGAGGTGAGGGGAGCAGTGGGCAGCAGCGGTGGCCGCGCCCGGGAATCATTTTTTGGTGATTTAACCCCCAATTCCAACCCTTGTCGTTGGTAGCACAGAAAATATTTAGCAATATGAAATAATATGCTGTATGCAATAATATCACTTAAATATCGCAAGGTACACGTGCCCTCATGCGTACAAACACAATGTCATCATACGGCCTTCTGTAAGACTCAACTAAACACAGAGAACGTCCCTAAACTGTGCGAGCACTATTACTAAAATCCTTAAACTGTGCTAGCCCTGACCTTAAACTGTGCTAGAACTGTCACTAACATCCCTAAACTGTGCGAGCACTGTCGCGAACATCCCTAAACTGTGCTAGCCCTGACCTTAAACTGTGCTAGAACTATCCCTAACATCCCTAAACTGTGCTACCACTGTAGCTAACATTCCTCAACTGGGCTAATACTGTCGCTAACATTCCTCAACTGGGCGAGCACTGTCGCTAACATCCCTAAACTGGGCGAGTACTGTCGCTAACATCCCTAAACTGGGCGAGTACTGTCACTAACATTCCTCAACTTTATATGTTTTAAACTATTGTAGTGGCATTCTCTACAAAAGTGCACTTTAACTTAGTGTTGTTTTGATACATCATCTTAGTGACATCTTGCACAAAAGTGCACTTTAAGTGCACTTTTGGGACGGCGTGGCGCAGTGGGAGAGTGGCCGTGCGCAACCCGAGGGTCACTGGTTCAAATCCCACCTGGAACCAACCTCGTCACGTCCGTTGTGTCCTGAGCAAGACACTTCACCCTTGCTCCTGATGGGTGCTGGTTGGCGCCTTGCATGGCAGCTCCCTCCATCAGTGTGTGAATGTGTGTGTGAATGGGTAAATGTGGAAGTAGTGTCAAAGCGCTTTGAGTACCTTGAAGGTAGAAAAGCGCTATACAAGTACAACCCATTTATCATTTATTTATATGTTTTAAACTATTGTAGTGGCGTTCTGTACAAAAAGTGCACTTTAATTTAGTGTTATTTTGATACATCATCTTAGTGACATTATGCACATAAGTGCACTTCATTATTTCTAATCTATTGTAGTGGCGTTCTGTACAAAAAGTGCACTTTAATTTAATGTTGTTTTGATATGTCATCTTAGTGATGACATGTACAAAAGTGCACTTTATATGTTTTGAACTATTGTAGTGGCGTTCTGTACAAAAAGTGCACTTTAATTTAGTGTTGTTTTGATATGTCAACTTAGCGACATCATGCTCAAAAGTGCACTTTCTATGTTTTAAACTATTGTAGTGGTTTTCTGTACAAAAAGTGCACTTTAATATAGTGTTGTTTTGATATGTCGTCTTAGTGACATCATGCACAAAAGTGCACTTTGTTTGTTTTAAACTATTGTAGTGGCGTTCTGTACAAAAAGTGCACTTTAATTTATCAATCAATCAATCAATGTTAACTTATATAGCCCTAAATCACTAGTGTCTCAAAGGGCTGCACAAACCACCACGACATCCTCGGTAGGCCCACATAAGGGCAAGGAAAACTCACACCCAGTGGGACATTGGTGACAATAATGACCCAGTGGGACGTCGGTGACAATGATGACTATGAGAACCTTAGAGAGGAGGAAAGCAATGGATGTCGAGCGGATCTAACATGATACTGTGAAAGTTCAATCCACAATGGATACAACACAGTCGCGAGAGTCCAGTCCAAAGAGGATCCAAGACACAGCAGCGAGAGTCCCGTTCACAGCGGAGCCAGCAGGAAACCATCCCAAGCGTAGGCGGACCAGCAGCGCAGAGATGTCCCCAGCCGATACACAGGCAAGCAGTACATGGCCACCGGATCGGACCGGACCCCCTCCACACGGGAGAGTGGGACATAGAAGAAAAAGAAAAGAAACGGCAGATCAACTGGTCTAAAAAGGGAGTCTATTTAAAGGCTAGAGTATACAAATGAGTTTTAAGGTGAGACTTAAATGCTTCTACTGAGGTGGCATCGCGAACTGTTACCGGGAGGGCATTCCAGAGTACTGGAGCCCGAACGGAAAATGCTCTTTAGCCCGCAGACTTTTTTTGGGCTTTGGGAATCACTAATAAGCCGGAATCCTTTGAACGCAGATTTCTTGCCGGGACATATGGTACAATACAATCGGCAAGATAAGATGGAGCTAGACCGTGTAGTATTTTATACGTAAGTAGTAAAACCTTAAAGTCACATCTTAAGTGCACAGGAAGCCAGTGCAGGTGAGCCAGTACAGGCGTAATATGATCAAACTTTCTTGTTCTTGTCAAAAGTCTAGCAGCCGCATTTTGTACCAACTGTAATCTTTTAATGCTAGACATGGGGAGACCCGAAAATAATACGTTACAGTAGTCGAGGCGAGACGTAACAAACGCATGGATAATGATCTCAGCGTCTTTAGTGGACAGAATGGAGCGAATTTTAGCGATGTTACGGAGATGAAAGAAGGCCGTTTTAGTAACGCTTTTAATGTGTGCCTCAAAGGAGAGAGTTGGGTCGAAGATAATACCCAGATTCTTTACCGTGTCGCCTTGTTTAATTGTTTGGTTGTCAAATGTTAGAGTTGTATTATTAAATAGAGTTCGGTGTCTAGCAGGACCGATAATCAGCATTTCCGTTTTTTTGGCGTTGAGTTGCAAAAAGTTAGCGGACATCAATTGTTTAATTTCATTAAGACACGCCTCCAGCTGACTACAATCTGGCGTGTTGGTCAGCTTTAGGGGCATGTAGAGTTGGGTGTCATCAGCATAACAGTGAAAGCTAACACCGTATTTGCGTATGATGTCACCTAGCGGCAGCATGTAGATGCTGAAGAGTGCAGGGCCAAGGACCGAACCCTGGGGAACTCCACACGTTACCTTAACGTAGTCCGAGGTCACATTGTTATGGGAGACACACTGCATCCTATCAGTAAGATAAGAGTTAAACCAAGACAGGGCTAAGTCTGACATACCAATTCGTGTTTTGATACGTTCTAATAAAATATTATGATCGACGGTATCGAAAGCAGCGCTAAGATCGAGGAGCAGCAACATAGATGACGCATCAGAATCCATCGTTAGCAATAGATCATTAGTCATTTTTGCGAGGGCTGTCTCCGTGGAGTGATTTGCCCTGAAACCGGATTGAAAGGTTTCACATAGATTGTTAGACGCTAAGTGTTCATTTAACTGCTCCGCAACAATTTTTTCAAGGATTTTTGAAATAAAGGGAAGGTGAGACACCGGTCGGTAGTTTACCATGAGGTCAGGATCGAGGTTAGGTCTTTTAAGAAGAGGATGAATAACCGCTTTTTTGAATGCTAGGGGAACAGTGCCTGAGGAGAGTGATAAGTTTTTAATATTTAGCACTGATGGACCTAATAATACAAAGAGTTCCTTGATCAGTTTCCCAGGAAGAGGGTCAAGTAAACATGTTGTCTGTTTTATTCCATTTACACGTTGTAACAATTCCTCTAATGTTATTTCCTCAAAACGAGAGAAACTATCTTGGAGGGCAGTATCCGCCGTATATACAATCGTGTCAGTGTTAATAGAACCCTGTTGTAGCTGGGACGCATTGTCTTTAATCTCCTTTCTAATGACTTCAATTTTCTTACTAAAGAATTGCATAAAGTCATCAGCTGAGTGGGTTAAGCTACTGGAAGGAGTCCCTTGTTGGGTTAGCGATGCTACCGTACTAAACAAAAATTTAGGATCGTTTTTATTACGGTGGATGAGATTTGAGTAATATTTAGCTTTAGCTAAGGTAAGCATGCGTTTATAAGTTATTAAACCATCACTCCATGCTTGATGGTGCACCTCAAGTTTAGTCGTGCGCCATTTGCGTTCCAGCTTTCTGCATAATAATTTCTGAGCTCTAGTTTCTTCTGTAAACCACGGGGTGCGCTTTTTTGGAGCCTTTTTTAACTTTAGCGGTGCTATGTTATCAATGGTTTCGCGCAGGGCGTCGTTAAAGTTGTTAGTGAGGTTATCAATAGAGCCCACATACTTTGGGAATGGTGCCATTACCGAGGGCAGTAGGTCAGCAAGAGTTGTCGTTGTGGCTGTATTAATGTTGCGGCTGCTATAGCAGTTATTATTATTATTAGTTTGACGAACATGCGTCTGAACCTCGAATTTTATAAGGTAATGATCGGACAATACTTTAGTATACGGGAGTATCGTAACTTTGGAAACGGTGATGCCCCTGACAAGCACTAGGTCTATCGTATTACCGTTGCGATGCGTGGGTTCATTTATTATTTGTGTGAGACCACAGCTATCAATTACAGTCTGGAGCGCTACGCACGGTGGGTCCGATGGGGTATTCATATGGATATTAAAGTCCCCCATTATGATTATATTATCGGCGTGTGTCACTAGATCAGCAACGAACTCTGAGAATTCATTAATAAAGTCCGAATAGGGCCCTGGGGGGCGGTAGATAACAGCCAGGTGTAGAGGCAGCGGTGTGACAGACCTCATAGTAAGCACCTCAAACGATTTATATTTATTATTTATGTTAGGACTAAGGTTAAAGTTTTCGTTGTATATTAGTGCGACCCCCTCACCCCTTTTGAGCGGACGGGCAATATGCGCATGTGTAAAGTTAGGAGGACATGCCTCATTTAGCGCAAAAAAGTTGTTTGGTTTAAGCCAGGTTTCGCTGAGACCGATGACGTTAAGATTGTTGTCTCTGATAATATCATTAACTAACAACGTTTTGGGAGACAATGGTCTTATGTTTAAAAAACCTATATTATAGGTAGTGGGCTGTTTTAGGGAGTTTTTGATCAAATTATCCGTAGTAGCAATATTAATAATGTTGTGTTTATTATGCCCAGTGCATTTAGTATAGTTACGACCATATCTAGGAATTGATACGACAGGAATTTTCCGATTGTTTGATTGTTGCTTTGATAAACTGCACGCATTAATTTAGTGTTGTTTTGATCGTCATCTTAGTGACATCATGCACAAAAGTGCACTTCATTAGTTTTAAACTATTGTAGTGGTGTTCTGTACAAAAAGTGTACTTTAGTGTTGTTTTGATATGTCATCTTAGTGACGACATGTACAAAAGTGCACTTTATATGTTTTAAACTATTGTAGTGGCGTTCTGTACAAAAAGTGCACTTTAATTTAGTGTTGTTTTGATATGTCAACTTAGCGACATCATGCTCAAAAGTGCACTTTCTATGTTTTAAACTATTGTAGTGGTTTTCTGTACAAAAAGTGCACTTTAATATAGTGTTGTTTTGATACGTCATCTTAGTGACATCATGCACAAAAGTGCACTTTGTTTGTTTTAAACTATTGTAGTGGCGTTCTGTACAAAAAGTGCACTTTAATTTAGTGTTGTTTTGATCGTCATCTTAGTGACATCATGCACGAAAGTGCACTTCATTAGTTTTAAACTATTGTAGTGGTGTTCTGTACAAAAAGTGTACTTTAGTGTTGTTTTGATATGTCATCTTAGTGACGACATGTACAAAAGTGCACTTTATATGTTTCAAACTATGGTAGTGGTGTTCTGTACAAAAAGTGCACTTGAAAGGCCTACTGAAACCCACTACTACCCACCACGCAGTCTGATAATTTATATATCAATGATGAAATATTAACATTGCAACACATGCCAATATGGCCTTTTTAGTTTGCTAAATTCCAATTTTACATTTCCCGCGAAGTATTCTGTTGAAAACGTCGCGGAATGATGATACGTATGATGACGCGTGCGCGTGACGTCACCGGTTGTAGCGGACATGTTCTTCCAGCCCGATCCAAGCTATAAATAGTCTGCTTTAACCGCATAATTCCACAGTATTTTGGACATCTGTGTTGCTGAATCTTTTGCAATTTGTTCAATTAATAATGGAGAAGTCAAAGAAGAAAGATGTAGGTGGGAAGCGGTGTATTGCAGCTGCCTTTCGCAACACAAACATTTTACATTCCCGAAGGTGAAGCTTTACTATGGAACAGAGCGGTCAAGCGAACATGGTTCCCGACCACATGTCAACCGGCAAGTTTCGGTGAGAAAATTGTGCTAATAAGTCGGCTCTTACCATAGACATGAGCGGAGCTTGCGTCCTCCTGCAGCTGCGGACTATTACCTCCTCCCACCGGAGACACTGGCGGTCACTATACCCGTAGCCACACCCCTCCGACTTTCAGGTACCAATTAATCTCACTAAAACACTAGTAACACAATAAGCAGATAAGGGATTTTCCAGAATTATCTCAGTAAATGTGTCTAATAACATCTGAATTGCTTCCAATGCCCTCGACTGTTTGTTTTTTTCGTAGTTCTTCACTCTCACTATCCTCATCCACGAATCTTTCATCCTCGCTCAAATTAATGGGGAAATTGTCGCTTTCTCGGTACGAATCGCTCTCGCTGCTGGTGGCTATGATTGTAAACAATGTGAGGATGTGAGGAGCTCTGCAACCCGTGACGTCACGCACACATCGTCTGCTACTTCCGGTACAGGCAAGACTTTTTTTTTAGCGACCAAAAGTTGCAAACTTTATCGTGGATGTTCTCTACTAAATCCTTTAAGCAGAAATATGGCAATATCGCGAAATGATCAAGTATGACACATAGAATGGACCTCCTGTCCCCGTTTAAATAAGAAAATCTCATTTCAGTAGGCCTTTCATTTAGTGTTGTTTTGATACGTCATCTTAGTGACATCATGCACAAAAGTGCACTTTATGTTTTAAACTATTGTAGTGGCGTTCTGTTCAAAAAGTGCACTTTAATTTAGTGTTGTTTTGATTTGTCATCTTAGTGACATCATGCACAAAAGTACACTTTATATGTTTTAATCTATTGTAGTGGCGTTCTGTACAGAAAGTGCACTTTAATTTAGTGTTTTTTTGATACGTCATCTTAGTGACATCTTGCACAAAAGTGCACTTCATTTGTTTTAAACTATTGTAGTGGGTTCTGTACAGAAAGTGCACTTTAATTTAGTGTTGTTTAGATACGTCATCTTGGTGACATCATGCACAAAAGTGCACTTTCTATTTTTTAAACTATTGTGGTGACTTTCTGTACAAAAAGTGCACTTTAATTTAGTGTTGTTTTGATCTGTCATCTTAGTGACATTTTGCACAAAAGTGCACTCATAGCTTGTTTTAAAATGTCTCTGACAATCTTGCACTTTTTGTTTTGGAAATGACATGAATGTTTGTGCCACTGCTTAATAACTGTTTAATAAATACAGTTTTGCTCAATTGACTTAGTTGTGATTTCCCTCTCTGCATGAAAGTTTAAAATGAGCATATATTAATGCAGTATGAAGAAGAATGTTTTAATGTAGACACATAGAATCATCATACTGCTGTGATTATATGCATCAAGTGTTCATTCAGGGCTAAGGCAAAATATTGAAATGTACATTGTGTATCGTGATATGGCCTAAAAATATCAAGATATTAAAAAAAAGGCTGTATCGCCCAGCCCTAATTCATTACATTGATTATTTTTGGAGCAATGACAGTTTTAAGGAAAAAAAAAAGTCTTGCCTGGCATATTTGTCTTATTAGAGTCAACATTGCAACTTTTTCTCATTACATTTCAACTGTTTTCCCCTTTATTCCGCTTTTTTACGTTTTTTCCAAGAATATTTTTACAATGTGCCGCGGGACCGTAGAAGAATAAGCTGCCGCATGGCCCCCAGGGCCACACTTTGGACAACCCCCGTCGTGGCCGGAGGGACAAAACGCAGAGTTTAATCATCCCGAGCGTCTCGTCCCGAGTCAGTGACATCTGCTCCTCTGTCATCTGCAGAGAGCCACAGATGAGGGGATTAAAGAACCTTCTGGGTCATAGCAGGAACGTACATGCTAATGCTAATTAGCAACCTCTTTTTTTAACCTTCTGACTTTCTCCTCTTTTTCCGTCTTGGCACTGAGAGGCATGAGAGACCACCACAGTCAGACATTCCAACGTGGCGAGTCACACACACACACACACACACACACACACACACACACACACACACACACACACACACACACACACACAGCCTGGGCCGGGTGGATGTATTTTATGGTTAAGTCTGGGAGGAGCACTTTTGTGACCTTTTCTCAGCATCGGGCAGCGCCCTCTCCTACACAGATGAAGTGGCTGAAATGTTTGACGCACACAAGCTGTCGGCTAACCCTGCTCTTTGACACACCAACTTCAAACGGCCTAAAATGTTCATGTAGCAGCTTCCAGTCTTCCGGAAAGACGGCCTCCAAGATTGGAGAAAACATGTCTTTATGTAAAAATAATAGTGACGATTATTTTTAATTGATATTGCAATCGCGATTATTTACACGATTATTCACTAGTTTGAAAACATACCTTTAAATGTATTCTAAACACACAAAATTTGTAAAAAAAATGTAGCATAAAACTTTAGCATGCTAATATAAAATGTATATAATTTTTACATATTTATATTTGCACCTTATTAATTTTTTATCCTGCACTACAACGAGCTAATGCATTCAAAATGTTGTTCTTATCTGTATTGTAAAGTTCAAATTTGAATGACAATAAAAAGGAAGTCTAGTCTAGTCTAAAACACCTTAGCATACTTCCAAGATGACACAAAGTATAAAGAAAATTAATTTTTTTAGGTTAAAACAGAGACAATTTACTAAAAAGCTAACATAAAATGTTAGCACGACATCATAGTCCAAGTTAGCATACTTCTAAGATGCTGCCAAGTCTTGAAATGCCCTATTTTTACTTTTAAACACACACAATTAGTTAAAAAATGTAGCATAGCATGCTAATATAAAAAACCTTCACATACATCCAAGATGACACAAAGTATAAAAAAATTACGATTTTTTTTTTTTAGGTTAAAACATACACAATTTGCTAAAAAGCTAGCAAAGAATGTTAGTATGATGACATAGTCCAAGTTAGCAGACTTCTAAGATGTCGCCAAGTCTTGAAATGCCTTTTTGTAGGTGTAAACACAACATTTGTTAAAAAAGGTAGCATAAAACTTTAGCATGCTAATATAAAATACCTTAGCATACTTCCAGGAGGGCACAAAGTATAAAAAAACATGATTTTTCGGTAAAATTGTACACAATTTGCTAAAATGCTAGCAAAAAATGTTAACATGATGACATAGTCCATGTTAGCAGACTTCTAATATGTCGGCAAGTATTGTAATGCCCTATTTTTCGGTGTAAACATACAAAATTTGTTAAAAAGCTAGCATAAAACGTTAGCACTCTTGTATAAGAGGTGTTAACATAACTCCAAGATGGCACCAAATATTAAAAAAAACATGATTTTTAGGTTAAAACATAGACAATTTGCTAAAAGGCTAACATAAAATGTTAGTACGATGATATAGCCCTGGTTAGCATACTTCTAAGATGTCTCCAAGTATTGAAATGCCCCATTTTTACGTGTAAACACACAACTTTTGTTAAAAAAGGTAGCATAAAACTTTAGCATGCTAATAAAAAATACCTTCGCATACTTCCAGGAGGGCATAAAGTATAAAAAAAACATGATTTCTCGGTAAAATTGTACACAATTTGCTAAAATGCTAGCAAAAAATGTTAGCATAAAGACATAGTCCAAGTTAGCAGACTTCTGATATGTCGGTAAGTATTGTAATGCCCTATTTTTAGGTGTAAACGTACAAAATTTGTTAAAAAGCTAGCATAAAACGTTAGCACTTTTGTATAAGAGGTGTTAGCACTCTTGTATAAGAGGTGTTAGCATAACTCCAAGATGGCACCAAATATAAAAAAAAACATGATTTTTAGGTTAAAACATAGACAATTTGCTAAAAAGCTAGCATCAAATGTTAGTACGATGATATAGCCCTGGTTAGCATACTTCTAAGATGTCGCCAAGTATTGAAATGCCCCATTTTTACGTGTAAACACACAATTTTTGTTAAAAAAAGGTAGCATAAAACTTTAACATGCTAATATAAAATACCTTTGCATACTTCCAGGAGGGCATAAAGTATAAAAAAAAACATGATTTCTCGGTAAAATTGGACACAATTTGCTAAAATGCTAGCAAAAAATGTTAGCATAAAGACATAGTCCAAGTTAGCAGACTTCTAATATATCGGTAAGTATTGTAATGCCCTATTTTTAGGTGTAAACGTACAAAATTTGTTAAAAAGCTAGCATAAAACATTAGCACTTTTGTATAAGAGGTGTTAGCACTCTTGTATAAGAGGTGTTAGCATAACTCCAAGATGGCACCAAATATAAAAAAAAACATGATTTTTAGGTTAAAACATAGACAATTTGCTAAAAAGCTAGCATCAAATGTTAGTACGATGATATAGCCCTGTTTAGCATACTTCTAAGATGTCGCCAAGTATTGAAATGCCCCATTTTTACGTGTAAATACACAATTTTTGTTAAAAAAGGTAGCATAAAACTTTAGCATGCTAATATCAAATAACTTAGCATACTTCCAGGAGGGCACAAAGTATAAAAAAACATGATTTTTCGGTAAAATTGTACACAATTTGCTAAAATGCTAGCAAAAAATGTTAGCATGATGACATAGTCCATGTTAGCAGACTTCTAATATGTCGGCAAGTATTGTAATGCCCTATTTTTCGGTGTAAACATACAAAATTTGTTAAAAAGCTAGCATAAAACGTTAGCACTCTTGTATAAGAGGTGTTAACATAACTCCAAGATGGCACCAAATATTAAAAAAAACATGATTTTTAGGTTAAAACATAGACAATTTGCTAAAAGGCTAACATAAAATGTTAGTACGATGATATAGCCCTGGTTAGCATACTTCTAAGATGTCTCCAAGTATTGAAACGCCCCATTTTTACGTGTAAACACACAATTTTTGTTAAAAAAGGTAGCATAAAACTTTAGCATGCTAATAAAAAATACCTTAGCATACTTCCAGGAGGGCATAAAGTATAAAAAAAACATGATTTCTCGGTAAAATTGTACACAATTTGCTAAAATGCTAGCAAAAAATGTTAGCATAAAGACATAGTCCAAGTTAGCAGACTTCTGATATGTCGGTAAGTATTGTAATGCCCTATTTTTAGGTGTAAACGTACAAAATTTGTTAAAAAGCTAGCATAAAACGTTAGCACTTTTGTATAAGAGGTGTTAGCATAACTCCAAGATGGCACCAAATATTAAAAAAACATGATTTTTAGGTTAAAACATAGACAATTTGCTAAAAAGCTAGCATCAAATGTTAGTACGATGATATAACCCTGGTTAGCATACTTCTAAGATGTCGCCAAGTATTGAAATGCCCCATTTTTACGTGTAAATACACAATTTTTGTTAAAAAAGGTAGCATAAAACTTTAGCATGCTAATATCAAATACCTTAGCATACTTCCAGGAGGGCACAACGTATAAAAAAAACATGATTTTTCCGTAAAATTGTACACAATTTGCTAAAATGCTAGCAAAAAATGTTAGCATAAAGACAGTCCAAGTTAGCAGACTTCTTATATGTCGGTAAGTATTGTAATGCCCTATTTTTAGGTGTAAACGTACAAAATTTGTTAAAAAGCTAGCATAAATTGTTAGCACTCTTGTATAAGAGGTGTTAGCATAACTCCAAGATGGCACCAAATATTAAAAAAAAAACATGATTTTTAGTTTAAAACATACACAATTGGCCAAAAAAGCTAGCATTAAATGTTAGCATGATGACATAGTCCAAGTTAGCAGACTTCTAAAATGTTGCCAAGTATTGAAATGCCCCATTTTTACATGTAAACACACAATTTTTGTTAAAAAAAAGGTAGCATAAAACTTTAGCATGCTAATATAAAAAAACCTTAGCATACTTCCACGATGACACATAGTACAAAAAAACTGATTTTTTTAGGTTAAAATATACACAAATTGCTAAAAAGCTAGCATAAAATGTTAGCATGATGACATAGTCCAAGTTAGCAGACTTCTAAGATGTTGCCAAGTATTTAAATGCCCTATTTTTACGTGTGAGCACACATTATTTGTAAAAAATGTAGCATTAAACTTTAGCATGCTAATATAAAAGACCTTAGCATACTTCCACGATGACACATAGTATAAAAACATTTTTTTTTAGGTTAAAATGTACACAATTTGCTTAAAAGCTAGCATAAAATGTTAGCATGATGACATAGTCCAAGTTAGCATACTTTTAAGATATCACCAAGTATTTAAATGCCCCATTTTTACGTGTAAACACACAATTTTTGTTAAAAAAAAAAGGTAGCATGCTAATATAAAAGACCTTAGCATATTTCCAAGATGACACAAAGTAAAAAAAAATATATGTATATATATATTTTTTTAGGTTAAAGCATACACAATTTGCTAAAAAGCTAACATAAAATGTTAGCAGGATGACAGTCCAAGTTAGCATACTTCAAAGATTTCGCCAGATATTGAAATGCCCTATTTTTAGGTAAAAAATGTGTTAAAAAGCTAGCATAAAACGTTAGCACTCTTGTATAAGAGGTGATAGTATAACTCGAAGGTGGCACCAAATATAAAAAAAAACATTATTTTTTTTTGTTAAAACATACACAATTTGCCAAAAAACTAGCATAAAATTGTAGCATGATAACATAGTCCACGTTAGCATACTTCTAAGATGTTGGCAAGTATTAAAAGGCCCTATTTTTAGGTGTTAACAAACAAAATTAGTTAAAGGTAGCATAAAACTTTAGAATGCTAAGATAAAATACCTTCGCATGCTTCCAAGATGACACAAAGTATAAAAAACACATGATTTTTTTAGGTTAAAACATTCACAATTTGCTAAAAAGCTAACATAAAATGTTAGTACGATGTCATAGTCCAAGTTAGCATACTTCTAATATGTCGCCAAGTCTTGAAATGGCCTATTTTTAGGTGTAAACACACAAAATATGTTTAAAAATGTAGCCTAAAACTTTAACATACTTAGATAAAAAAACCTGAGCATACTTCCAAGATGACACAAAGTATATAAAAAACTGATTTTTTAGGTTAAAACATACACAATTTGCTAAAAAGCTAACATAAAATGTTAGCACAATGCCATAGTCCAAGTTAGAATGCATCTGAGATGTCGCCAAGCCTTGAAATGCCCCATTTTTACGTGTAAACAAACATTTGTTAAAAAAGGTTGCATAAAACATTATTAGCACGCTAATATTTGAGGGTTAGCATACGTAAATAAAGTTAGCATACTTCTGAGGTGGCACCAAATATAAAAAAAATATTTTTAGGTTAAAACATACTGATAACATTTCACACACATTTATGTCAACTTCCCCGATATTCTGCCCATTGATCGTTTTTTCCAATTTTCATAGTCTTGTCCGAGCATTTCGCTAACTGCGAGATTCATGACTTTAAAAATGACGACGATGCCATCGCCTCACATGTTCGCCATGTTAGCATCTCGGTGTCGTGGTACGGCGTGGGTCCGTTTCAGACAAAGACCCGCGTCTGAGGCCTGAACAATGGTGGCGATGGCGAGCAGGACACAATGGAGCTTTGACTGTCGCTGCGTGTTAGCGGAGCAGCGCGTTAGCGGAGCAGCGCGTTAGCGTAACAGCGTGTTAGCGTAGCGCTAAAGAGGCTGCCTCGGGGGAACAATGCTCTTGTTCTAAAAAGTTAGACCAAAGTGTGGCCCAGGGCTTATTGCGGTCTGCTGCTCATTTTTTATTGGCCCACGGCACATTCTGAAAATATTATTTAAAATTAGCACACTAATATTATTGGCATACTTGCAAGGTGGCACTAAATATATAAAAAAAAAAAATAAGATTTTTAGGTTAAAACATACAAAATTTGAAAAGAAAAGTACCAAGAAATGTTGTCTTGTTAATATTAACATGCTAATACAAGAGACGTAAGCATACTTCTAAGATGGCGTCAAGAATTAAAATGCTCTTTAAATATTTTAATATACAAATTTACAGTTTGTAAGTCAACTACAGATCTATCCATCGATATCAAGTTATTTCTTTTATGTTGTTTGTTTACTCTTTATTTTGGGTTTCTTTTACACGGCAAACATAAAATATGCATTATTTTTCCCAAAGAATGTTTTAAAATGAAATATTCGATGTGACACAAACAGGTCAATAATTCATAGCACTGATTTTGATTCATTATTTTTGAGCTGTGACAGTTTTGAAGAAAAAAAACAAAACCTACACGGCAGTTTTGTGTTATTGAAGTCAATATTGCAACATTTTTACTTTAAATTTCACCTGTTTTCTCTTATATTACACTCTTCTAATTTTAGCGTGCTAATATTTTATGCTACCTTTTAACTAATTTAAAAATAGGGCATTTCAATACTTGGGGACATCTTAGAAGTATGCTAACTTGGACTATGTCATCATGCTAATGTTTTATGCTCGCTTTTTAGCAAATTGTGTCTGTTTTAACCTAAAAATCATGTGTTTTTTATACTTTGTGCCATCTTGGAAGTATACCAACGCCTCTAATATTAGCATGCTAATATTTTATGCTACCTTTTTTGTGTGTTTACACCTAAAAATAGGGCATTTCAATACTTGGCGACATCTTAGAAGTATGCTAACTTGGACTATGTCATCATGCTAATCTTTTATGCTCGCTTTTTAGCAAATTGTGTAAGTTTTAACCTAAAAATCATGTGTTTTTTATACTTTGTGCCATCTTGGAAGTATACCAACGCCTCTAATATTAGTATGCTAATATTTTATGCTACCTTTTTTTTGTGTGTTTACACCTAAAAATAAGGCGTTTCAATACTTGAGGACATCTTAGAAGTATGCTCTAAAAGCTTGGACTATGTCACCGTGCTAAAAATTTATGCTCGCTTTTTGTGTACTTTTAGCCTAAAATCTTTTTTTTTTTTATATTTTGTGCCATCTTGGAAGTATGCTAACTTGGACTATGTCATCATGCTAATGTTTTATGCTCGCTTTTTAGCCAATTGTATATGTTTTAACCTAAAAATCATGTGTTTTTTATACTTTGTGCCATCTTGGAAGTATACCAACGCCTCTAATATTAGCATGCTAATATTTTATGCTACCTTTTTTGTGTTTTTACGCCTAAAAATAGGGCGTTTCAATACTTGGCGACATCTTAGAAGTATGCTAACTTGGACTATGTCATCATGCTAATGTTTTATGCTCGCTTTTTAGCAAATTGTGTCTGTTTTAACCTAAAAATCATTTGTTTTTTATACTTTTTGCCATCTTGGAAGTATACCAACGCCTCTAATATTAGCATGCAATAGCAATATTTTATGCTACCTTTTTTTTCTTTTTACACCTAAAAATAGGGCGTTTCAATACTTGGCGACATCTTAGAAGTATGCTAACTTGGACTATGTCATCATGCTTGTGTTTTATGCTCGCTTTTTAGCAAATTGTGTATGTTTTAACCTAAAAATCATGTGTTTTTTATACTTTGTGCCATCTTGGAAGTATACCAACGCCTCTAATATTAGCATGCATTAGCAATATTTTATGCTACCTTTTTTTTCCGTTTACACCTAAAAATAGGGCGTTTCGATACTTGAGGACATCTTAGAAGTATGCTCTAAAAGCTTGGACTATGTCACCGTGCTAAAAATTTATGCTAGCTTTTTGTGTATTTTTTAGCCTAAAATCTTTTTTTTTTTTATATTTTGTGCCATCTTGGAAGTATGCTAACTTGGACTATGTCATCATGCTAATGTTTTATGCTCGTTTTTTAGCAAATTGTGTCTGTTTTAACCTAAAAATCATTTGTTTTTTATACTTTGTGCCATCTTGGAAGTATACCAACGCCTCTAATATTAGCATGCATTAGCAATATTTTATGCTACCTTTTTTTTCTGTTTACACCTAAAAATAGGGCGTTTCAATACTTGAGGACATCTTAGAAGTATGCTAACTTGGACTATGTCATCATGCTAATGTTTTATACTCGCTTTTTAGCAAATTGTGTCTGTTTTAACCTAAAAATCATGTGTTTTTTATACTTTGTGCCATCTTGGAAGTATACCAACGCCTCTAATATTAGCATGCTAATATTTTATGCTACCTTTTTTGTGTGTTTACACCTAAAAATAGGGCATTTCAATACTTGGCGACATCTTAGAAGTATGCTAACTTGGACTATGTCATCATGCTAATCTTTTATGCTCGCTTTTTAGCAAATTGTGTACGTTTTAACCTAAAAATCATGTGTTTTTTATACTTTGTGCCATCTTGGAAGTATACCAACGCCTCTAATATTAGTATGCTAATATTTTATGCTACCTTTTTTTTGTGTGTTTACACCTAAAAATAAGGCGTTTCAATACTTGAGGACATCTTAGAAGTATGCTCTAAAAGCTTGGACTATGTCACCGTGCTAAAAATTTATGCTCGCTTTTTGTGTACTTTTAGCCTAAAATCATTTTTTTTTTTATATTTTGTGCCATCTTGGAAGTATGCTAACTTGGACTATGTCATCATGCTAATGTTTTATGCTCGGTTTTTAGCAAATTGTGTCTGTTTTAACCTAAAAATCATTTGCTTTTTATACTTTGTGCCATCTTGGAAGTATACCAATGCCTCTAATATTAGCATGCTAATATTTTATGATACCTTTTTTGTGTGTACACCTACAAATAGGGAATTTAAATACTTGGCGACATCTTAGAAGTATGCTAACTTGGACTATGTCATCATGCTAATGTTTTATGCTCGCTTTTTAGCAAATTGTGTCTGTTTTAACCTAAAAATCATGTGTTTTTTATACTTTGTGCCATCTTGGAAGTATACCAACGCCTCTAATATTAGCATGCATTAGCAATATTTTAAGATACTTTTTTTTTTTCCTGTTTACACTTAAAAATAGGGCGTTTCAATACTTGAGGACATCTTAGAAGTATGCTCTAAAAGCTTGGACTATGTCACCGTGCTAAAAATTTATGCGAGCTTTTTGTGTATTTTTTAGCCTAAAATAATTTTTTTTTATATATATATTTTGTGCCATCTTGGAAGTATGCTAACTTGGACTATGTCATCATGCTAATGTTTTATGCTCGCTTTTTAGCCAATTGTATATGTTATAACCTAAAAATCATGTGTTTTTTTATACTTTGTGCCATCTTGGAAGTATACCAACGCCTCTAATATTAGCATGCATTATCAATATTTTATGCTACCTTTTTTGTGTGTTTACACCTAAAAATAGGGCGTTTCAATACTTGGCGACATCTTAGAAGTATGCTAACTTGGACTATGTCATCATGCTAATGTTTTCTGCTAGCTTTTTTAGCAAATTGTGTATGTTTTAACCTAAAAATCATGTTGTTTTTTTTTATACCTTGTGCCATCTTGGAAGTATACCAACGCCTCTAATGTTAGCATGCATTAGCAATATTTTATGCTACTTTTTTTTGTGTTTACACCTAAAAATAGGGCGTTTCAATACTTGAGGACATCTTAGAAGTATGCTCTAAAAGGTTGGACTATGTCACCGTGCTAAAAATTAATGCTAGCTTTTTGTGTATTTTTTAGCCTAAAAAAAATGTTTTTATATATTTTGTGCCATCTTGGAAGTATGCTAACTTGGACTATGTCATCATGCTAATGTTTTATGCTCTCTTTTTAGCCAATTGTATATGTTTTAACCTAAAAATCATGTGTTTTTTATACTTTGTGCCATCTTGGAAGTATACCAACGCCTCTAATATTAGCATGCTAATATTTTATGCTACCTTTTTTGTGTGTTTACACCTAAAAATAGGGCATTTCAATACTTGGCGACATCTTAGAAGTATGCTAACTTGGACTATGTCATCATGCTAATGTTTTATGCTCGCTTTTTAGCCAATTGTATATGTTTTAACCTAAAAATCATGTGTTTTTTATACTTTGTGCCATCTTGGAAGTATACCAACGCCTCTAATATTAGCATGCATTAGCAATATTTTATGCTACCTTTTTTTCTGTTTACACCTAAAAATAGGGCGTTTCAATACTTGCGGACATCTTAGAAGTATGCTCTAAAAGCTTGGACTATGTCACCGTGCTAAAAATTTATGCTAGTTTTTTGTGTATTTTTTAGCCTAAAATCCTTTTTTTTTTTTATATTTTGTGCCATCTTGGAAGTATGCTAACTTGGACTATGTCATCATGCTAATGTTTTATGCTCGCTTTTTAGCAAATTGTGTACGTTTTAACCTAAAAATCATGTGTTTTTTATACTTTGTGCCATCTTGGAAGTATACCAACGCCTCTAATATTAGCATGCTAATATTTTATGCTACCTTTTTTGTGTGTTTACACCTAAAAATTGGGCGTTTCAATACTTGGCGACATCTTAGAAGTATGCTAACTTGGACTATGTCATCATGCTATTGTTTTATGCTCGCTTTTTAGCAAATTGTGTATGTTTTAACCTAAAAATCATGTGTTTTTTATACTTTGTGCCATCTCGGAAGTATACCAATGCCTCTAATATTAGCATGCATTAGCAATATTTTATGCTACCTTTTTTTTCTGTTTACACCTAAAAATAGGGCGTTTCAATACTTGAGGACATCTTAGAAGTATGCTCTAAAAGCTTGGACTATGTCACCGTGCTAAAAATTTATGCTAGCTTTTTGTGTATTTTTTAGCCTAAAATCTTTTTTTTTTAATATATTTTGTGCCATCTTGGAAGTATGCTAACTTGGACTATGTCATCATGCTAATGTTTTATGCTCGCTTTTTAGCAAATTGTGTCTGTTTTAACCTAAAAATCATGTGTTTTTTATACTTTGTGCCATCTTGGAAGTATACCAACGCCTCTAATATTAGCATGCTAATATTTTATGCTACCTTTTTTGTGTGTTTACATCTAAAAATAGGGTGTTTCAATACTTGGCGACATCTTAGAAGTATGCTAACTTGGACTATGTTATCATGCTAATGTTTTAGGCTTGCTTTTTAGCAAATTGTGTATGTTTTGACCTAAAAATCTTGTTTTTTTTTTATACTTTGTGCCATTTTGGAAGTATACCAACGCCTCTAATGTTAGCATGCATTAGCAATATTTTATGGTACCTTTTTTGTGTGTTTACACCTAAAAATAGGGCGTTTCAATACTTGGGGACATCTTAGAAGTATGCTTTAAAAGCTTGGACTATGTCACCGTGTTAAAAAATGTATGCTAGCTTTTTGTGTATTTGTGTATGTGTTAACCTAAAATCATGTTTTTTTTATATTTTGTGCCATCTTGGAAGTATGCTAACGCCTCTAATATTTAGGCTTGCAGTGTTTCCCCCAGAAAATGTGTTAGTTCAGTTGGTGACTCTCCAGGGGGAGGGGACCGTGGAAGTGGGTGGTTGGGTGGCTAGATATATATATATATATATATATATATATATATATATATATATATATATATATATATATATATATATATATATATATATATATATATATATATATATATATATATATATGCTAATGTTAGCATGCTAGCATCAAAAAAAAAATTCAGGTACACATTTCAGAGTAGTATAGTTTGGTACTTGACACATTTTACAGTTAGCATTTTAGCATGCTAAGATTAGCATGCTCGCTTTTTAACTGTAAGCCAACGCTGGCGAGTAATACCGGATGTTTAGGTCTGATTTTGCGGAGTTCTATGTGACATTTTGCCCGCACCCTAAAGCAACAAAATTAGCCTTGAGACGTCTCGTATTAAAAAATAAACATTTCTAAGCTCTGCGTGAGGAGTGTTCACTTCTTGAGTGGTTAGAGTTGGAGAAAATTCAAGCTGCTTCTCGGCTGCAACAGGAAACGCTTTTATTAACCTTCTGGTATTTATGAACGTTTATTCTGCTCATAAAGTTCATGTTCATAGTGTCTGTGGAAGGTTTTAAATCATTTAAAAATTCATATTTTATTTACATTTGTGCTTTCAAGCTATCCGTCAAGGTGTTCTCCGTTTGTCCCTCACCCTCCACCTTGCCGTGCAGGTTCGAGAAGGGGCGGATCTACAGCTACATTGGCGAGGTGGTGGTGTCGGTCAACCCGTACCGCGCCATGAACATCTACGGCCGCGACGTCATCGAGCAGTACAAAGGCCGCGAGCTGTACGAGAGGCCGCCGCACCTCTTCGCCATCGCCGACGCCGCCTACAAAGCCATGAAGAGGCGGAACAAAGACACCTGTATTGTCATCTCAGGTAACTCCCTCACCCCGCTACCTCACCTTACCTTTATGGGTCCCAGTGCAAAGTGCAGAAGAAGAAAAAAATCACATTTAAAAGCACTCAAGCCATTAAAAAGCTGAATGTTAATCAGGCGCCACTCTGTGGTCAGAGATGGAACTGCGGGTCACTTCTTGAGGTTTGCTGGCTCCAAAGAAACTAAATTATAGACTCCAAATATAGAAGATCACATTTATAAAGGCTGAGGTCGGACTTGAAGGCCTGGAAACTCTGTTGTGTTTTAGGCAGGGTGAGTCATCGGCTTGTTTGGAAAATCTTTGTCTATTTCCGACGTGGTGCACCGCAGTGCATACTACAGGACATAATAATACTGTAATAATAATAATAGCTTAACATGTGTGCGATATTTTAATGCTACTTTTATATCATGTTTATTATTATTTTTTACATATTTGTTAGGATTAAAGGGGAACTGCACTTTTTGAATGTTGCCGTTCATTCACACTTCAGTTTTTCTCTTTTTATGCATTCTAAATTGTAAAATATGGCAAGTACAAGGTAGCTAACAATGCATATAATGTGAGTAAACTAATATGCCCTTAAAGCCTTTAAACATATCTACAAAACCCGTTTCCATATGATTTGGGAAATTGTGTTAGATGTAAGAATAGACGGAATACAATGATTTGCAAATCCTTTTCAACCCATATTCAATTGAATGCACTACAAGACAAGATATTTGATGTTCAAACTCATACCCTTAATTTTTTTTTGCAAATAATGATTATCGTAGAATTTCATGGTGCAACACGTGCCAAAGTAGTAGGGGAAGGGCATGTTCACAACTGTGTTACATCACCTTTTCTTTTAACAACACTCAATAAACGTTTGGGATCTGAGGAAACTAATTGTTGAAGCTTTGAAAGTGGAATTCTTTCCCATTCTTGTTTTATGTAGAGCTTCAGTCGTTCAACAGTCCGGGGTCTCCGCTGTCGTATTTTACGCTTCATAATGCGCCACACATTTTCGATGGGAGACAGGTCTGGACTGCAGGTGGGCCAGGAAAGTACCCGCAGGCTTTTTACGAAGCCACGCTGTTGTAACACGTGCTGAATGTGGCTTGGCATTGTCTTGCTGAAATAAGCAGGGGCGTCCATTAAAAAGTCAGCGCTTAGATGGCAGCATATGTCGTTCCAAAACCTTTATGTACCTTTCAGCCTTAATGGTGCCTTCACAGATGTGTAAGTTACTCATGCCTTAGGCAGATGCTGGCATTTGAACTTTGCGTCGATAAAAGTCTGAATGGTTCGCTTCCTCTTTGGTCCGGATGACACGATGTCGAATATTTCCAAAATCAATTTGAAATGTGGACTCGTCAGACCACAGAACACTTTTCCACTTTGCATCAGTCCATCTTCGATGATCTTGGCCCCAGAGAAGCCCGAGGTATTTCTGGATGTTGTTGATAAATGGCTTTCGCTTTGCATATTAGAGCTTTAACTTGCACTTACAGATGTAGCGACGAACTGTGAGTTTAGTGACAGTGGTTTTCTGAAGTGTTCTTGAGACCAAGTGGTGATATCCTTTAGAGATTGTCTGTTTTTGATACAGTGCCGTCTGAGGGATCGAAGGTCACGGTCCTTCAATGTTGGTTTCCAAACATGCCGCTTACGTGGAGTGATTTCTCCAGATTCTCTGAACCTTTTGATGATTTTATGGACCGTAGATGTTGAAATTCCTAAATTTCTTGCAATTGCACTTTGAGAAATGTTGTTCTTAAACTGTTTGACTATTTGCTCACACAGTTGTGGACAAATGAGTGTACCTCGTCCCATCCTTTCTTGTGAAAGACTGAAAATTATTTGCAAATCACTGAAAATGATTTGCAAAACATTGTATTCCGTTTATATTTACATATAACACAATTTCCCAACTGGGAAACAGGGTTTATAAAAAAAAAGAACAACAACAATACTCCATTTACATGTCGTGATCTGAATATTAGTGTATTAGCGATATTATTTGAAGCGCTGACGCAGAGAAACTACTTTTAGCTGCTCCCTGATCACATAGAGCTATCTAGCTTATGTTGCTTTATTGACATAATGAGCTGCTGCATCTCCTCTGAGTTGGTGAAAGGTAATTCTAGATTAAAAGTTATGCCTCTCACCTGGATAGTATAAGGTTGTGGACATAAACCCACAAGTTGGTCAACTTTGACATCCAGCTTAGACCCAAAGATGTCGATAAAGACACGAAAAAACGCTCATTTGCAACAACGTTATTTGTATTATGATTATAATTAATACTTCATCGAAACAGGAATATATAGTCATCCTGGTGAGAGCAGACATTGTACAGTAAGTGATTATTATGTTTGTATGTCTTGTTTAGCGCTTAGCAATACTGATACACGATGTTTCGTGTTTGACTCAAGCTGCATCTGTTTAGCACACAGCTTCTAAAACTTGTAGATCATCCTCTTTATATTTAGGCTCAAACATATACGTTTCTTGATCATCATTTGCCCCAAAGTAATTTTTGTTGTCTTTCATCAATTCTGCCATGTGTTGTTGTTGTTGTTGAAGGGAAAAGTGAATATTGTGATGCATCTGTGAAATTATTATGCCGCTGTATTGTGGAAAATGATCAAAATACGTAAATTTTACATGTTTTAATGAATTTTATTATATTACATATACACTTACAGACTGTATATAAAACCCTGATGGAGGTTTTTTAGAGCGCTTTAGAGGCGGAATAGAGCGGCTCCTATTTGCTCCATTGTTAGCTGACTTTTGCTAACCTTTTGTTATGACTTAAAATTATGTGTTCTTGTCTTATATAAGGATTGGGAATGATAGACAACATTCCAACAAGTGTAGTTCCCCTTTAAGTGTGTATTGTGCCTGTATTGTGTGCAAGTAATGACAATAAAAGCTTCATGTTTGCGGTGGAGTGTATTAAAAAAAAAATAGTCTTGTTGACTGACTGGAGTTTGTTTGCGGTGTTTCAGGGGAAAGCGGAGCCGGAAAGACGGAGGCCAGCAAATACATCATGCAGTACATCGCCGCCATCACCAACCCCAATCAGCGGGCCGAGGTTGAGAGGTGAGGGAGGCAAGAACCTGCAGCATGTTCACACACACACACACACACACACACACACACACACACATACACAAACCTCATCATTTGGAATAGGGACCAAGTTGTTGATCATGACTTGTGGGGACCACCCTTTCTGCAGGTTGTGGAGGCATAAAAAAAAATGAGGTAAAATGGCCACTGCCCAGTTAGCTCATACACGTCTTTAAATCTCTGGATTGATGAAGTAATGTGCTGATCATACAAACTGGGGACCCTAAGGAAAAGGAGTTAATATGGTTCATGGCGACCAAATTCAAATAATTTTGCACAATTCACACAAATTTGTACGTGACTACTGAGGACCTTTAGGAAAAAAAAATCACATTATATATGACATGATCCTCAGAATACAGCACTACAGCAGTCCTCTTATAGGAAGTTTCACCACTTAAATGTTCAAGCAAATCCTGCACTTAGGCATCTTCAGAATGGATCTGACTATCATTTAAAAAGGTGTCCCTTTAGGGGACCTGTTTTTTTGTCCCCATACTGTCAGAGGTCCCCTAAAGGTGACTGTGTGAAAAAGAGTGATGTCCCCATTAAGTAAGCATTGCCAGAACACACACACACACAAACACACACCAAGTTGTTGATCATGACTTGTGGGGACCACCCTTTGTACAGGTTGTGGAGGCATAAAAAAAAAAAAAGAGGTAAAATGGCCACTGCCAAGTTAGCTCATGCACGTCTTTACATCTCTGGACTGATGAAGTAATGTGCTGATCATACAAACTGGGGACCCTGGGGAAAAGGAGTTAATATGGTTCATGGTGACCAAATTCAAATAATTTTGCACAATTCACACAAATTCGTACGTGACTACTGAGGACCATTTAGAAAAAAAAAAAAAATCTAATTAAATATGAGATGATCCTCAGAATACAGCACTACAACTCTCCGGTCCAAAGGCAAAACCCAGTAACTCAATTTTGGTCAAAACTGAGCTGAAAATAATTTTGGAGTTCCTAGGTGATATGCTTTACATTAGTGTATGCGATATTGTAATTTGTTCCGTAGGTAAGCTGTTACGCGCATGGCAGGACCTAGCAACTACCACATAACCGCGTAGATACAAAAGAAAAACCTAGTATCTCAAGGGACCAATCAGCGCTTCTTTGTCAGTCGCCTTATTGTCTTTAACGAGACATTTGCACGAATGGGGGCCGACGGTCAACCTGATTATGTGATATTATGGCACGAGGGGATATTTGGAAGATTGGCCCCGGACGTTGCAAACACCTTCATTAAATATATTGTTCTTGATTCTTCCCCTTGCATACTCTTTTGGGCAGATAACTCTGGAGGTCAAAATAAAAACTGGACGCTGTACACGGCTCTTGCCCAATGTGCAAACGCAGAATTGGGCCCACCCGAGATTGTGATAAAATATCTGGAGTAAGGGCACACGTTCATGAGATCAGATTCAATCCATGGCTCAATCGGCAAGAAAATGAAAGCTCAAGAAAACATCTCTACGTTTGATGACTTTGTAGATCTTTGTAAGACAGCGTCAAGATAGATTGGTTTTCCTTTGTTTTCGCAAAATCAGCTAGAAGTGAGTTACTAGGTTTTGCCTTTGGACGGGAGATTTACTGTCCTCTTATAGGAAGTTTCACCACTTAAATGTTAAAGCAAATCCTGCATCTTCTGTGACATTACTAAAAACTGCTATTTAGCAGTATTGAAGTTGTCTGCAACTCCAACTACCATATATAGAAGGATGGAAAATTCTGAATGTGAATCATACTTTAAGGCAGGGGTCACCGTGGGCACCAGGTAGCCCGTAAGGACCAGATGAGTCGCCCGCTGGCCTGTTCAAAAAGTAGCTCAAATAGCAGCACTTAACAGTGAGCTGCCTCTATTTTTTAAATTTTATTTATTTACTAGCAAGCTGGTCTCGCTTTGCTCGACATTTTTAATTCTAAGAAAGACAAAACTAAAATAGAATTTGAAAATCCAAGAAAATATTTTAAGACTTGGTCTTTACTTGTTTAAATAAAATCATTTATTTGTTTTACTTTGCTTCTTATAACTTTCAGAAAGACAAATTTAGAGAAAAAATACAACCTTAAAAATGATTTTAGGATTCTTAAACACATATACCTTTTTACCTTTTAAATTCCTTCCTCTTCTTTCCTGACAATTTAAATCAATGTTCAAGTATTATTTATTTTTTTTATGTTAAGAATAATAAATACATTTTAATTTAATTCTTCATTTTAGCTTCTGTTTTTTCGACGAAGAATATTTGTGAAATATTTCTTCAAACTTATGTTTAAAATTCAAAAAAAAAATTCTGGCAAATCTAGAAAATCTGTAGAATGAAATTTAAATCTTATTTCAAAGTCTTTTGAATTTCTTTTAAAATTTTTGTTCTGGAAAATCTAGAAGAAATAATGATTTGTCTTTGTTAGAAATATAGCTTGGTCCAAATTGTTATATATTCTAACAAAGTGCAGAATGGATTTTAAGCTATTTAAAACATGTCATAAAAATTCTAAAATGAATCTTAATCAGGAAAAATTACTAATGATGTTCCATAAATTCTTTTTTTAATTTTTTCAAAAAGATTCGAATTAGCTAGTTTTTCTCTTCAATTTTTTCGGTTCAATTTTGAATTCTAAAAAGTCGAAATTGAAGATAAACTATGTTTCAAAATGAAATATTCATTTTTTTTGTGTTTTCTCAAACTCTTTTAAACTGTCGGATTAAGTGGTTTTTTTTCATCATTCATTCTCTACAAAAAACCTTCCGTAAAAGGAAAAAAAATGTACGACGGAATGACAGACAGAAATACCCATTTTTTATCTGTATAGATTTATTTATTAAAGGTAAATTGAGCAAATTGGCTATTTCTGACTATTTATTTACGTGTGTATCAAACTGGTAGCCTTTCGCATTAATCAGTACCCAAAAAGTAGCTCTTGGTTTCAAAAAGGTTGTTGACCCCTGCTCTAAGGTAATAATGTTTTATAATCATGCTGTATGAAAATGTCATCCTGAGGAACACTAAACCAAACCCACAGAGGAAGTGTGAGTAGAGCAGCGAGTGCAGTACCAGCTACTGCCCCATGAGGGGGCTGTTGTGCAAATGTCTCAAACTCAAACTAACCAGTAAACATGTCTTATGGGCCGTAGCTTAAAAATTACTTAGGCATCTTCAGAATGGATCTGACTATCATTTAAAAAGTTTCCTTTTAGAGGACCTGTGTTTTTGGTCCCCATACCTTCAGAAGTCCCTTAAAGGTGACTGTGTAAGCAGAGCCATGTCCCCATTAAGTAAGCATTGCCAGAACACACACACACACACACACAAACACACTAGGGTTGTCCCGATACCAATATTGTGATACTGGTACCAAAAAGTATTTTGATCGTTTCCGATACTTTTAAAAATGAAGGGGCCAACAAAAACATTATTTGAACCCAAAATATGTTAATATCCATTAAAACACATGTTTGTTATTGCAATCAAAGAAGATTGTTGTCATGAAATAAGATGTTGAAAATACTAGACAACTTGTCTTTTAGTAGTAAGTCATCAAACAAAGGCTCTTAATTAGTCTGCTGACATATGTAGTAAGCATATTATATCATTTATTATTTTGTCAACATAATGTGAGTGTGAATTTTGTCTGTCTATCTGTGTTGGCCCTGCGATGAGGTGGAGACTTGTCCAGGGTGTACCCCGCCTTCCGCCCGATTGTAGCTGAGATAGGCGCCAGCGACCCCAAAAGGGAATAAGCGATAGAAAATGGATGGGTGGATGTCAACATTATTAAGGACAAGTGGTGATAAATTAATTATTAATCTACTTGTTTATTTACAATAAACATCTGCTTATTATCTCTTTTAACATGTTTTATCTACACGCCTGTTAAAATGGAATAATCACTTATTCTTCTCTTGTTTGATTTTTTACATGATTTTTGGGTGATACCACAAATTGTAGGTATAAATACGATACCCAGTAGTTACAGGATCATACATTGGTCATAATTAAAGTTCTCGTGTCCAGGGACCTATTTCATGGGTTTATAAACGATAAAGGGAAAATATGTTGTGATAATAAAATATATCGATGTAATCAATTTGTATCGACTGTATACGGCTCTTGTACTTGGTATCGTTTTCTGTATAAACCCACCCACGGCATTTGTTTACATTGAGGAGCGTTAACTTGCTGTTAACTGTTAGCTGTTGTCTTCTCCTGTAGTGAAGCATGTTTAGGACGAGGACTAGTGATTTAGAAGTAGCTAAAACCGACTGCAAATGGACCTTAGCCGCTAACTAGCTAATGCCTAACAAGACCAAGAGCTAAGCTCCTCTTCCAGAGCGGCGCGACAGTGTTTATAGCTTCAACTTCGTTGAATTTTTAGTCAAAATGCGTCCATTCTTCCTTTTTTATCGCCACAGTTTCTACTTGCAAGTAGTCCGTGCGTGTGCATTGTCTAACACGCGCTTCAGGAATTATTTTTATTATTTTTTTTTTTTTACCAGCAACGTCACTCACGACGTGTCTGGGGGAAAAATAAAAACATCTGTATTTTTCAGAGGCCGTGTAGTACCTCTTTTACCTACTCAGTGGCCTAGTGGTTAGAGTGTCCGCCCTGAGATCAGTAGTTTGTGAGTTCAAATCCCAGCCGAGTCATACCAAAGACTGTAAAAACCTCCCTGCTTGGCACTCAGCATCAAGGGTTGGAATTGGGGGTTAAATCACCATAAATTATTCCCGGGCGTGGCACCGCTGCTGCCGACTGCTCCCCTCACCTCCCAGGGGGTGATCAAAGGGATGGGTCAAATGCAGAGGACAAATTTCACAAGACGTAGTGTGTGTGTGTGTGACAATCATTGGTACTTTAGAAATAGCCTACTCAGTGGCCTAGTGGTTAGAGTGTCCGCCATGAGATCGGTAGGTTGTGAGTTCAAACCCCGGCCGAGTCCTACCAAAGACTATAAAAAAATGGGACCCATTACCTCCCTGCTTGGCACTCATCATCAAGGGTTGGAATTGGGTGTTAAATCACCATAAATGATTCCCGGGCGCGGCACCGCTGCTGCCCACTGCTCCCCTCACTTCCCAGGGGGTGATCAAAGAGATGGGTCAAATGCAGAGGACAAATTTCACCACACCTAGTGTGTGTGTGACAATCATTGGTACTTTAACCTTAACTTTTAATTCAATTAGTTTATTAGTACCGGTATACCGTACAAACCCTAATGGGTAATTGATAAGGAAAACCCCCTAGAATGGGAATGCAAAAATCCATCTGTCCATCCATTTTCTACCGCTTGTCTCTTTCGAGGTTGTGGGTAGTGCTGGAGCACACACACACACTCAAACTATAGGGAGGATGTTTCAACCTGGGCGGTGTGAGGGTCTTCGGGACGTCCTGCCTTGCCCCCTGAGTGTATCTCTCCTCTGGCAAAGGTCATGATCCTTCCACAGGTTCACAAAGATTTTAGATTTTATTCACGGTAACGTTTACAGTGGTTTTTACACCAAAGTACTGCATTTTCCGGACTATAGAGCACACCGGTGTATATAAGGCGCACCCACTAAATTTTAAAATATCTTTTCTTTATATTAGCCGCACCGGACTATAAGTCGCAGATATATAAATATTTATATATATAATATATATATATATATATATATATATATATATATACATACATACATTTACACATACATATTTAGTAAATGTTTATTTACATGCCTTAATTGTTTCCAAACGGTGTCTGTAAAACGGCTGATCATACAAAACAGAAGTCATCTTCGTGGACCCCTTAGCTGCGGAAGCTAGCTCTCCAATCAGCTAAATGACTTATTGATTGAAAATGTTATTAGTAGATTAGAAGAAAACAACAAAATATAAATTTTTTGGGTTATTTATTTACCAAATTTGTAAACACTGGCATAACATACATATCCACACAGGGTCCACTGCCAAGGTTGATGTGGGCAACATACATAAAATAAAAACTAAATAAGATAAGGCTCAGAATGGTTTCTTAACCAAACCTTTCTATATATAAAGTGCTTTTTTTGATTGATTGAGACTTTTATTAGTAGATTACACAGTACAGTACATATTCCGTACAATTAACCACTAAATGGTAACACCCCAATACGTTTTTGAACTTGGCTGGTTAACTTGGCAGTAAGAGGATATATTGGCTTATTGTTCTTCCACCATAGAAGTGGGTCAAAATCTAGTTTTTTATGCAATACAGCAACCCCCTGCCACCCCGAACGGGACAAGCGGTAGAAAATGGATGGATGGATGGTCTTAAATCTTCTGCTATAAAAACATTTGTTATTGCTTCAGCCCTGCCTAACTCGCCGAGGAGAGGCTGCTTGAATGCGGTGGTTAGCATGTTTGACGTGTTGGCAGAAGCATACCCTACTGCTACTCAACAATATCGGCAAACCTCCATCCTCCATTGTTGTATCGCACCGCGCAGCCAAAGTGTTCCTAAACGGGAGATGTTAACGAGGCAGGAGGGTCTTCCAGCTCTGGCTTTTGAATGTTGTCCTAGCCCGGTCACTGCTAGCCTGCCGCGTGTTGTGCCTCGCTCTGCATTCTTTACACAACCTGTGGTGCGCTACCTAATATGTCCGTGTGGAAACTCATTCGGTACACCTCCGAACCGAACCGAAACCCCCGTACCAAAATGGTTTAATACAAATACACGTACCGTTATACCCCTACTATCCGCATAATACAGTCATCACACAAGTTAATCATCAGAGTACAAACATTGAATTATTTACATAATTACATAAACAAACTCAATAGCTCCACAGTGACGTTTTTGTAAGTTTGTTAAACTGACACAATTAAAAAAGAATGCCATTGTAAGTTAATAATACTAACAGAGACACACGTAAACCTGTTAGCATATTAGCTAATGCTACATTACATTAGCACGGACAAATATGCATGAAAACACTCCGACAGACATCACACATCGGACGGATTAGTAAGTAAGAATGGTTTTAGTTGTATTGTAAAAATGACAACCGTTGTTTGAAGGGATGAATGAAGAATGAATACGAGCAGAAACGCTACAGGCGGCTCGAGCAAGGAACGGCACTTCTACTTCCGGTTGACAGCACCAAATGGACGGAACTCGTCCAGAAGATGGCGCCGCAGCACAAACAATAACACACCTTTTCAGTGTGTTTGCATGTGTTTTATGAAAACTATGTGCAGTATGGCCGTCAGTGAAGAAAACTCCATAAATTAGCCCCAGGGTTTCAAAGCGAAGGAAAAAAATAGCGGCGTATAGTCCGGAATTTACAGTACTGTGAATTGGAAAATACCTTCTATTTTTACAGTAAAATTTTGTCATTTTTTTTGCGTAAAAGCTACAACTGTTGTTCCTACGGTGCATTAGTGTAAATGCAGGGTGTCCAAATTGCGACCCCCGCTGGGAAAAGTTATGACCCCCCTGCTGTAAATGGATTATATTATTACAGTAAAGTTCTGTCAACTTACCTGCCAGTTTTTTATCTCAAAATGTACAACCTCTTTGACTGTGCGAGAACTTTATTAGGACTTGTACTTTCATTTCTGCCAGGTGTTGCAGTGATGCAGTTGTATATCGTCACACTCTTTATTTCTCTCTTGCAAAAAAATGCTGATCGCCAACTAAGGGTACGGTCAGATTGGAGCATGAAGTTGTAAAAGTAACCGACCGCCTCCTCCCGCAGGGTGAAAAACACGCTGCTCAAGTCCAACTGCGTCCTGGAGGCCTTCGGGAACGCCAAGACCAATCGCAACGACAACTCCAGCCGCTTCGGCAAGTACATGGACATCAACTTTGACTTCAAGGGAGACCCCATCGGAGGACACATCAACAACTACCTGCTGGAGAAGGTGGCTGCTTCTACTAGCTAGCTTCAGTTCTAGAGATCCACCGATTAGCCATCATCGGCGCCAATATTTGACATTTTGACCTATATCGCCATCAGCTGTTTTTTTATCAGTTTCAGCCTATTTTTGTCGGTATCCACCATTTTTTAATTGATATCTGCCTTTTTTCAATCGATTTTAGCCTTTTTTTTTATTATAACAGCCTTGTTTTATCGGTAACAGCCTTTTTAAAAATCGATATCAGCCTTTTTTAAAATCAATATCAGCATTTTTAAAAATCAATATCAGCATTTTTAAATCGATATCACCCTTTTTATCAGTATTAGCCTTTTTTTATCAGTATCAGCGTTTTATTTTTTACCGTATCAGCATTTTTGTCATCGGTATAAACCTTTTTGTATCGGTGTTAGTCTTGTTTATCGGCCTTGTTATTTCGGTATTAGCCTTTTTTTTATTGTCAGACCTTTTTGAACGGAATTCGCGTTTTTTTTTATCGGTATCACCCTTTTTGTAATCGGTATCAGCCTTTTTCAAATCGATATCTGCCTATTTTATCGGTATTACATTTTTTATTAGTATCACCGTTTTTAATCCGTATCAGCCTTGTTTTATCGGTATCAGCCTTGTTTTATTGGTATCAGCCCCTTTTAATCGTTATCCGTCTTTTTAATGTTATCACCCTTGCTTTATCGGTCTCAGACTTTTTTTAATCAATACCAGCCTTTTTGAATCAATATCAGCTTTTTTATTTAAATGTAGCCTTTTTTGTTGTCGGTATCAGTGTTGGTTTTTTTGTCGGTATCAGCATTTTTTAATCTATTAGCCTTTTTTGGTATCAGCATTTTTTTTAATCGGTACCAGACTTCCTTTATCGGTGTCGGACTTGTTTTATCGGTATCAGCTTTTTATCATCAGTATCAGCCTTGTATATTTGATTATCAGCCTTTTTAAATCAGTCTTTTTTAATCGTATCAGCCTTTTTTTAAATCAGTATCCGCCTTTTTTTAAAAATCGGTATCAGCTTTTTTTATCGTATCAGCCTTTTTTGATCGTATCAGAATTTTTAATCGGTATCAGACTCCTTTCTGTTCTCTATCAGGCTTTTTATATGGATAAAAGAAGATACACTGTCTACACTCGGACATCAGTATTTGGTATGTAAAAAAAACTCAATAGTAGATAAGCACCAGCCCTTTTGGAGTAGTTGAGTTATTGTGATGTAGAGACATTTTTAAAATGTTATTTTGAAATCAAATGTCGATGCTCCTTGTAAACACACAGAATAAAGGTGTTTGATGTTTATTGACGATAAATTAAACAAAACATCAAACATTATGTCACTACTGGTCCTACCTTTCCTAAAAAATAATGTTCAGAAAACAACTTAAAGCCTTGTCCAGATGTTTACTGACATATAACAATCATGTTTAAATAACGTAAATAACTCCAAATATGGCTGAACGGCCACTTTGACAACTAATAATTGCTATCGGCCCTGAACAATCCATATCACCCTTATTTTAATCGTATCTGTCTTTTTTGATCGTATCAGCCTTTTTTTAAATCGGTATCCGCCTTTTTTAAAAATCGGTATCAGCCTTTTTTCATCGTAGCAGCCTTTTTTTTATCGTATCAGAATTTTTAATTGGTGTCAGCCTTGTTTTATTGGTATCAGCCCTTTTTAATCGTTATCTGCCTTTTTAATGTTATCAGCCTTGTTTTATCGGTATCCCCCTTTTTTATCGGCCTCAGACTTTTTTTAATCGATACCAGCCTTTTTTAATCAATATCAGCTTTTTTAATCAAATGTAGCCTTTTTTGTTTTCGGTATCAGTGTTTTGTTTTTTTTTGTCGGTATCAGCATTTTTTAATCTTTCAGCCTTTTTTGGTATCAGCATTTTTTTTAATCAGTACCAGACTTCCTTTATCGGTGTCGGCCTTGTTTTATCGGTATCAGCTTTTTATAATCAGTATCAGCCTTGTATTATTGATTATCTGCCTTTTTAAATGGATATCAGCCTTTTTTATCAGTATCAGCCTTTTTTATTGGTACCTGCGCTTATTTTAATCGTATCAGCCTTTTTTTTTAAATCTGTATCCGCCTTTTTTAAAAATCGGTATCAGCTTTTTTTATCGTATCAGCCTTTTTTTAATCATATCAGAATTTTAATTGGTATCAGACTCCATTCTGTTCTCTATCAGGCTTTTTATATGGATAAAAGAAGATACACTGTCTACACTCGGACATCAGTATTTAGTATGTAAAAAAACTCAATAGTAGATAAGCACCAGCCCTTTTGGAGTAGTTCAGTTATTGTGATGTAGAGACATTTTTAAAATGTTATTTTGAAATCAAATGTCAATGCTCCTCGTAAACACACAGAATAAAGGTGTTTGATGTTTATTGACGATAAATTAAACAAAACATCAAACATTATGTCACTACTGGTCCTACCTTTCCTAAAAAATAATGTTAAGAAAACAATTTAAAGCCTTGTGCAGATGTTTACTGACATATAATAATCATGTTTAAATAACGTAAATAACTCCAAATATGGCTTATCGGACAATTTGACAACTAATAATTGCTATCGGCCCTGAACAATCCATATCACTTGATCTGTAGTTGACTTGTCCACCATGGAAAGCATAGTAATGTGACATGTTGATATCACCCGCCAGTCCAGAGTCATCTTCCAGCAGGAAGGCGAGAGGAGCTTCCACTCCTTCCACCAGGTGAACACACGTCTCACATTGTCGTGCTGCTGCTGCTGCTGACAACGACAAACCTGTGTGTTGTGTGTACAAGCTGCTGAAAGGAGCCCCGGAATCTCTGCTGCGTTCTCTACACATCCAAAAGGACCCAAGGAGCTACAACTACATCAAAGTGGGAGGCCAGAAAAAGGTCATTTGCTTTTTTTTAAATTTTTTTTAATTCATCCCTCCCAAAAAGTGATTCCATTTTCCCTTGAGGTGCACAAAATGAGGAATTTTATGATGTCCGAAGACGTAAAAAAACTAAATCTACCAATGTGACGAGATTGCCCGTCCAGGTAGGTTAAAGTGAGCGAATCAAGCACTTCTTCTCCACCACCTCATTAGCCCTGCGAGCAAACATGGCGTCCATCGTTTGGGATTTTTCCTGTGCTAATTGCACCAAATGTTCTGCCAACATTCCGCGAAAAGGAGTATAAAAACATTGCGCATCAACACATCGAACGTTATTAGACAGTTACCACCATACTTGCCAACCCTCCCGAATTTTCCAGGAGACTCCCGAATTTCAGTGCCTCTCCCGAAAATCACCCGGCACTAGGGATGATGTTCGAAATCGGTTCTTCCGGTTGTTTGATAAGAAAAGAACTAATTCCATGGACTCGAATCCCTTTTTGAGAACCGGTTCCCGATATCGAGGCCACTATAGCAAGGTTCGGCAACCTAAAATGTTGAAAGAGCCATGTTGGACCAAAAATACAAAAACAAATATGTCTGGAGCCGCAAAAAAATAAAAGCCATACTACATACAGGTAGTGTGTCATGAGATATAAATTGAATTAAGAGGACTTAAAGGAAACCAACTGAGCTCAAATATAGCTACAAATAGGCGTAATGATGCAATATATACATATAGCTAGTCTAAATAGCATGTTAGCATCGATTAGCTTGCTGTCATGCAGTGACCAAATATGTAGGATTAGCACTCCACACGGCTTCACGGTGGAAGAGGGGTTAGTGCGTCTGCCTCACAATACGAAGGTCCTGAGTAGTCCTGGGTTCAATCCTGGGAGTTTGCATGTTCTCCCCGTGAATGCGTGGGTTCCCTCCGGGTACTCCGGCTTCCTCCCACCTCCAAAGACATGCACCTGGGGATAGGTTGATTGGCAACACTAAATTGGCCCTAGTGTGTGAATGTGAGTGTGAATGTTGTCTGTCTATCTGTGTTGGCCCTGCGATGAGGTGGCGACTTGTCCAGAGTGTACACCGCCTTCCGCCCGATTGTAGCTGAGATAGGCACCAGCGACCCCGAAGGGAATAAGCGGCAGAAAATGGATGGATGGATCACTCCACACAAGTCAACAACGTCAACAAAACTCACCTTTGTGCATTCATTTGGTGGACAAAATGAGACGGAAAAAGAAGTGTCATAAAACACGTCTTAGAAAGTCGGAGAAAGTTATACATGTAAACCAATGGTCCCAAGTGGTCGATTGGTACCGGGCCGCAGAAGAATTTTTCAATAATTTTTTTGTTTATTTATTTATTTTTTTAAATTAAATCAACATAAAAAACACAAGATACACTTACAATTAGTGCACCAACCCAGAAAACCTCCCTTTTTCATGACAAATTATCAAGCGTTGACCGGTCTGCAGCTACAAAAAGGTTGGGGACCACTGAATTGTAAACAAATTACGGTGAGTTCAAGGATCGCCAAAATTAGTAGGACAAAACGGCACTCGCCAAATACTCAAATCAGTGAAGCATGTTTAATACAAACTGTGCTTTTCTACCTTCACGGTACTCAAAGCGCTTTGACACTATTCCCACATTCACCCATTCACACACACTGATGGCGGGAGCTACCATGCAAAGCTCTAACTCCAACCCCATCAGGAGCAAGGGTGAAGTGTCTTGCTCAAGGACACAACGGACGTGACTAGGTCTAGTAGAAGCCGGGGATCGAACCAGGAACCCTCAGGTTGCTGGCACGGCCACTCTCCCAACGGCGCCAAGCCGCCCTTCGCTTGCTAGCTGACTTGCTGTCTCTCCGAGGCACAACGTTGATAACTTTCTGCGTCCCTGCTAATTATATTTGGATGATTATATCCCAAACACTGTTAGTTCCGAACCAGTTGCTGGTTTAGAGTATTTATTAGTAGCCAGTGAGAAAATATATTGTTGACATCAAGCACTCAATCAATGTTTATTTATATAGCCCTAAATCACAAATGTCTCAAAGGACTGTACAAACCACTACGACTACGACATCCTCGGAAGAACCCACATAAGGGCAAGGAAAACTCACACCCAGTGGGACGCCAGTGACAATGATGACTATGAGAACCTTGGAGAGGACTTCAAATGTGGGCACCCCCCACGCCCCCTCTATGGGACCGAAAGCAAAGGATGTCGAGCGGGTCTAACATGATACTGTGAAAGTTCAATCCATAGTGACTCCAACACACCCGCGAGAGTTCGGTTCAAAGCGGATCCAAGACAGCAGCGAGAGTCCCGTCCACAGGAAACCATCAATGAGCGGTCCATCCTGGGTCCCGACTCTGGACAGCCAGTACTTCATCCATGGTCATCGGACCGGACCCCCTCCACAAGGGAGGGGGGGACAGAGGAGAAAAAGAAAAGAAGCGGCAGATCAACTGGTCTAAAAATAGATAGATAGATAGTACTTTATTTTTTCCGTCAGGAGCGTTCCTTCAGGAAAATTACAATTTTCAGCACAATCCCATTCAAGATCAGACAAACATTACAGGGAGACAGAACAGGATCGCTGTTTAAAGGCTAGAGTATACAAATGAGTTTTAAGGTGAGACTTAAATGCTTCTACTGAGGTAGCATCTCGAACTGTTACCGGGAGGGCATTCCAGAGTACTGGAGCCCGAAATGAAAACGCTCTATACCCCGCAGACTTTTTTTGGGCTTTAGGAATCACTAATAAACCGGAGTCCTTTGAACGCGGATTTCTTGCCGGGACATATGGTACAATGCAATCGGCAAAATAGGATGGAGCTAGACCGTGTAGTATTTTATACGTAAGTAGTAAAACCTTAAAGTCACATCTTAAATGCACAGGAAGCCAGTGCAGGTGAGCCAGTACAGGCGTAATGTGATCAAACTTTCTTGTTCTTGTCAGAAGTCTAGCAGCCGCATTTTGTACCAACTGTAATCGTTTAATGCTAGACATGGGGAGACCCGAAAATAATACGTTATAGTAATCGAGACGAGACGTAACAAACGCATGGATAATGATCTCTGCGTCTTTAGTGGACAGAATGGAGCGAATTTTAGCGATATTACAGAGATGTTTCTGATTCAGAGATAGAGATAGAAAACTTCTCGGTCATCAGAAAGGACAGGAATAAACATGGTGGTGGTGGTGTTTGTATGTATATTCACCAGGATATTAAATACATAACTCGCTCTGATCTCAACCACAATACCCTTGAATCTGTGTGGGCAGAAATCAAATTCACTAACGCTAAGCCGGTACTAATAGGGACTGTATACAGACCCCCTAATCAGAGTGATTTCTATGGTGCCCTGGAGGAGTGCTTAGCTGGAGTAGAAAACATGGAGATTATTATAACTGGAGATCTGAACACAGATATTCAACGCAGAGATGCGCCTGTCTTCAAATCTTACAGCAAATTCTGTAATCTGCATGCTCTTTCCCAACTAATAACACTCCCCACACGGGTGTGTGTTTCCACCCAGTCAACCATAGATCTCATCCTCACATCGGACCGGCATAATATTAAAAATAGCGGGGTCATGATCTGTGGTCTTAGCGACCACTATATAACCTTCTGCACGCGCAAAATAACTAAACCTAAAGCCAATGGCCACATAACAGCTCAATCCAGATCCCTTAAAAAATACAACAGTGATAATTTCAACCTCAAATTAGATGAGTGGGACTGGTCCCCTGTGCTCACGAGCAACCTGGTTGAGGATGCTTGGGATCGCTTCAAAACAGCGTTCCTAGCTATACTAAATGATATGGCTCCCATGAGAACAGTCAGGATCAAAGCCCGCTCTGAACCGTGGATCAATTCAGACCTATTAGCTGCCATAAAAGACAGGGACAGAAAATATTTCGAATACCAAAAGTGTAAAACCGAAGTAAATAAACAACCCAATAATAATAACCTCAAATCACTTCTTTCAACGCTCAAAAAGCAATGCAATAAATTAAGAAATAAAACAAACAACCTGACTAAATCCTTAAAAAGAAATTATATCAATGACAAAATAGAGGAAAACACAAATAAGCCACGTGAGCTCTGGAAAATTATCAACAACCAGCTTCCTGGATGCAGCCAGAAACTTAAAACCAGACTCACCAACATCAACATCAAGGAGGGTGACGCCCTCATTACAGACAAAATAGAGGTAGCAAGCAGACTTAACATCTTTTTCACCAACATAGCCACAACTCTCGTAAACAAGCTATCCCAACATTCTGGTCGCTTTGGTGTAGAACACATTAAAGCCTTCTACAGAAAGCTAGGAGTAGTCAACCAGAATTTCAAATTAGAAATGGTCTCAGCTAACGAGGTGCTTAATAAATTGAGCGCGCTCCACCCAAACAAGGCCACCGGCCTTGACAATATCCCCTCCAGATTCCTCATGGACTCTGCCACCACCATTGCCCCAGTAATCACTCATATAATAAACCTCTCAATCAAACAAGGCCAAGTACCCAAGGATTTCAAGATAGCAAGAGTAACCCCCCTTTATAAAAAAGGAAGCAAATTAGAACCTGGTAACTACCGACCTGTTTCTATTCTCAGTTCCATTTCGAAAGTAATGGAGAAAATAGTTTATGAACAGGTTGATAGATACCTTGCTACTAATAAACTAATGTACAAATTCCAATCCGGCTTCAGAACTAACCACTCCACTGACACATGCCTTCTCTATCTGACCGACCACATCAAACATGAGGTGGACGCGGGCAAATACTGCGGCATGGTCATGCTGGACATTCAGAAGGCCTTTGACACCGTTAACCATGCTATACTGTTGGATAAGCTCCGAGCAATCGGATTCGACGAAACCTCATCAAGCTGGATGCAATCTTACTTGGAGGGGAGGAAACAGGTGGTAGAGGTGAACGGCACCATGTCCCCTCCCCTCTCAGTAAGCTGTGGAGTCCCTCAGGGGAGTATACTAGGACCTTTACTGTTCCTAATATACGTGAATGACATGCCATCAGCATGCCACTGTGAATTGTTCCTGTTTGCGGATGACTCGGCCCTGCTGGTATCCGGCAAGGACAAGTCACAGGTGGAACAAATCCTCAGTGCTGAACTCCTCAATATTTGCACCTGGCTCGCTGACAACAAGCTATCCATACACTTAGGTAAAACGGAATCCATCCTATTTGGGTCCCATATCAAACTTAAGAAGGTCAGTGACTTCACTATAAAAGTGGGTGACATTGTTATCACCAGGAAGGATGAGATCACCTACCTAGGTTCCATTCTAGAGGCTAATCTTTCCTGTGATAAAATGGCAACCAAGGTGATCAAAAAGGTCAACCAAAGAACAAGATTCCTCTACAGAATCTCCTCTCTGGTCAATAAAAACACCTTGAGGATTCTAGCGGGAACTCTCATTCAACCCTTCTTCGATTACGCTTGCACCTCCTGGTACCCCAGCACCTCCAAAACCCTCAAATCTAGACTCCAAACATCCCAGAATAAGCTAATCCGGTTACTTTTAGACCTCCACCCCAGATCACACCTCAATCCAACCCACTTCTCCAAAGTGGGCTGGCTCAGGGTGGAGGACAGAGTAAAACAACTTGCACTGAGCCTAGTCTATAAAATCCGCTACACCTCCTTGATACCGAAGTACATGTCAAACTACTTCCTTAACGTAAATGACCGCCATAACCACAACACCAGGGGGAGCTCCACAAACCACGTTAAACCCAGATTTCGATCTAACAAAGGTCTTAACTCATTCTCTTTCTATGCCACATCAATGTGGAATGCACTCCCAACAGGTATAAAAGTAAGTGCATCTCTATATTCCTTCAAAACCGCTCTAAAACAACACCTCCAGGCAACTTCAACCCTTTACTAATACCCTCCTCCATTCACATCCCATCTCCCCGGATTATAAACAACTCAAATGTACTTCTAATGTATATACTTGTTCTTATGCTATGTGAACTCACTATGTTCTCTGCTGGCTGTACATATCCTACTAAATAAGACCTACACTGTTTCAATGTCCACATTTCTCTGTTGATGCAATTGTTGATGACTGAAGTACTGATATCAACCAAAGCTCCTCATCCCACCCCCCGGATTGTAAATAATGTAAATAATTCAATGTACATACTATGATGATTAACTTGTGTGATGACTGTATTATGTTGATAGTATATATTTGTACCATGAATTGATTAACGTGGACCCCGACTTAAACAAGTTGAAAAACTTATTCGGGTATTACCATTTAGTGGTCAATTGTACGGAATATGTACTGTACTGTGCAATCTACTAATAAAAGTATCAATCAATCAATCAATCCAATCAATCAATCAATCAAAAAGGCCGTTTTAGTAACGCTTTTAATGTGTGACTCAAAGGAGAGAGTTGGGTCGAAGATTATTTGGTTGTCAAATGTTAGTTGTATTATTAGATAGAGGTCGGTGTCTAGCAGGAACGATAATCAGCATTTCCATTTTTTTGTCGTTGAGTTGCAAAAAATTAGTGGACATCCATTGTTTAATTTCATTAAGACATTACAATGTAAACAGGTCACAAGACAGGAAGTGTATTTCCTCTTGGGGGGCATGGCTATAGGACTGAGTTGCCAATATTTCTACATTTTTTGCATGTAACGCAATGACAACAATGTTAGTAAATAACAAAAAAAAAATACCTAAAGTTTCTGTGGTACTTTAAATTGGACTGTAGAAGTCGCTGTCTTGCGGTTCCACAGATGCATGTCAAAGTATAGCCAAGCGTACAGAGTTTACAACAGGTTTGTTTTTCAACACCAACATCAATTAATAGGCTTTCTTTTTTAACTTTCCAGTCTCTCTCCAACTTCCTCTTCCTTCTGAACCCTACCGCTCACTGTTAAAGACAACAGATGATTAGTTTAACTCGTACCACCTGTGCAATCTAATCATCTGCCAGCTGTGTCTCGCCATCAGCACATGCCACGCTTCCGTCTCGTGGCGTTCTGTTTTCAGTAACCACGGACAGAGGCGTTGACCTTTACTCCTGCAGCACGCTGATCACAATCCCTTTCCACATGGAAAAATATTTCTCAAAAAAACAGTCAAATGAGGTTGGGAGATGAGAATAAATCTAAAGGTAAAGTGGGACGGCATAGCTTGGTTGGTAGAGTGGCAGGTTCGATTTCCACTTCTGCCATCCTAGTCACTACCGTTGTGTCCTTGTGCAAGACACTTTACCCACCTGCTCCCCGTGCCACAAACACTGGTTTAAATGTAACTTAGATTTCGGGTTTCACTATGTAAAGCGCTTTGAGTCACTAGAGAAAAGCGCTACATAAATTCATTAGAAATGCACCCAATTGCAGGAAATGTCGTCTTGATTTTCAAAATGTCCTTTCATAAATAAATAAATAAATAAATGGGTTGTACTTGTATAGCGCTTTTCTACCTTCAAGGTACTCAAAGCGCTTTGACACTACTTCCACATTTACCCATTCACACACACATTCACACACTGATGGAGGGAGCTGCCATGCAAGGCGCCAACCAGCAACCATCAGGAGCAAGGGTGAGGTGTCTTGCTCAGGACACAGCGGACGTGACGAGGTTGGTTCTAGGTGGGATTTGAACCAGTGACCCTCGGGTTGCGCACGGCCACTCTCCCACTGCGCCACGCCGTCCCATGGCTTGCATGGTAGCACTTTGCGCTGATGGAAACGTTCCTCCTTTTTTTGGTCAGTTTTCCTTTTTTTTTTTCGTCTCTTAAAGAGTGCTCAAATGCCTGTGAATGGTTTTATGTTGCACATGCTTAGCGCTAGCCCTGAAACACAACCTCCTCTGCTTTGCGTCTGAAGTCGGCCATCAACGACGGCGCCGATTTCAAAGCCGTGGCCGACGCCATGAAGGTGATCGGATTCACGGGGGACGAGGTCCAGACGGCGTACAAGATCCTGGCCACCATCCTGCACCTGGTAAGCACCCAACACTCCCCCAAACCCTTCCTTCAACACGGCGCCACCTCTCGCTGACCATCGGGATGTGTGCGGACTGTCTCCTTCAGGGGAACCTGAGCTTCGACCTGGACGGCGACGTGACTTTTATCGAGAACGCCAAGCTGACGTCTGTGATCGGGGACCTGCTGAGCACCAAGCAGGACAACGTGGAGAAGGCCCTCCTGTTCCGCACCGTGGCCACGGGCCGCGACGTCATCGAGAAGCAGCACACGCCGCAGGAGGCCAGCTACGGACGAGACGCGCTCGCTAAGGTAACGCTCGATATTAATGTCACGTTAAAGCTGAGCAATACGGCTGAAAACTGTATCACGACATCAGTGTTTTATATCGGGCGATATCGATAATTATTGATATTTTTTATGACCCATGTAGAAAAAATTGTGAATGTAAACATTTTTATTTGAAAGGAAATTTCAACAAAAGCACGGAAAACACTCAATGTAAACAAAATAGTAAAATCACATTGAAGACTTAACAATAAGCTCTTAAAATGAAGGTGCAAAAATAATATGTAAGAAATGCTTCATGAAGTGTAAGAAAATAGTGCAAAGTGTGAAAATGTAAACATAGAAAATCTGAGAACTATATTCTGCAGGTTTAGTGCTAGGAATTATTGTCTGTGTAACATGAATTTGCCCTGTTATTATTAACTATGGAAAGGAATTTTTGTTATGCACTAATTATTTAAATATTGTTATTATATCGGTCGATATCGATAAATATTGACTTTTTTATGACCTATGGAAAATAAGGTACAAGAAAAAATATCCATCCATCCATCCATTTTCTACCGCTTATTCCCTTTCGGGGTCGCGGGGGGCGCTGGCGCCTATCTCAGCTACAATCGGGCGGAAGGAAAAAATATGTTAAATGTAAATATTTTTGCTTCAATTTCAACCTTCTTCTGATTATAATGCCGTTAGCTATCAAGGCAGAAAGGAAATGTCAAAAAAAGCATGGAAAACAGTCAATGTAAACAAAATAGTAAAATAACATTGAACACTTAACAATAAGCACTTAAAAATAAGGAATATGTAAGAAATGCTTCATAAAGTGTAAGAAAATAGTGCAAAGTGTGAAAATGTAAAAATAGAGAAACCTGAGAACTATTTTCTGCAGGTTTAGTGTTAGGAAAAAACGTCTGTGTAACATAAATTTGACCAGTTATTCTTAACTGTGGAAAGGATTTTTAAGTATTATTATTATATCGGCCGATATCGATAATTATTTAATTTTTTTTATGACCTCTGGAGAATAATGTGCAGGAGATAATATTTTTGACTCAAATTTAACCTTCTTCTGATTAAAATGCCCTCAGCATGGACCAAAATGGAAACAAGCCTTTTGGCTTTTTGTGCCATCAATTTGCCTTTTTAAAGCATTACATGGATTCAATTCTTTAAGATGTCAATAAACTTCTCAATCAATCAATCATGCTATTAAGGCAGAAAATAAATGTCAACACAAGCATGGAAAACACTCAAACAATGTAAACAAAATACTAAAATAGCATTGAACACGAAACAATAAGCTCTTAAAAATAAGGAATATGTAAGAAATGCTTTAAATGTAAGAAAATAGTGCAAAGTGTGAAAATGTAAGGTGTTGTGGTATTTCTTAGGGGGTGTGAATCTTTGGGCACCTGAAGATTTGGTCCGATTCCGATTCCTGGGGTAATGATTCAACTCAGAATCGATTCTCGATTCAACAAGATTCTTGAATCAAGCCGATTCTCGGAATGTACTATTTGATAAAATGAAACTTTTTCAAAACAGGTGACAAGTTAGAAAATAATCTTCTGGTTGCACAGAGACAGCATAAAAACGTCACTATAAAAATGTAATTTTATAAAAAAAATATATATTTTCTTTTTTTTGTTTTTTAATAAATTTTTGAAAAGAGGTGACCTTTCCTCTTTTATCCACAATTTCTTCGTTTTGACTTTCTCTTCTCACTCCATGCAAAGAATCAACCAAACGTGGAAGTTGATACTGTCACCTGATTGGCTGTTAGCGTGTCACGTGATTTACTTCCTGTGTTGTTCTGTTACCAGAGATTGCCTTTGTTAATGCCACCAACCTTGCGACCATACTTCCTCTTTCTTCACACAAAGAAGAAAAAAATGTTTTAACGAATGCATTTTTTATTGACATCAATTATGTGACTATATATGTATGTATATATTTCTGTATACGTGTATATATATATATATGTATGTATATATATATATATATACATTCATATATATGTCCATACATGTATATGTCGATACATATATATACAAATATGTGTGTATATATGTATATACATACATGAATGTATATTATATATATGTATATATATATATAGATGTGTGTGTGTGTGTGTGTATATATAAGTGTGTGTGTGTGTGTATATATATATGTGTGTGTGTGTATACATGTATATATGTGTGTATGTATATATATATGTGTGTCTATGTATATATATGTGTATATATGTATGTAATTATGTATGTATATATGTGTATATATATGTATGTACATATATGCATGTATCTATGTATATATGTATGTAATTATGTATGTATATATGTGTATATATATGTATGTACATATATGCATGTATCTATGTATATATGTAAGTATATATATGCATGTGTATGTATATAAGCATGTATATGTATATATATGCATGTATATACAGTACATGCTTCACGGTGGCAGAGGGGTTAGTGCGTCTGCCTCACAATACGAAGGTCCTGCAGTCCTGGGTTCAAATCCAGGCTCGAGATCTTTCTGTGTGGAGTTTGCATGTTCTCCCCGTGAATGCGTGGGTTCCCTCCGGGTACTCCGGCTTCCTCCCACCTCCAAAGACATGCACCTGGGGATCAATCAATCAATCAATCAATGTTTACTTATATAGCCCTAAATCACTAATGTCTCAAAGGGCTGCACAAACCACCACGACATCCTCGGTAGGCCCACATAAGGGCAAGGAAAACTCACACCCAGTGGGACATCGGTGACAATAATGACCCAGTGGGACGTCGGTGACAATAATGACTATGAGAACCTTAGAGAGGAGGAAAGCAATGGATGTCGAGCGGGTCTAACATGATACTGTGAAAGTTCAATCCACAATGGATCCAACACAGTCGCGAGAGTCCAGTCCAAAGCGGATCCAACACAGCAGCGAGAGTCCCGTTCACAGCGGAGCCAGCAGGAAACCATCCCAAGCGGAGGCGGATCAGCAGCGCAGAGATGTCCCCAGCCGATACACAGGCAAGCAGTACATGGCCACCGGATCGGACCGGACCCCCTCCACAGGGGAGAGTGGGACATAGAAGAAAAAGAAAAGAAACGGCAGATCAACTGGTCTAAAAAGGGAGTCTATTTAAAGGCTAGAGTATACAAATGAGTTTTAAGGTGAGACTTAAATGCTTCTACTGAGGTGGCATCTCGAACTGTTACCGGGAGGGCATTCCAGAGTACTGGAGCCCGAACGGAAAACGCTCTATAGCCCGCAAACTTTTTTTGGGCTTTGGGAATCACTAACAAGCCGGAGTCCTTTGAACGCAGATTTCTTGCCGGGACATATGGTACAATACAATCGGCAAGATAGGATGGAGCTAGACCGTGTAGTATTTTATACGTAAGTAGTAAAACCTTAAAGTCACATCTTAAGTGCACAGGAAGCCAGTGCAGGTGAGCCAGTACAGGCGTAATGTGATCAAACTTTCTTGTTCTTGTCAAAAGTCTAGCAGCCGCATTTTGTACCAACTGTAATCTTTTAATGCTAGACATGGGGAGACCCGAAAATAATACGTTACAGTAGTCGAGGCGAGACGTAACAAACGCATGGATAATGATCTCAGCGTCTTTAGTGGACAGAATGGAGCGAATTTTAGCGATATTACGGAGATGAAAGAAGGCCGTTTTAGTAACGCTTTTAATGTGTGCCTCAAAGGAGAGAGTTGGGTGGAAGATAATACCCAGATTCTTTACCGTGTCGCCTTGTCTAATTGTTTGGTTGTCAAATGTTAGAGTTGTATTATTAAATAGAGTTCGGTGTCTAGCAGGACCGATAATCAGCATTTCCGTTTTTTTGGCGTTGAGTTGCAAAAAGTTAGCGGACATCCATTGTTTGATTTCATTAAGACACGCCTCCAGCTGACTACAATCCGGCGTGTTGGTCAGCTTTAGGGGCATGTAGAGTTGGGTGTCATCAGCATAACAGTGAAAGCTAACACCGTATTTGCGTATGATGTCACCTAGCGGCAGCATGTAGATGCTGAAGAGTGCAGGGCCAAGGACCGAACCCTGGGGAACTCCACACGTTACCTTAACGTAGTCCGAGGTCACATTGTTATGGGAGACACACTGCATCCTATCAGTAAGATAAGAGTTAAACCAAGACAGGGCTAAGTCTGACATACCAATTCGTGTTTTGATACGTTCTAATAAAATATTATGATCGACGGTATCGAAAGCAGCGCTAAGATCGAGGAGCAGCAACATAGATGACGCATCAGAATCCATCGTTAGCAATAGATCATTAGTCATTTTTGCGAGGGCTGTCTCCGTGGAGTGATTTGCTCTGAAACCGGATTGAAAGGTTTCACATAGATTGTTAGACGCTAAGTGTTCATTTAACTGCTCCGCAACAATTTTTTCAAGGATTTTTGAAATAAAGGGAAGGTGAGACACCAGTCGGTAGTTTACCATGAGGTCAGGATCGAGGTTAGGTCTTTTAAGAAGAGGATGAATAACCGCTTTTTTGAATGCTAGGGGAACAGTGCCCGAGGAGAGTGATAAGTTTATAATATTTAGCACTGATGGACCTAATAATACAAAGAGCTCCTTGATCAGTTTCCCAGGAAGAGGGTCAAGTAAACATGTTGTCTGTTTTATTCCATTTACACGTTGTAACAATTCCTCTGATGTTATTTCCTCAAAACGAGAGAAACTATTTTGGAGGGCAGTATCCGCCGTATATACCATCATATCAGTGTTAATAGAACCCCGTTGTAGCTGGGACGCATTGTCTTTAATCTCCTTTCTAATGACTTCAATTTTCTTACTAAAGAATTGCATAAAGTCATCAGCTGAGTGGGTTGAGCTACTGGAAGGGGTCCCTTGTTGGGTTAGCGATGCTACCGTACTAAACAAAAATTTAGGATCGTTTTTATTACGGTGGATGAGATTTGAGTAATATTTAGCTTTAGCTAAGGTAAGCATGCGTTTATAAGTTATTAAACCATCACTCCATGCTTGATGGTGCACCTCAAGTTTAGTCGTGCGCCATTTGCGTTCCAGCTTTCTACATAATAATTTCTGAGCTCTAGTTTCTTCTGTAAACCACGGGGTGCGCTTTTTTGGAGCCTTTTTTAACTTAAGCGGTGCTATGTTATCAATGGTTTCGCGCAGGGTGTCAATAGAGCCCACATACTTTGGGAATGGTGCCATAACCGAGGGCAGTAGGTCAGCAAGAGTTGTCGTTGTGGCCGTATTAATGTTGCGGCTGCTATAGCAGTTATTATTATTATTATTAGTTTGACGAACATGCGTCTGAACCTCAAATTTTATAAGGTAATGATCGGACAATACTTTAGTATACGGGAGTATCGTAACTTTGGAGACGGTGATACCCCTGACAAGCAGTAGGTCTATCGTATTACCGTTGCGATGCGTGGGTTCATTTATTATTTGTGTGAGACCACAGCTATCAATTACAGTCTGGAGCGCTACGCACGGTGGGTCCGATGGGGTATTCATATGGATATTAAAGTCCCCCATTATGATTATATTATCGGCTTGTGTCACTAGATCAGCAACGAACTCTGAGAATTCATTGATAAAGTCCGAATAGGGCCCTGGGGGGCGGTAGATAACAGCCAGGTGTAGAGGCAGCGGTGTGACAGACTTCATAGTAAGCACCTCAAACGATTTAAATTTATTATTTATGTTAGGACTAAGGTTAAAGTTTTCGTTGTATATTAAGCGGACGGGCAATATGCGCATGTGTAAAGTTAGGAGGACATGCCTCATTTAGCGCAAAAAAGTTGTTTGGTTTAAGCCAGGTTTCGCTGAGACCGATGACGTTAAGATTGTTGTCTCTGATAATATCATTAACTAATAACGTTTTGGGAGACAATGATCTTATGTTTAAAAAAACTATCCTATAGGTAGTCGGCTGTTTTAGGGAGTTTTTGATCAAATTATCCGTAGTAGCAATATTAATAATGTTGTGTTTATTATGCCCAGTGCATTTAGTATAGTTACGACCATATCTAGGAATTGATACGACAGGAATTTTCCGATTGTTTGTTTGTTGCTTTGATAAACTGCACGCATCATAGTTAGCCACCTCAGTAACGGGGATTTTCCGATTGTTTGTTTGTTGCTTTGATAAACTGCACGCATCATAGTTAGCCACCTCAGTAAGACACATGTCCAACTCTGAAACACTCAAAGCAGAAAAAACGTGTTCTAATTTAACTGACTCCTTACCCAGACCTGTAGTCTCGCATTTTCCATTTAAATCTGGCTGCAGGATGGAGGGAAGTGGTGTTCTGTGGGGATTAGCCTTCTGCTTTGTTTTTAGCCCCGCTCGACATCCGCGTTTCCGATCACACCGCTGGCGTCTGCTCCGTAGACGGCCCCCGCTGCTACTATACTCCCCTGCTTCACAGGCCGCTGGATGTAGCCGCCGACGTATTCCCATGCTAGTTAGCATGTTTAGCACGCACGCGTCTATCAGTCCAAAACGGCCCGATATGTCCACATCCAGAAGTGTCTGGGATAGGTTGATTGGCAACACTAAATTGGCCCTAGTGTGTGAATGTGAGTGTGAATGTTGTCTGTCTATCTGTGTTGGCCCTGCGATGAGGTGGCGACTTGTCCAGGGTGTACCCCGCCTTCCGTCCGATTGTAGCTGAGATAGGCGCCAGCGACCCCAAAAGGGAATAAGCGGTAGTAAATGGATGGATGGATGGCATGTATATATGTGTAATATATATTTTTATTTTTATATATATATATATATATATATATATATATATATATATATATATATATATATATATATATATATATATATATATATATATATATATATATATATATATATATATGTGTATATATGTGTGTGTGTGTGTGTGTGTGTGTATATAGATATTCTGAATGTCTACCTATATATATATGTGTGTATATATGTTTGTGTATGTATATAAATATATATAGTTTTATCGCTCGAACCTATGTCACATGATCGACTGTCTCATCTCATACTTGCTGGGTGGTCCTCAGGCCATGTACGAGCGTCTCTTCTGCTGGATCGTGGGACGCATCAATGACATCATCGAGGTGAAGAACTACGACGCCAGAGTCCACGGGAAGAACACGGTCATCGGGGTGCTGGACATCTACGGCTTCGAGATCTTCCAAAACAACAGGTGCAAGATTATACTCTTACACAGCAGGGAAGGGATCCGTGTGGCCCCATTCTTAGGTGGAAGAGGAAGAGGCGAGGCGTTAATTATTTTGCTCTGCGGTTTGCTGAAAATGATGGATGGTGCCAATATACGCGGCAACTGACGCAAAACACATTTTAAGATGTTTAACAGTACTGCCATCTGGCGGCTAAAGTGGTCACTTTTCGTGTGTCTGGTAAACGAGAACAAATGGGGGGCCCTCTTCCCAATGCATGCACTAACGTGTTTGAAATGTGTCCGCCAGCTTCGAGCAGTTCTGCATCAACTACTGCAACGAAAAGCTGCAGCAGCTCTTCATCCAGCTGGTGCTGAAGCAGGAGCAGGAGGAGTATCAGCGGGAAGGAATCCCCTGGAAGCACGTACGCCGCCCCCAGCACCTCCTATTGCTTTTCAAATAGCCACGCCTGACGCGGGAACGTGTCCCCTTCCGCAGATCGACTACTTCAACAACCAGGTCATCGTGGACCTGGTGGAGCAGCAGCACAAGGGCATCTTCTCCGTGCTGGACGAGGCCTGCATGAACGTGGGCAAGGTGACGGACGAGCTCTTCCTGCAGGGACTCAACGCCAAGCTGGCCAAGCACGCTCACTACACCAGCCGCAAGGTAGGCCACAAGAGGGCAGCAGCGGTCAGGAAGAGGAAGGCGCCACTTCCTGGGTGATGTCACTGCCAGCCAATGGGAGGTGGCGATGCAGTGCAGCTGAATATGACAATGTTTTTATTTTACATCTGAGATACTCAATTAACAACCTGATTCAATCTCTAATTTACAAAACTATAATATATCAAATTAACTATATTAGATTATTCATAGCAATAACCAAAGCAGGAAAAAGAAACTTTCAAAATAAACTTAAACTTTGATTGACTGATTGAGACTTTTATTAGTAGATAGTACAGTACATATTCTGTACAATTGACCACTAAATGGTAACACCCCAATAAGTTTTTCAGCTTGTTTAAGTCGGAGTCCATGTTAAACAATTCCATCCATCCATCCATTTTCTACCGCTTGTCCCTTACGAGGTCGCGGGGGGCGCTGGCGCCTATCTCAGCTTCAATCGGACGGAAGGCGGGGTACACCCTGGACAAGTCGCCACCTCATCGCAGGGCCGACACAGATAGACAGACAACATTCACACTCACATTCACACAATAGGGCCAATTTAGTGTTGCCAATCAACCTATCCCCAGGTGCATGTCTTTGGAAGTGGGAGGAAGCCGGAGTACCCGGAGGGAACCCACGCATTCACGGGGAGAACATGCAAACTCCACACAGAAAGATCCCGAGCCTGGTATAAATATATATTATCAGCATAATAAAATCATTACACAAGTTAATTTTCAGAGTACATACATTGAATTATTTACATTCCGGGGGGTGGAGTGGGGGGGTTTAGGTTTGGTTGATATCAGCACTTCAGCACTAAACTTGATAATACATATTCAACTACATTGTACTACGACAGGGGTCGGCAACCCAAAATGTTGAAAGAGCCATATTGGTCCAAAAATACAAAAACAAATCCGTCTGGAGCCGCAAAAAAATAAAAGCCATATCACATAAAGATAGTGTGTCGTAAGATATCAATTGAATTATGAGGACTTAAAGGCCTACTGAAATGAGATTTTCTTATTTAAACGGGAATAGCAGGTCCATTCTATGTGTCATAGTTGATCATTTCGCAATATTGCCATATTTTTGCTGAAAGGATTTAGTAGAGAACATCCACGATAAAGTTCGCAACTGGAGAAAAGCCCTGCTTCTACCGGAAGTCGCAGAAGATGACGTCACATGTTGATGGCTCCTCATCTATTCACATTTATTTTATTGGGAGCCTCCAACAAAAACAGCTATTCGGACCGAAAAAACGACAATTTCCCCATTAATTTGAGCGAGGATGAAAGATTCGTGTTTGAGGATATTGATAGCGACGGACTGGAAAGAAAAAAAAAAAACAAAAAAAAAAAAATGCGATTGCAATCGCGTTGCATCGTGACGGATTCATATGTTTTTAGAGACATTTACTAGGATAATTCTGGGAAATCTCTTATCTTTCTATTGTGTTGCTAGTGTTTTAGTGAGTTTAACAGTACCTGATAGTTGAAAGTGTACATCCACGGCCGTATTTATGACGCGCAGTGTCTCAGGGAAGTCGACTGCAGCTTTACGGGAGGCGCAAGCTCAGCTGATATCCGGTAAGTGGCGACTTTTTAACCACAATTTTTTCACCAAAACCTGTTGGTTGACAAGTGGTCAAGGTCCATGTCCGCTGTGATCCATAGTAAAGTTTCAACTCCGTGAATTTTAAACAAGGAATCACCGTGTGTTTGTGTGGCTAAAAGCTAAAGCTTCCCAACTCCATTGTTCTACTTTGACTTCTCCATTATTAATTTAACAAATTGCAAAAGATTCAGCAACACAGATCTCCAAAATACTGTGTAATCATGCCGTTAAAGCTGACGACTTTTAGCTGTGTGTGTGTGCAGCGCTCATATTCATAACAGCCCGTGACGTCACGCGTACACTTCATCATTACGCGACGTTTTCAAGAAAAAAGTCCCGGGAAATTTATAATTGCAATTTAGTAAACTAAAAAGGCCGTATTGGCATGTGTTGCAATGTTAATATTTCATCATTGATATATAAACTATCAGACTGCGTGGTGGGTAGTAGTGGGTTTCAGTAGGTCTTTAAAGGAAACTAAATGAGCTCAAATATAGCTACAAATGAGGCATAATGATGCAATATGTACATACAGCGAGCCTAAATAGCATCTTAGTTTTGATTAGCTTGCAGTCATGCAGTGACCAAATATGTCTGATTATCACTCCACATAAGTCCATAACATCAACAAAACTCGCCTTTGTGCATTCATGCACAACGGTAAAAGTTTGGTGGACAAAATCAGACAGAAAAAGAAGTGGCATAAAACACATCTTCGAAAGGCGGAGAAAGTTATACATGTAAACAAACTACGGTGAGTTCAAGGACCGCCAAAATTACTTGGACAAAACGGCGCTCGCCAAATATGTTTAATACAAACAGTGTGCTTTATAACAATTAGGGAGGTTTGTGTCATGTTTGTCCTCTTACAGAAACCACATTAAAACAAAAAATATGTTTTTTCCCCTCATCTTTTTCCATTTTTCATATAATTTTGAAGAAGCTCCAGAGAGCCACTAGGTCGGCGCTAAAGAGACTCATGCAGCTCCAGAGCCGCGGGTTGCCGACCCCCGTACTAGGAGTTCTGCAACGTCACTCATTCCATCCATCCATTCACGTTTTCTAAATATTTTAATTAAAAAAGTGTGTACTACGGCTCACCGCTGTTTCATGTTGGACGACGGAAGTCCTTCTCAAATAGTGGGAGTACGTGTGGCCCTAGGGAACACGCTTTATCAGTATCGTGCTTCATGGTTTGAAAAGCTGCGCACTACAAAACGTGCTCATTGTAGACAATAATCCTGACTTCCTCCATTTTTTTATAGTTGAAAATGTTTTATATATATTCTCCTGAATTTATGTTGAACAATTTTAATGTATTATTATTTAGATTGATTCCTTCAGGAGAGTTCTCACAGGAAAATTAAAATTCCACCAGCAGTGTACAGAATTGAGATGTTATTTAAAAATTAAGTAATACATAATGGGGGTATATATGTTATTGTTTTGCACCCCCTGTCATCTTAGTACCTCCCTCCCTCCCTTCCAGAGAGGAGTTGTACAGTCTGATGGCATGTGGGACAAAAGAGTTTTTGAGTCTATTAGTCCAGCACTTGGGATGAAGCAGTCTGGCACTGAACAGGCTCCTCTGGCTACTGATAACAATATGCAGAGGGTGACTGGCATCTTCCGTGATTTTCACTAGTTTTCCCCACAGTCCTCTTCTCTTCCACCGCCACCAGTGAGTCCAGCTTTATTCTGCCTGATCAGTTTCTCCAGTCTCCCCAGCAGACTGCGATGTAGAACCGAACACTGGCAACCACAGACTGGTAGTACATCCACAAGAGTTTGTTGCAAATGTTGAAAGAGCGCAGCCTCCTCAGGAAGTACAGCATGCTCTGTCCTTTCCTTTACAAGTGGTCCGTGTTAACAGTCCAGTCCAGCTTGTTGTCCACCCACACCCCGAGGTACTTGAATGAGTCCACGGTCTGTACCTGGACTCCCTCGATCACAATAGGTCGTGACCTTGGACTCGACCTCCCAAAGTCAATGACCGGGTCCTTGGTCTTTGACGGATTGAGAGGTTCCTGTGGCACCAGACAGCAAAGTCCCTCACAAGGCTCCAAAACTCCTCTCTGCCTGATATTTGTCAGTAACAAATGGTTCAAGTCAGTTGAACAATCGTATAGTTTAAATAAGAATTGATTTCAATATCTTAGTTATTCTTTGTTGTAAGGTGATCAATAATGCTTTCTTTTTTTTTTACTTGTATTTAATGTTCATAAGGATGCAATGTTATGCAGAGGTGTACTTATAACAATTTTACAGACAAATATGTGTAATGGCGGTTGGAGGCAAAATGTTTTCTTTATCCTGTAGGGGCGTAACAGAAAATAATGAAGACGCACCGGGCGCTGTTGTGATTCAATGCCAGTTTTTCAAAATACGAGCTGTGTCACAGTAGCGATTAAAGTGGCGTTCGGAGGCACCGCTGTCTGCAAATATGTCTGCGGTCGTCACTGAGGAGGACAACAAGACGCTCGGTGTTGGCAGTTAGCGCTGACACTATGCCTCATCGTGTGTCTGTGATGTTAGCGGGTGCTGCGACACTGTGTACCTGTCATGGCTGACACGTCGCACATCCGCATTCCTCCTTTCTGGCGCCCTCTCACTGCCACCAGCACTTATCTGGCAACCTGGAGAAGATTTAACCCTGAAGTCATTACCACATGAGCTTTTTATATACTGTATTTTGCAAATTACATATGCAATTGCATATGTAATATATATATACAAACACATATATACAAACACACACACACATATATACATATATATACACATATATATAGATGTGTGTGTATATATATATATATGTATGTATGTATGTATATGTATGTATATGTATGTATATATGTATGTATGTATATAGATGTATGTATGTGTACATATATGTATGTATATATATATGTATGTATGTATATATGTATGTATGTGTATATATGTATGTATGTATATATATATGTATATATGTATGTATGTATATATATATGTATATATGTATGTTTATGTATATATGTATGTATTTATGTATATATGTATGTATATATGCATGGATATGCGTATATGTATATGTATATATATATATATATATATATATATATATATATATATATACATATACATATGTATGTGTATAGATATATGTATGTATGTATATATGTGTGTATAGATATATGTATGTATGTATATATGTGTGTATATATACGTATGTATATATGTGTATATATGTATGTATATGTATGTATGTATGTATATATATGTATGTATGTATAGATATATGAATGTATGTATATATGTATGTATATATATGTATGTAAGTATATATGTATATGTATGTATGTATGTGTATGTATATGTATGTATGTGTGTATATATATACACACATATATATATATTTACACACACACACATATATATATATATATATATATACATATATATACATATACATATATATATATACATACACATATACTGCGATGAGGTGTCCAGGGTGTACACCGCCTTCCGCCCGATAGTAGCTGAGATAGGCACCAGCGACCCCAAAGGGAATAAGCGTTAGAAAATGGATGGGATGGATATATATATATATATATATATATATATATATATATATACATATATATATATATATGTATATATATATATATATATACACACGTGTGTATATATATATATATATATATATATATGTACACACGTGTATATATATATATGTTTACATATTTACATATATATTTACATATATATTTACATATATACGTTGCACTGGAGTATAAGTCTCATTTGGGGGGAAATTAATTTGATAAAATCCAACACCAAGAATAAACATTTGAAAGGCAATTTAAAATAAATAAAGACTAGTGAACAACAGGCTGAATAAGCGTACGTTATATGAGGCATAAATAACCAACGGAGAAGGTTGGCAGTATGTTAACGTAACATATTATGGTAACAGTCATTCAAATAACTATAACATATAGAACATGCTATACGTTTACCAAACTATCTGTCACTCCTAATCGATAAATCCCATGAAATGTTCTTCCTTGATGTCGCTTCTAAACAACTCTGTCAACGCCAAAGGTATGCGCCGCTTCCTCTTGTCGTTTTCTGCTGCATATTTCACTACGTCCAGCTTGTAATCTGCAGTACATGATTTCCTTTTCGGTGACATTTTTGTTCAGCCCTTCTCAGTTTTTATAAGTTACCGTCAACGATGAAATGATCTATTTTAACAGCTACGGCAGTAGCATATAGCAGTTAGCATTCCATGACCCACAATGCACTTCTGCCACGACCCTCCCCCGCCAAATTCTTATCGGTTGACGTGTGTGTGACTATTGCTGACATTTTCTTCGTCTCTTCCGCGAATGAGATAAATATCATTTGATGTTTTACGGTAATGTGTTAATAATTTCAAACATAAGTCACTCTTGAGTATAAGTCGCACCCCCGGCCAAATTATGAAAAAAACTGCGACTTATAGTCCGAAAAATACGGTATGTCCTCATCATGTCATTGAAGTGTCCTTTATTGCCCCCTCCCACCGCCGCCTCACTTCCTGTGCCCATTATTCTGACCTTGTTCTATCATCTTCTTAACCACACACACACATCACACTATCACGCCAACACATTAGTTTTCATCTCAAACACATAGCAGGTGCCAAAGTGTGTGTGTGCGTGTGTGTGTGTTTGGTGCAAAGTCCCTGAAGGCAACAAGATGAACCCCCGGTCTTTCTTGTTTATTCCGGTTCAGTCGAGCCGCCAAGTCTCTGTGAACGTGGGCCAAGTTTGTTTCATGCTAATCGCTAATGCTAATAGTTAGTTGTAATGCCTCATTTAAATACGCACATCATCAGTCACATGTTCATTCATTTTTCTCGCCCTGCTCCCTCGCCGACTGGACTACATCCAGCCGTCACACCTCCACTGCCACACTCGCTCTCTCGCTCTCTCACTGCTGTCTGCTCATATCGCGCCACCATCCATCTCTCTTCCTCTCGTGTCCACGTTTTAGTACTTTTGTTCTTCTCCTCATCAAAGTTTGCGCTCCACTGAAGCCACAGCTCGGCAAAATCGCACGCTTGCCTCTCCTCGGTATAGTTGAGCGCACGTGGAGCACGTTACTACTTGGGTGCCCTGCTGGATTCTCATCCTTTGACTTCTTGTTAGACAGAATTGGACTTCTGCCTGTACAAAATCATATCTGTATTAGGGATCGACTGATAGGTTTTCTTTCAGGGCCGATACCGATTATTACCTAGTCAAGGAGGCCGATGAGCGGTATCTGCAGACGATATTTTTTGCAGTAAAAGTTTTTCAAACATGAATGTTATATGTCAGTAAACATCTGTCAAGTTGTTTTTTTGAATATTATTTTCTTGGAAAAGTTGAACCAGTAGTGACATAATGTTTGATGTTGTGCTTCATTTTTTCATCAAAAACATTAAACACCTTTATTACGTGTGTCTACGAGGACACACACACATATATATGTATTGTGTGTGTGTATATGTTTACGTGTATATATGTGTGTGTGTGTGTATACATATATATATATATATATATATATATATATATATATTAGGGGTGTTGGAAAAAATCGATTCGAATACGTTGTGCGATTCATAATCGATTCTCATTTTAAAAAAATCGATTTAAAAAAAATATATATTTATATATATATATATATATATATATATATATATATATAATGTATATATATATTTTTTTTTTTTTTTTTTTTTTTTAATAATCAATCCAACAAAATAATACACAGCAATACCATAACAATGCAATCCAATTCCAAAACCAAACCTGACCCAGCGACACTCAGAACTGCAATAAAGACACAAACACGACACAGAACAAGCCAAAAGTAGTGAAACAAAAATGAATATTAGCAACAACAGTATCAATATTAGTTATAATTTCAGCACAGCAGTGATTAAAAATCCCTCACTGACATTATCATTAGACATTTATAAAAAATAAAAAAAAAGAACCATAGTGACTTACACTTGCATCGCATCTCATAAGCTTGACAACACACTGTCCAATGTTTTCACAAAGATACATTTATATAAGTCATATTTTTGGTTCGGTTAATAGTTAAAACAAATTTACATTATTGCAATCAGTTGATAAAACATTGTCCTTTACAATTATAAAAGCTTTTTAAAAAAAACTACTAATCTGCTAGCATGTCAGCAGACTGGGGTAGATCCTGCTGAAATCCTATGTATTGAATGAATACAGAATCGTTTTGAATGGGAAAAATATCGTTTTTGAATCGAGAATCGAATCGATATATTATTGAATCGTGACCCCAAAAATCGATATTGAATCGAATTGTGGGACACCCAAAGATTCACAACCCTAATATATATGTATATACATATACATGTATTTGTATATATCAGTGACTTGCAGTGAAGTTCATGGCTGGTGAGGCACTGACTTCATCACAGTCAGATTTATAAACATATGAACCCTAAAGAGTATCTTATTTACCATTTGATTGGCAGCAGTTAACGGGTTATGTTTAAAAGTTCACACCAGCATTCTTTACACATACAAACTGTAGCACCCAAAAAAGCACATTTAGGAAAAAAAACGTTATTATGGTCTTACCTTTACTTATAAATGAAGTCCATGCGCCGCTCCTTCTGAACAAAAGCATCGATAACTTGTTTATAAAAGTCTTCCTTATCTTTCTTTAGTTTTAAAAGTCTCTTAGTCTCGATGGAGATCACTGTCTGAAGCAAACCTTTTAGCTCCGGCGTTGGTCTTCCTTTAATTATTACCTCCTGCTTCGATTGAATGTCCAGTTTAGAAAACTTTTTTATTTTAGATACCGGTATGTAATCCTCCATGTTAAAAGTCCAGGGGAGAGAAAAAAATAAACGATCGCTGCCGCTCCACTTGACTTGCTAACTGTAGCTTGTTGTCACTTATTCTGCAGCTGAGTAATCGCAAGAATGATCCCTGGGATCACTAGCGCCATCTACCACCATGAGGCGGGAGAACAGGTGCCTCACACAGTGCGTCTTTGCAGCCGTTTTATGATTGCCCAGCACAAGAAATACGTTAGACACATACAGTTGTTGACAAAATACACTGTACATTATATACCTCAGCTAACTAAACTATGGAAATGTATAATATAATTAATACAGCAATAGGGTCTCACTGCACAGCAGCCAGCAGTTAGCCGAGTCATTGCGCAATCCATGGTGAGCCTCAACTGGCTGCTGACTCACCAGAAGTCTCTTCTCAGTATTTGAACAGCAAATGTGAAAATCTGCGATTTTGAATGAAAATAATCTAAAACTGGTGAAGTTAAATAGAAAATAACTTTATAAAGTATAATCACCGGATATATATAAGAATAAAAACATTTTTTTTCTTTTTACGTTTTTTTTCTTTCCAAGACGGCACGTGAGGCACTGCTTCACCTGCCTCCCCTGACTTCACGTCATTGAGATATATATATATATATATATATATATATATATATATATATATGTGTACATATTAGGGGTGTAACGGTACCCAAAAATTTCGGTTCGGTACGTACCTTGGTTTAGAGGTCACGGTTCGGTTAAATTTTGGTACTGTAAGAAATCAACCCCAAAAAATTTTGGGGGTTATTTATTTACCAAATTTGCAAAATCTTCCACCAAAAATATTTGTCTTTGTGTAATATTTGATGTGAAGTAATGGGAACCTTGGATTGGTCGATAATTCATAATAACATTGATTTGGATTCAATATCATGTTTTGAGCAATGACAGTTTGAAAGAAAAAAAACAGCTTTGTTTTATTAGTAAACATTGCAACTTTTTCTAAATTACATTTAACCTTCAAGATTTTTTATTTCACTTATGTTAAGTTTTTGTTTATTTTATTATAGTATTTTTAGAATGTGCCGCGGGCCTTTAAAACATTAGCTGTGGGCCTCAAATGGCTTCCGGGGAACACTTTTGACACCCCTAATAAAAAATAAAATCTGATAAATCTATGGATAAAAAGCAGAGCCTGGAGACACATGCGCGTTTATCATAACTCTCTCGCTCTCTCTGTCTCTGTCCCTCCCTCACGAATGTTGCCTGCGCACACATTTTTTGTTTTATTTTTAACCCCTTCTTAAACCTGAACGTACATTGTTAATACACGCAACCATAACTCAAAATGCCGGACATTTGAGGCATTTAAGAAACTCTGCCCTGACAGCCCCGCAAAAGAAGACATAACCAGTGAATAGAGGAGGTATGGTCAGTCTAACTTAGCCTGCTCGCTGCTAGCATGCTAGCAAAAGAGGACATGTCCAGTGCTAGCAGCGATTGGACTAGGATAGACTGACCTTACGTCCTCTATTCACCGGACATGTCCTCTTTTGCGGGGCTGTCAGGGCAGAGTTTCTTAAATGCCTCAAATGTTGGCAATTTGAGTATTGTTTACGCTACTTAATATGTCCGTCTGGAAACTCGTTCGGTACACCTCCACACCAAACCGAAACCCCCCGTACCGAAACGGTTCAATACAAATACACGTACCGTTACACCCCTAATATATATATGTATGTGTGTGTGTGTGTGTATATATATATATATATATATATATATATATATATATATATATATATATATATATAGATCTTTCTGTGTGGAGTTTGCATGTTCTCCCCGTGAATGCGTGGGTTCCCGCCGGGTACTCCGGCTTCCTCCCACTTCCAAAGACATGCACCTGGGGATAGGTTGATTGGCAACACTAAATTGGCCCTAGTGTGTGAATGTGAGTGTGAATGTTGTCTGTCTATCTGTGTTGGCCCTGCGATGAGGTGGCGACTTGTCCAGGGTGTACCCCACCTTCCGCCCGATTGTAGCTGAGATAGGCGCCAGCGCCCCCCGCGACCCCGAAAGGGAATAAGCGGTAGAAAATGGATGGATGGATATATATACCGATATATAATCAGTATATATGTGTATACAGTGTATATATATATATGTGTGTACATGTATATATACATATATATATATATTTAGGTGTATATACATATATATATATATATATATATATATAGTTGTGATCAAAATTATTCAACCCCCACACAATTTTGTTGTTTTAGCAAGTTGGACATTTATTCCGTATTTTGTTTATAGTCATATCAAATAAAGATGTGTCAAATAGATAAATGCAACTTAAATTGTAACACTGTATTTTACAAAATACCAAAAAAGGACATTTTTCTTAATATCTCATTGACAAAATGATTCAACCCCCTAGTTACATGCATCTTTAGTACTTAGTAGAACACCCTTTGGCAGTAATGACATCCTTCAAAGGTGATACATAACCGGACACAAGCTTCTTGCAACCATCTACAGGTATTTTAGTCCATTCCTCTTGGGCAAAGGCCTCCAGTTCATTCATATTCTTGGGCTTGCGTGCTGCAACTGCCTTCTTCAAGTCCCACCACAGGTTTTCTATAGGATTTAGGTCTGGCGACTGTGAAGGCCACTCCAGAGTCTTCCAGCCCTTCTTCTGCAACCACTCTGATGTTGATTTGGAGGTATGCTTGGGATCGTTGTCCTGTTGGAAGGTCCAACGTCTCCCAAGCCTCAGCTTCGTCACTGACCTCATGACATTTGCAGCTAATATATCCTGCTAGGAAACAGAATTCATAATGCCTTGAACGCGCTGGAGATTCCCGGTACCTGAGGCAGAAAAACAGCCCCAGAACCGGATTGACCCCCCACCATGCTTAACAGTAGGCAAGGTTTTCTTCTCTTTGTAAGCTTCATTTTTTCTCCTCCAGACATAACGTTGATTCATAGGCCCAAAGAGTTCCAGTTTTGTCTCATCACTCCATAGAACAGTTTCCCAAAACCTTTGGGGTTTGTCCAGATGATTTTTGCCATACATGGAGGCCTTCATCTCGTAGTGCGCGCCTTATTGTCTGGGACGAAACCTGCGTTCCCCCCTCTGCAATGTCCTGTTGTAGTTCCTCAGCTGTTACCCGGGGGTTTTTCGCCACTGTACGCACACAGCATCCTCTTTCTACCACACCCAGGTAGTGTTTACACTGTGCCTTTAACTTTAAACTTGCAAATTATGCTCCCAACTGTGTCTCTTGGATTGTGTAATGTCTTTGCTATTTTCTTATAACCATATCCTTTCTTATGAAGAGAAATCACCTCCTCTCTTGACTTCTTTGACCACTCCCTGGACTTCACCATGTTGCAAATACACCATTGACCATCTACAAGAAGCTGAGCGTCTCAGTCTTTTTCAATCAGTTTACTTGTTGCTCGTTATGGTTCTAATCACATCTACAGGTGTTTTCAACACCTGATTGAAAAGACCTTATTCAAATTATGTTCTTAAGAGTTATGATCTTCAAGGGGTTGAATAATTTTGTCAATGAGATATTAGGGAAATGACACTGTTTGGTATGTTACAAAATATAATTTTGTAATTCAAATTGCATTTGTCTATTTAATGCATCTTTATTTGATATGACTATAAAAAAATATGGAATAAATGTCCAACTTGCTAAAACACCAAAATTGTGTGGGGGTTGAATAATTTTGATCACAACTGTATAATATATAAAACATTTTTATTTATTTATTTTTGTGCACTCGTACAGTTTAGATATGAAAAAATGAAGGTGTAGTGAAGTCATACAATAATAAAATGGTGTTGATTTGACAGAAATTACCATATTTGTATTATTTCTGCGCAGCTCTCCCCCACCGACAAGAGTTTGGAGTTTGATCGAGACTTTCGCATCAGACACTACGCTGGAGATGTGGCGTGAGTGTCCCATTTAAACTCTGACACACATACTGATGGGGTCTTCTCTGGGACATGTTCCACAATGCATTCAAGGACACGCACGCACACACGTGTTAAACGACATGGTCATTGCTTGATGACGGCCCCTAAAGCTATTGGACACCATTCAAATGAATAAATCACACATGCTAATCCCCCACTCAAGTGCTTGCCTTCAGCACATTTGTGAGGGTTAAGTGCGCCCAGGCACCCTCCCCAGCCCCAGAGGATGGATTGATCCCTGAGCTTCTTAGCGGTGGCACTGATTTAATAGGATTAAGTGTGAGGAATGATGTGTTTGGATGACAACGTTTACCTTCTCTCTCAGATACTCAGTGGTGGGTTTCATCGACAAGAACAAAGACACCTTGTTCCAGGACTTCAAGCGGCTGCTCTACAACAGGTGACAAACAACGTGGTGTTTTTTTCCCCCATCATGCTCTGCTTCTGCTCTTTGCAAACCTCAAAAAGTCACACTGGGGAAGAAAAAAAAACACATTTTGGAAACTGATTTAGGCTGGTTATGACTGAAAAAAGTAAAATTTTGCCCAAAGTACCTTGGATTTCGTGCGCTAAAGTTTTGCGATGATTCAGTTTTTGGTAGGGCTGTCAAATCATATTCACCAGTAATGTTACTATATATGTATATATATATATATATATATATATATATATATATATATATATATATATATATATATATATATATCTATATATGTATATATATATATATATATATCTATATATGTATATATATATATATATATATCTATATATCTATATATATATATATATATATATATATATATATACAAACCCCGTTTCCATATGAGTTGGGAAATTGTGTTAGATGTAAATATAAACGGAATAAAATGATTTGCAAATCATTTTTAACCCATTTTCAGTTGAATATGCTACAAAGACAACATATTTGATGTTCAAACCGATTAACATTTTTTTTTTTTGCAAATAATCATTAACTTTAGAATTTGATGCCAGCAAAACGTGACAAAGAAGTTAGGAAAGGTGGCAATACATACTGATAAAGTTGAGGAATGCTCATCAAACACTTACTGTATATGGAACATCCCACAGGTGTGCAGGCTAATTGGGAAAAGGTGGGTGCCATGATTGGGTATAAAAGCAGCTTCCATGAAAGGCTAAGTATTTCTTAAAAAACGATGGGGTGAGGGTCACCACTTTGTAAGCAAATTGTCGAACAGTTTTAGAACAACATTTCTCAACAAGCTATTGCAAGGAATTTAGGGATTTTACCATCCACGGTCCGTAAAATCATCAAAAGGTTCAGAGAATCTGGAGAAATCACTGCACGTAAGCAATGACATTACTGACATCAGTGTGTAAAGAATATCACCACATGGGCTGAGGAACACTTCATAAAACCACTGTCAGTAATTACAGTTGGTCGCTACACCTGTAAGTGCAAGTTAAAACTCTACTATGCAAAGCCAAACCCATTTATCAACAACACCCTGAAACGCCACCGCCTTGGCTGGGCCCGAGCTCACCTAAGATGCATGGACTGATCCAAAGTGGAAAGGTGTTCTGCGGTCTGACGAGTCCACATTTCAAATTATATTTTCAAAAAAGAGGACGTGGTGTCCTCCAGAACAAAGAGGAAAATAACCATTCAGATTGCTATAGGCGCACAGTTCAAAAGCCAGCATCTGTGATGGTATGGGGGTGTATTAGTGCCCAAGGCATGGGTAACTTACACATCTGTGAAGGCACCATTAATGCTGAAAGAGCCATACAGGTTTTGGAGCAACATATATTGTCATCCAAGCAACTTTATCATGGACGCCCCTGATTATTTCAGCAAGACAACGCCAAGCCACGTGTTACAACAGCGTGGCTTCGTAGTTAGAGTGCGGGTACTTTCCTGGCCCGCCTGCAGTCCAGACCTGTCTCCCATCGAAAATGTGTGGCGCATTATGAAGCGTAAAATACGACAAGACCCCAGACTGTTGAACGACTGAAGCTCTACATAAAACACAAATGGGAAAGAATTCCACTTTCAAAGCTTCAACAATTTGTTTCCTCAGTTCCCAAACGTTTTATTGAGTGTTGATTAAAAAAAAGGTGATGTAACACAGCGGTGAACATGCCCTTCCCAACTACATTGGCACGTGTTGCAGCCATGAAATTCTAAGTTAATTATTATTTGCAAAAAAAAAAAAAGTATATGAGTTTGAACATCAAATATGTTGTCTTTGTAGCATATTCAACTGAATATGGGTTGAAAAGGATTCGCAAATCATTATATTCCGTTTATATTTACATCTAACACAATTTCCCAACAACCCACATTTCGCCAACGATTAATATTTAATGTTGATATATTAATAATATAATAATAAGAGAGGCTGCAGTAAACAGTTACATGCTCTGCCTTTCATGAAGGCTGAGGAGACACCCTGCTGACACGCACACTCAACAATATTTTAAATTCTATGCCACATTAATATTGCTTGAACTAATCCTTTTCCTTTAATATTGTTCTATCTTATTCTGCCGCGTTTAATACGACACGAGGCGATCAATCAACCCCAATATATCTTACATCGTGAGAAGGGTCTCGATGAGAGCTGCAGCTGTTGAATATTTTTGTAATGAAGTATTCTATCGAATATCCCGATCGAGTAATTGAATAAATCATATTTTTGCTTAATTAAGGTTTAATTATACATGTTAAGATGTGCCCTCAATTCTTGCGTTTGGCCTGATTGTCTTTTTTTCTAAATGTAAATCACTTCCTTGTAGTCGAAATAACATGTAATGGTGGTTCTTTGGTCAAAATGTTGCATTAATTATGTTTTACAGATTATTTCAAACTGTTTTCTGACCGTCGCTTCACAATGCGCCGTTTTGTGGGCGGTGTTATTTACGTGGCTAGACTTGGACTGCGGCGTCTCCCCGTCATCTTTGTTGTAGCGGTGTAGCGTGCAAGGACGGGAGTGGAAGAAGTGTCAAAAGATGCAGCTAACGGTTTTAATGACATTCAGACTTGACTTCAATCATAACGGAGGAGCATCTCCTCATCCGTAGTTCACTAGTGCGACAACAACGCCGTAAATGTGTCCCGTGAAAAACTGTCGGAACAGAACTCTGATAACTATAGTTCTAAAGGGTCCTTATATACACGCCATAATAATCCCGTATGTTGAAGCACAGTACATTTGACTATGTAGCCGTATGGCTCCGACAATCCATTAAATGGTGCGACTTCATACCTTACCAAAGTCTTACTAAAATATTTTGAAAGATTTTTGAGTGCCTTGTGTATTGTTCTATATTCTTAATGGAACATTTTCATTTTTTTTTTTTTTTAATTTACAGACACATAGTTTTGTATTTTATTATTGTTTCTTTTGTTAATATCAGAGTCCGCTCTGCAAAAAGGTCATCCCAAGAAGCACACACCTTGTGGACAAGGACCCACAGTTAAAATATACATCATCATATAATGTACAAAATTATCGGCAGTTACTCGAACAAGTATGACGATTGTCCTGGTAGAGGTGTATCCCTCCTTGGAGGATGCCTGTGCACGACTTTGTTTATTATGGGGAGACTGGTGCACACACAGTCACTACACGATCCTTGACCGAATCTGGTCAGGGTCCAGTGGCATGGAGTCCAAGATGACTGTGGACCCTTTTCTGCTGCAGCCTTCTTCCACCATCACAGCCGTTGTGGTAGTTCTTAAATCTACCGTCTTCCGCCTGATCCGCCGTTGAGGTCTTCACCGTATCCCTGACTCGGGAGCAGTCAGGTACTAGGCCTTTGCCAAGGGCCACCTGGGGTAACAGTAATAAAAGGGTTAACCTCCTAGTGCCCCGAGACCACATAGAGGAGCCTCCACTGCCGGATGAACTTAAACGTCATGCCCAGGACGTAATATACAAAATACAGTACAATACAATACATTTAAAAAATCTACTCACCAAATAGCCGTTTACAATTTCATTTATTAATAAAGAATTAGTCTTTAAATCAGTGGTTCTTTGGGTTTGATCGAACCCTAGGTGTTCGGTCAGTCGGCCTCAGGGGTTCGACGGAGCCTCCGTCCAAACCTGACTAAATAACAAGTTCAATGTTTTATTATTATATTCAAATGACAGCAATCATTTTCATGAGATTATTTTCTAATATAAGTGTTTTGGCACACTTACAATGACAAAACCCCCCCATTGTTTTTCATGAGCTCTGTACAAGGTGGGGTCGGAAATAATTTGTACCCCTTTCAGATATTGCATTTAGGTCCCACTAAAACATTCACATGTTGCACAATGAGATGTAAACAAGGGATCATGTGTACATTCCTGTAACTTTATGTTTGTAAGATATATCTTTATCAGTATTCATTTAATATAGTAACATCATTAAATTAAGAAAAAACATTTTATTTTTCACTAAAGAAGGGTTTGGTGAATGCACATATGAAACTGGCGGGGTTCGGCACCTCCAACAAGGTTAAGAACCACTGCTTTAAATCCATCAAATCAGTCTCAATATCGTACTATACAAATTTCATTAAAAGGTTTCATCTTGAATATCTGCGATAAAGTCAAAGACCAAAATTATGCAACCAATGTGAATTCCTCAACTATTTAAAGTGTTGGTGTTGGTTACATGCGACATCTGGCAGTCTACACATATCTCTTATGCGTGACTGCCATCTACTGGTCACACTTATCATTACGCCATATAAAACAATAAAATAGCTTTGAGGTCTACAAGCAAAACCAGAATGTTGCCGTTACATTAGGCGCACCAGGTCATAAGGCGCACTGTCCATTTTTGAGAAGATGGAAGGATTTTAAGTGCGCCTTATAGTTTAAAGTTGGGTTTTGGTAGTACCATAAATACCAGTGTTGGGTTAATTACTGAAAACCAGTAACTACTTACAGTTACTAGTTACTTTATTTCAAAAGTAACTCAGTTACTAACTCAGTTACTTACGCCAAAAAGTAATGCGTTACTGTGAAAAGTATCTATTTAGTAAGCCCCCTTTAATGCCCTCTTAGCCTTCATTTTAGTACTGTTATTGCACTGGAGAATAATACAATCTGTTGATCAACTTGACATGCATTTGCATTACTCAACTCTGCTAAGCAATGTGGTCTACAAACCCCGTTTCCATATGAGTTGGGAAATTGTGTTGGATGTAAATATAAACGGAATACAATGATTTGTAAAACAAATTGAAAAGTGTTCTGTGGTCTAACGAGTCCACATTTCAAATTGGTTTTTGGAAACAATGAACGTCGTGTCCTCCGGACCAAAGATGAAAAGAACCATCAGGACTGTTCTAAGTGCAAAGTTGAAAAGCCAGCATCTGTGATGATATGGGGGTGTATTAGTGCCCAGGGGATGGGTAACTTACACATTTGTGAAAGCACCATTAATGCTGAAAGGTACATACACATTTTGGAGCAACATATGTTGCCATCCAAGCAATGTTATCATGGACGCCCCTGCTTATTTCAGCAAGACAATGCCAAGTCACTTGTTACAACTGCGTGGCTTCATAGTAAAAGAGTGCGGGTACTAGACTGGCCTGCCTGTAGTCCAGACCTGTCTCCCATTGAAAATGCGTGGCACATTATGAAGCCTATAATACCACAACGGAGAACCCGGACTGTTAAACAACTAAAGCTGTACATAACACAAGAATGGGAAAGAATTCCACCTGAAAAGCTTCAAAAATGTGTCTCCTCAGTTCCCAAAGGTTTATTGAGTATAGTTAAAAGAAAAGGTGATGTAACACAGTGGTGAACATGCCCTTTCCCAACTACTTTGGCACGTGTTGCAGCCATGAAATTCTAAGTCAATTATTATTTGCAAAAAAAAAAAAAATGTATGAGTTCGAACATCAAATATGTTGTCTTTGTAGTGCATTTAATTGAATATGGGTTGAAAATGATTTGCAAATCATTGTATTCCGTTTATATTTACATCTAACACAATTTCCCAACTCATATGGAAACGGGGTTTGTACATACAACACACAAAGACAAATATGTTTCAAAGGGCCAACTTGTTTCAGACCAGAACAAATTGACACAACTATTTTAAATAGCTGCAACATAACATACATAAGTAACAAACAGTATAATAACAACATAGCTGTAAACCAAGAAAGGCACACACTACGTACACAAAGCCTAACCAGGCGTTTTTTTTCTCTCTAGGAATTCTGAAATAAAATCATATCTGAAGCCCAGAACACTACACATTTCCCCAGTTTTGGTTTAGAGAAAAGGAAAGATTGGCCTGGCCCACTAGGATCCCTCTTGATGTTTGTGAACTTAATAGTCTATACATTTAGAGTGATATGATAATCAAACACTCTAGAAGTTTAGAATGAAAGAGTTTATAAGAGAATTGACAGAGTGTGTGTACCTTCAGTGCTGAATGATGAGAAGAGGCAGAGTTTGGAGTGTTTTCTTTAGCTTGCTTTCCATGTTTAAGTACTCGCCCACTGTGTCCAGGTACATGGAAATAGTTTTCCGTGCCATTTGCTGTTTTTGATACCCAATATCACGCTAATTAGCTGCCTGAAAGCTGGTGACTCCACTGTAGAAATAGCCTGCATGTCTTCTAGCACATACACCAGGGGCCTGGAACCTTTTTGGCTGAGAGAGCCATGAAAGCCAAATATTTCACAAAGTATTTCCGTAAGAGCCATATAACATTTTTCAACACTGAATACAACTAAATTTGTGCATTTTTAAGTATGACCAACATTTGCAGAGTATAATAAGTCTCTTATTCTTTTTGATAACATTGTTATTATAAAAGTTAACCAATAATACATATAATACTTCTAACAGGTGCGGTAGAAAACGGATGGTTGCATTAAAATGCATGAGAATGTTTTATAGTTGAACGTTAATTTTGAAACTGTGATTACCAGCGGAATTATTCATTACTTATCGTGTTAAGCAATGTCAGCTAAGATTTATCTGAGAGCCATAGGTTCCCTACACCTGGTTTAAGCATTAGACACCTTTTTACCTGCACTCTGCCTCCCGCTGTTTCCCACATCTACAACGCAATTAGCTACCGACTGCCACCTACTGATATGGAAGAGTATTACATGGTTACTCGGCATAGCTCGGTTGGTAGAGTGGCCGTGCTAGCAAGCTGAGGGTTTCCTGGTTCGATTCCAGCTTCCGCCATCCTAGTCACTGCCGTTGTGTCCTTGGGCAAGACACTTTACCCACCTGCCCCCAGTGCCACCCACACTGGTTTAAATGTAACTTAGATATTGGGTGTCACTCTGTAAAGCGCTTTGAGTCACTAGAGAAAAGCGCTATATAAATATAATTATCTGAGAGCCACATGTAGTCATCAAAAGAGCCACATCTGGCTCTAGAGCCTGACATACACCAATGGCTCTATCAATGTTGTCCTGGCTAGCGATCCCTCCGTTAAAATCCAGCCGCTGTTGCTTAGATGGAGGTGGAGGTGAAGTGTGTCTCTCTTTACTAGTTTTGTCGACGCATGTTGCTTTTGCAGTTGTTGCAATAGATTTGATTTGCTGTTTTGGGCAGTAGATAGGATCTTTGATCCTTGACACAACTTAAATTGAACTAAGATGTTCTTTTCTTTGAGCTCGACAAAAGAAAAGTAGTGAGAATATCTTCATGTTAAGAAACTCTGCTTTGGCTACGGGCCGTAATGATGTCTTGTTAGTAAACACACACTCACACCCAGACACACACTCTTCTGCAGCTCTCCAATAAAACACACTCAGATCTTCTCAGTTTCTAGCCGATACTACATAAAAAATAACGTAAAATAACGCAGTAACGCAACATGTAGTAACGGTAACTGAGTTACTGAATATAAAAAATAACGCGTTAGACTACGAGTTACCGCCGAAAATGATGGCATTATTGGTTAGTCCCAACACTGATAAATACTCATGTTGTCAGATTTATGAATAATCGTGTTTAGAAATCAATGAAAGTGTATTAATTTCTACATGTCATTCATCATCTATATTAATTGCACAAAACTATCATTATGGTCTATACCAGTGGTTCTCTAATGGGGGTACTTGAATGTATGCCAAGGGGTACGTGACATTTAAAAAAAAATATTCTACAAATAGCAACAATTAAAAAATCCTTTATAAATATATTTATTGAATAATACTTCAACAAAATATGAATGTAAGTTCATAAACCGTGAAAAGAAATGCAACAATGCAATATTCAGTGTTGACAGCTAGATTTTTTTGTGGACATGTTCCATAAATATTGATGTTAAAGATTTCTTTTTTTGTGAAGAAATGTTTCGAATTAAGTTGATAAATCCAGATGGATCTCTATTACAATCCCCAAAGAGGCCACTTTAAGTTGATGATTACTTCTATGTGTAGAAATCTTTATAATTGAATCACTTGTTTATCTTTCAACAAGTTTTTAGTTATTTGTATATCTTTTTTTTCCAAATACTTCAAGAAAGACCACTACAAATGAGCAATAATTTGCTCTGTTATACAATTTAATAAATCAGAAACTAATGACATAGTGCTGTATTTTACTTCTTTATCTCTTTTTTTTTCAACCAAAAATGCTTTGCTCTGATTAGGGGGTGCTTGAATTAAAAACATGTTCACAGGGGGTACATCACTGAAAAAAGGTTGAGAACCACTGGTCTGGTCAAGTGTTCGTATTCTTGGGTGTCTGGAACAGGTTACTTGGATTTGAATGCCGTATGAAATATGGATGGGATTATGAGCGAAACCGGAGGTACTAGAGTACGTGAAGGGTGACAAGTTCTCCATGTTTGTTTGCTGGCATCCAGTTCCAACGCGGTGCTGAAGGGCATGTGGCCCGAAGGCAAGCTGGGCATCACGGAGGTCACCAAGCGGCCGCTCACCGCCGCCACGCTCTTCAAAAACTCCATGATCTCGCTGGTGGAGAACCTGGCCTGCAAGGTGACCACTCGCACGCCAAAGACCACCTAGGAGAACTTTTACCCACTCTCTCTTTCTCGCCTGCAGGAGCCCTACTACGTCCGCTGCATCAAGCCAAACGACGTCAAGTCGCCACTCATCTTCGAGCGCCAGCGCTGTCGCCACCAGGTGGAGTACCTGGGCCTGCTGGAGAACGTGCGAGTGCGCCGGGCGGGATTCGCCAACAGACAGACGTACCCGCGCTTCCTGCAGAGGTAAAACACTCCTCTCCTGCTCTTTCGTTTTTATTCTGCAATTTCCACGGCTTTGTGGAATATTTCTGATCTTCTTTGCACTCTTTCGGAATATTTTGCTGTCATTAGTTCTCCCGTCCAAAGGCAAAACCTAGTAACTCACTTCCAGCTGATTTTGAGAAAACAAAGGAAAACCAATCTATCTTGATGCTGTCTTACAAATATCTACAAAGTCATCAAACGTATAGATGTTTTCTTGAGCTTTCATTTTCTTGCCGATTGAATCTGCTCTCATGAACGTGTGCCCTTACTCCAGATATTTTATCACAATCTCGGGTGGGCCCCATTCTGCGTTGCACATTGGGCAAGAGCCGTGTACAGCGTCCAGTTTTTATTTTGACCTCCACATTTATCTGCCCAAAAGTGTATGCAAGGGGAAGAATCAAGAACAATACATTTAATGAAGGTGCTCGCAACGTCTTGCGCCAATCTTCCAAATATCCCCTCATGCCATAATATCACATAACCAGATTGACCGTTGGCCCCCATTCGTGCAAATGTCTCATTAAAGACAATAAGGCGACTGACAAAGAAGCTCCGATTGGTCCCTTGAGATACTAGGTTTTTCTGTTGTATCTACGCGGTTATGTGGTAGTTGCTAGGTCCTGCCATGAGCGTATCAGCTTACTTACGGAAAAAAATACAATATCGCATGCACTAATGTAAAGCATATCACCTAGGAACTCCAAAATTATTATCAGCTCAGTTTTGACCAAAATTGAGTTACTGGGTTTTGCCTTTGGACGGGAGAGTTGCGGGCCAGATGGGCGGTTGCATTTAGGAAAGTACTAGGGGTGTAGGGCTTCACAGTGGCAGAGGGGTTAGTGCGTCTGCCTCACAATACGAAGGTCCTGCAGTCCTGGGTTCAAATCCAGGCTCGGGATCTTTCTGTGTGGAGTTTGCATGTTCTCCCCGTGAATGCGTGGGTTCCCTCCGGGTACTCCGGCTTCCTCCCACTTCCAAAGACATGCACCTGGGGATAGGTTGATTGGCAACACTAAATTGGCCCTAGTGTGTGAATGTGAGTGTGAAAGTTGTCTGTCTATCTGTGTTGGCCCTGCGATGAGGTGGCGACTTGTCCAGGGTGTACCCCGCCTTCCGCCCGATTGTAGCTGAGATAGGCGCCAGCGACCCCGAAAGGGAATAAGCGGTAGAAAATGGATGGATGGACTAGGGGTGTAACGGTACGGGTATTTTATCGAACCGTTTCCGTACGGGGTTTCTGGTTTGGTGCGCAGGTGTACCGAACGATTTTCCACTCGGACACATTAAGTAGCGTACTGCACATTATGTAAACAATACTCAAAATGCCGGACATTTGAGGCATTTAAGAGACTCCGTTCTGACAGCTCCGCAAAAGAGGACATGTCCAGTGAAAAGAGGACCTATGGTCAGTTTGAGGTGGATAGTACACGCTACATTTACTCCGTTACATCTACTTGAGTAACTTTTGGGATAAATTGTACTTCTAAGAGTAGTTTTAATGCAACATACTTTTACTTTTACTTGAGTATATTTATAGAGAAGAAACGCTACTTTTACTCCGCTCCATTTATCTACATTCAGCTCGCTACTGATCTTTATCGATCTGTTAATGCACGCTTTTTGTTTTGGTTTGTCAGACAAACTTTCAAAGTAGGATCTATCACATGCCTGCGTTTCACCAATCAAATGCAGTCACTTGTGATGTTTGACTCTGTTTTACCAATCAAATGCAGTCACTGGTGACGTTTGACTACGTTTCACAATGACTCCGTTTCACCATGATTAACTGCACACTTTTTTTTATTTTTTATAAACCTTTATTTATAAAGTTCAACATTTACAAACAGTTGAAAATAATACTTAAAGTATAAAAATTGTACAAAACAGCACCAGGGGGTTGTAAATTCAAAGTAACTAAAATAGAATGCAAAAAAATATAAATATATAAAATTAACAAAGTGCAAAGCCATATGCTCACTCAATCTCAGTAAATAACTTAAAATTGGAACACAGCATCATCGTTTTCACAGCTTTTTTGTTGTTAGAGGTCGAGTGTTTTAATGGTGTTCTAAATCTTTTTTAAAGGCACAAAAACACAGGTCGGGTATTGAGAAACTTACATTTATGAATATAAAACTTAGCCAATAGTATAATGAGGTTGAAAAGGTAAAATTAATTTTCAATTTTTTTTTAAATACAGTGTAAAATCAAATATATATTATTTAACATATATTATTGTTTTAGTTGCTTAAGAGATATTCCTGGCTCTGAATTTTTTCATTGCTATTTTTATGTTTTTGTGCATTACTTGTTGCCGTCATCATTAAAGGAACAGGTTACTCATCAGTTACTCAGTACTTGAGTAGTTTTTTCACAACATACTTTTTACTTTTACTCTAGTAAATATTTGGGTGACCATTCCTTACTTTTACTTGAGTAATACATCTCTAAAGTAACAGTACTCTTACTTGAGTACAATTTCTGGCTACTCTACCCACCTCTGGTCAGTCTATGACCACACGTCCTCCCCTCACTGGACCCAAACCCCTCGCGGGGCCGCCCGGGCAGAGCCCCCTAAACGCCCCAAATGTCTGGCACCTCGAGTTATGCTTGCGTGTATTTTCAATGTACGTTAAGTGTTAAGAAGGTTAAAAACAAAACAAATTGCGCGCGCAGCAGCATTCGTGAGGGAGGGGGAGAGACAGAGAGAGCGCATGCGTCTGCTTTTTATCCATAGATTTATCAGATTTAATTTTACTGTCAAAAGTCTGCCCCGGTGGCCATTTGCAGCCCACAGTTAATGTTTTAAAGGCCCACGGCACATTCTAAAAATACTATTAAAATAAACAAAAACATATCAAAAGTGAAATAAAAAAGCTTAAAGGTTAAATGTAATTTAGAAAAAGTTGCAATGTTCACTAATAAAACAAAGCTGTTACTGTCATTGCTCAAAACAAACATATATAGAGTTTATGTAGAAAATATTTATATTATCTATATATTATATATACATAATATATTATATCCATCCATCCATCCATTTTCTACCACTTATTCCCTTTCGGGGTCGCGGGGGGCGCTGGCGCCTATCTCAGCTACAATCGGGCGGAAGGCGGGGTACACCCTGGACAAGTCGCCACCTCATCGCAGGGCCAACACAGACAGACAACATTCACACTCACATTCACACACTAGGGCCAATTTAGTGTTGCCAATCAACCTATCCCCAGGTGCATGTCTTTGGAAGTGGGAGGAAGCCGGAGTACCCGGAGGGAACCCACGCATTCACGGGGAGAACATGCAAACTCCACACAGAAAGATCCCGAGCCTGGATTTGAACCCAGGACTGCAGGACCTTCGTATTGTGAGGCAGACGCACTAACCCCTCTGCCACCGTGAAGCCCAATATATATTATATATATTGTGTTATTTATTATTATTCTTGTCTATTGTTAGCGAACTGTGGTGCTGAATTTCCCCCAGGGATCAATAAAGTACTTTCTATTCTATTCTATTCTATAATATTGAATCAAAATCAATGTTATTATGAATTATTGACCTATCCAAGGTTTCGATTACTTCACGCCAAATATTCCACTAAGAAAAATATTTTTGGTGGAATATTTTGCAAATTTGGTTAATAAATAACCCCAAAAAATTAATATTTTGCTGTTTTATTACTGTACGTACCGAACCGAAATTTTTGTGTACCGTTACAGCCCTAGAAAGTACACATCTGCTGTATTCTGATCATTTTTATAACTTTGTGTCATTTCTAAAAGACACCTCGCCTTGATAATGGAACCTTCAAATTAGTCCCAAACTTTTCCAGTAAGAGTCACATAGTCCAATCCAATCCACTTTATTTGTATAGTACATTTAAACAACAGAAATGTTTCCAAAGTGCTGCACAACAATATTCAAATATAATCCATAGGATTATATTTGAATGACATTTTTATTTGATGACTGAATAAAAAAAAATAAATAAAAACAATATAAAAATACATATGATAAAACCAATTAAAACCATAAATACAAATCAAACTTTTAAAAACACTGAGGACCAGAGGACCACACAACTCACGTTGTGTTAAAAGCCATGAATTGATTAACGTGGACCCCGACTTGAATACGTTTTTCAACTTGTTTGGGTGTTACCATTTAGTGGTCAATTGTACGGAATATGTACTGTACTGTGCAATCTACTAATAAAAGTTTCAATCAATCAATCAAAAGCCAAAGGAATCGCTCTGTTTGAGATTGGCCATGCCAGCAATTTGAGGATTCCAGGTTCGATCCCAGCTTCCGTCATCTTTGTCACTGCCGTTGTGTCCTTGGGCAACACACTTTACCCACCTGCTCCCAGTGCCACCCACACTGGTTTAAATGTAACTTGGATATTGGGTTTCACTATGTAAAAGTGCTTTGAGTCACTAGAGAAAAGTGGTATACAAATATAATTCACTTAATTTCAATAAAAGTGGGTCTTAAGACTAGACTTAAAACACTCCACTGTGGAAGCAGTTGAAGCATGGAGGGGGGAGTGTTCCAGAGCTTAGGGCCGACCACAGAGAAGGCCCTGGCTTTCCTGGTTTTAAGTCTCGTCTTGGGCACCACGAGCTGGAGCTGTCTCTCGGACCTCAGAGCGGGCACGAGTATAAATTTGGATGAGGTCCAAGATATAAAGAGGTAGGGCTGGGCGATACGGCCTTTTTTTAATATCTCAATATTTTTTAGGCCATATCACAATACACGATATAAATCTTGATCAGGGGTCTCAAACTCAATTAACCTGGGGGCCACAAGATGCAGCGTCTGGGTGAGGCTGGGCCGAAGGAAAATATATAAAAAAAAAAAAAAAAATGTTGCATACTAGTTGTATGTCTAGTTGTATAATGACGTTTCAAATTGTATCCCTTGTGCAATGTGTGTCCTTCCACTTTTCCTCCCTACAGCAACACGGCGGTCGGTGGATGATAGCCAGGAAAGTACCAGGATAGCGAGCGTAAAAAAATGACTGCTCACGGATCATATAGAAATATATATAGATAGTGTTTATCGTGTGAGGAAATGCAAATTCAACAATAAACAAAACAAATAACGGCTTTAATTGGTCCAGGTTATCGGGGACTGTTATTACTGACAGACAGGTGTCGAGGTGTGACTGCAGCCAGGCACGTAAGAAAACCCTCTTCTTCATGGTAACGTCTCTGTCGCTTTCACTCATTTGCCGCTTTTCCACTATTGCAGGGGTAGGCAGCCCAGAACGTTGAAAGAGCCATTTTGGACCCAAATAACCCAACGCCGTCAAGCGCCATTCATATGAAACTTGCGGGCCGCACTACCATTAAACTTTCATATTAAGGTGGGGGCCTCAAAATATCGTCTTGCGGGCCGCAATTGGCGTGTCTGAGACCCCTGATCTTGATATTTTGCCTTAGCCTTGAATGAACACTTGATGCATATAATCACAGCAGTATGATGATTCTATGTGTCTACATTAAAACATTCTTGTTCATACTGCATTAAAATATGCTTATTTTAAACTTTCATGCAGAGAGGGAAATCACAACTAAGTCAATTGACCAAAACTGTATTTATTAAACAGTTATTAAGCAGTGGCACAAACATTGTCATTTCTGAAACAGAAAGTGCGAGATTGTCAGATATTTTAATACAAGCTATTAGTGCACTTTTGTGCATGATGTCAGTAAGGTGACATATCAAAACAACACTAAATTAAAGTGCACTTTTTGTACAGAACACCACTACAATAGTTCAAAACAAATAAAGTGCACTTTTGTGCATGATGTCACAAGATATTTCAATAACTGTCAAATAAAAATGAGCTGCATAATAGGAAATCAAATAGTGTTCGTCCTTCACTATGTGGTAGGTTACTGCGGACATTATCTCCGTTTGTTGTTGACTATTTTTTGCATACGGTGTTGATGTGGAAATGTTTGCCTCGGCATTTTGTCGTTCATTCATTGTTGTGCGTTCATTATTTAAAAAAATTCTGAGGCTGACCAAGCCTTGACGTCACATAGACTGTTAAGAAAGGATGTCAGGGGGCCGTGGCCTTTTGAAATCGGCATATAAATTTGGCAGTCGAAACAAAAAAAGCCCTCGCAGAGCGCACACCTCCGTCAGGCTTTACCGCTTAACGGTAAAGAATCCTAAAGAAAGTCTTGAAACCAGATGATGATGCAGAGCAGCCCCAACATCTAATCACTTATTTCTTCAGTTTGGGACATTTCCTGAATGTTTCATCAAAATCCGCCCATAACCTTTTGAGTTATGTGTCTGACTAATTTACTAGCTAGCTATAGCTCGTTCGTTGGTTGACTAACCAACGAACAAACCCCGGCAAAAACATGACCTAAGATTTGAAGGGTGCTGGCCCACTTTGATACATGTTGTACATTAAAGATCCAATGTAGCTAAAAACATGTTAAGCTAGCTAAAAAATAGAAATATTTTAGCTCTGGCAAAGCTAATTAGTGCAAAAGTTATTAGGCTTGACCTTGTTTTTTATTCAATTTCTGACATTTCCTGACCGTTATGTCAAAAACCTAATTTTTTTGCTATTTTACTAACTTACTAACTAATTGACAAATAACCCTCAGCGGAAACCCAATCTAAAAAATGAAGGATGCAGGCCTACTTTGATACATTTTGCACATTGTTTATTCAATTTCCGGACCGTTATATCAAATAGTCCATAAGTATTGAGTTAACTAATTGACTAACCACTCATAACAATGTAAGTTGTTTTGCTAACTGATAAGCTAACCTACTCAGTGACCTAGTGGTTAGTGTGTCCGGCCCTGAGATCAGTAGGTTGTGAGTTCAAACCCCGGCCAAGTCATACCAAAGACTATAAAAATGGGAATCATTAACTCCCTGCTTGGCACTCAGCATCAAGGGTTGGAATTGGGGGTTAAATCACCACAAATTATTCCCGGGCGCGGCACCGCCGCTGCTCACTGCTCCCCTCACCTCCCAGGGGGTGAACAAGGGGATGGGTCAAATGCAGAGGACAAATTTCCCCACACCTAGTGTGTGTGTGACAATCATTGGTACTTTAACAAGCCAACTGACTAAGTAGCTACCTAAGTAATTAACTAACTAACTAGCAGACAAACAAACCCCAGCAAAAACATAACTTTAAAAAGTATACGTTTTGTAAAAAAAAAAAATATGCTAAAAGAAATCCAAAGTAGCTTAAAATATGCTAAGCTAGCTGAACAAAACACAATCATCTTGGCTCTGACAAAGCTTACGAGCTAACTAAATGACAGACAAACCCGGTGAAAAAACATAACTTAAAAAATGATACATTTTGTTAATTAAATATGCTAAAAGCAATCCAAAGTAGCTTAAAATATGCTAAGCTAGCTGAACAAAACACAATCATCTTGGCTCTGACAAAGCTTACGAGCTAACTAAATGACAGACAAACCCGGCGAAAAAACATAACTTAAAAAATGATACATTTTGTTAATTAAATATGCTAAAAGCAATCCAAAGTAGCTTAAAAAACGCTAAGCTAGCTGAACAAAACATAATTATCTTAGCTCTGACAAAGCTTACGAGCTAACTAAATGACAAACAAACCCGGTGAAAAAACATAACTTAAAAATGATACATTTTGTTAATTAAATATGCTAAAAGCAATCTAAAGTAGCTTAAAATACGCTAAGCTAGCTGAACAAAACACAATTATCTTAGCTCTGACAAAGCTTACGAGCTAACTGAATGACAAACAAACCCGGTGAAAAAACATAACTTAAAAATGATACATTTTGTTAATTAAATATGCTAAAAGCAATCTAAAGTAGCTTAAAATACGCTAAGCTAGCTGAACAAAACACAATTATCTTAGCTCTGACAAAGCTTACGAGCTAACTGAATGACAAACAAACCCCGGCGAAAAAACATAACTTAAAAAATGATACAATTTGTTAATTAAAAATGCTAAAAGCAATCCAAAGTAGCTTAAAATACGCTAAGCTAGTGGAACAAAACCTAATTATCTTAGCTCTGACTAAGCAAACTAGTGTAATAGCTAAGAATTATTAATTTCATTTTAATAATGTTTGATTTAGTTTGATTTCTAAAAACTGATGCTGTCAATTAATTTCTAAAATCAAATGAATAACACTTAATTATTGCATAATTTAGGCATAAGACCCCAATATTTGGACAGTTTGTCCGAATTTTACAAAGATTTAAAATTAAACTGCAAATAATTTACATTTGTGCATAATTAATGCGATCATTTTGTAAAGAATTATTGTAATGCGTTAACTGATAGTCCTTATAAAAACACAAATGTAGTGTTAACTGTTATATTAGTCACAGTTGTTGGTACAGTTTTCTAAAATAAATAAATACATTTAAAAAAGTAAGTTTTTGTGACATTTATTCTTCCACAGGTACAAGATGATTTCCGAGTTCACCTGGCCAAACCACGACCTGCCCTCGGACAAGGACGCCGTCAAGAAGCTCCTGCAAGGTTGCGGCTTCGACCACGACGTGGCCTACGGCAAAACCAAAGTCTTTGTCCGCACGCCGCGCACACTCTTCAGCCTTGAGGAGCAGCGCACCGAAATGTTGCAAAGGATCGTCCTCTTCCTGCAGAAGGTGAGACTCTTCTTGCTAATGTTACTCAATTGTCAGCAGATGCTATCTCGCACCTTTATGGATTATTTTATTAACAACATTTTTTGAGTGGATTCATGTGGATTATTGAGCCTGTTGCTCAAACCGCAAGTGTAGTTGTAGGGCCTTAAATGTACTTGTGGCACGCCGCCACATGTCAATAAATACATTTGGAATCACTGTTTACACACCAGAGGCGCCCCCTCTCAGTAATTGTACTTCCTGTCAAAAAGACGGCGTGGAATCAACACTGGATGGAGTCCAGGGAGCGCCCCCGCCCATAATGAAATGAATATTTCATCAGTTCCAGTTAGTGTGAGAAATCCCCAAAGGAATTCTCAGCCGCCATCTTAATTGCTTTCCAAAGCGGTCTCTGCCAATCAGCTGTCAGTCTTTCTTCTTCATTTCTGGTTATTTTTCCCCTTTCAGTTGTGTGTAAACATGTTAGGTTAGAAGGCTGCCCCCTGCTGGACAAGATATTATAGCCATGCGTCTTTATTGACACATGACACATTCTAAAGACAAAATAAACACATTCCGGATTAGAACCCTACACCAAAAAAAAAAATAGAATGTGGAGAAAATGCATGTGAATGCTAATGTTAGCTTGCTAGCAGTTAGAACGTGAAAAGTAACAAGTGAATTGACTTTGAAGCATACGCATGCAAAATTTGCTTTAAAAGTTAGCATGCTAACAGTTAGCATGTGTCAAGTACCAAGTTAGATTAGTCTGTGTTCAGCTGTAAAATTGGCTAAAAAGGTTAGCATAGAAATGTTAACATGCTAGCATTCTAACAGTTTGCATTTGCTAAGTACCATGTAAAATTACTCTGCAGCCTTTGGCCTTTAAATCGGCTAAGAATGCTAGCATGCTGATGTTAACATGCTAACATATTAAAATTGTTACATGGTCATCCTGTGCTTTTGTTGGATTATAACTGATTATAAATAGAAATCATTCAATGGCATTAGCATGACTGATACAGCTCTTGCAATTACTTGGTATCGAATCCATACCCAAATTTGTAGTATCGCCAAAAACTAAAAATTAAAATCATTCAATGGCATTAGCATGACCGATACTGCCCTTGCAATGACTTGGTATCGGATCCATACCCACATTTGTAGTATCGCCAAAAACTAAAAATGTAAATCATTCAATGGCATTAGCATGACCGATACTGCCCGTGTGACGATTTGGTTTCGGAACCATACACAAATTTGTAGTGTCGCCCAAAATTTAAAATTTAAATCATTCAATGGCATTAGCATCAACGATACTACCCGCATAACGACTTGGTATCGGATCCATACCCAAATTTGTAGTTTCGCCCAAAACTACAAATTGAAATCATTCAATGGCCTTAGCATGACCGATACTACCTGTGTGACGACTTTGTATCGGATCTATACCCAAATTTGTAGTATCGCCCAAAACTATAAAATTTAAATCATTCAATGGCATTAGCAAGACCGATACTGCCCGTGCATCTACTTGGTATCGGATCCATACCCAAATTTGTAGTATTGTCGAAAACTAAAAATTTAAATCATTCAATAGCATTAGCATGACCGATACTGCCCGTGTGACGACTTTGTATCGGATCCATACCCAAATTTGTAGTATTGTCGAAAACTAAAAATTAAAATCATTTAATAGCATTAGCCTGACCGATACTGCCTGTGCAACTACTTGGTATCGGATCTTGCTAATGCCATTGAATGATTAAAATATTTAGTTTTAGGCGATACTACAAATTTGGGTATGGATCCGAAACCATGTCGTTGCATGGGCAGTATCGGTCAGGCTATTGCCATTGAATGATTTTAATTTTTAGTTTAGGGCGATACTACAAATTTGGGTATGGATCCGATACCAAGTCGTTATGCAGGCAGTATCGTTGATGCTAATGCCATTGAATGATTTCAATTTTTAGTTTTGGGTGTAACAACGTGGTATCGGATCAATGCCCAAATTTGTAGTATCGGCCAATACTAAAAATTAAAATCATTTAATGGCATTAGCATGACCTATACTGCCTGTGTGACGACTTGGTATCGGAACCATACACAAATTTGTAGTATCGCCCTAAACTAAAAATTGAAATCATTTAATGGCATTAGCATGACCTATACTGCCTGTGTGACGACTTGGTATCGGAACCATACACAAATTTGTAGTATCGCCCTAAACTATCAATCAATCAATCAATGTTTACTTATATAGCCCTAAATCACTAGTGTCTCAAAGGGCTGCACAAACCACCACAACATCCTCGGTAGGCCCACATAAGGGCAAGGAAAACTCACACCCAGTGGGACATAGGTGACAATAATGACCCAGTGGGACGTCGGTGACAATGATGACTATGAGAACCTTGGAGAGGAGGAAAGCAATGGATGTCGAGCGGGTCTAACATGATACTGTGAAAGTTCAATCCACAATGGATCCAACACAGTCGCGAGAGTCCAGTCCAAAGCGGATCCAACACAGCAGCGAGAGTCCCGTTCACAGCGGAGCCAGCAGGAAACCATCCCAAGCGGAGGCGGATCAGCAGCGCAGAGATGTCCCCAGCCGATACACAGGCAAGCAGTACATGGCCACCGGATCAAACCGGACCCCTCCACAACTAAAAATTGAAATCATTCAATGGCATTAGCATGACTGATTCTGCCCATGTAATGACTTGGTATCGGATCCGTACCCAAATTTGTAGTATCGCCCAAAACAAAAACAAAAAATCATTCAATGGCATTAGCAAGACGGAGAGTGCCTGTGCAACTACTTAATATCGGATACTTAGCCAAAATTGTATTATTGTCGAAAACTAAAAATTTAAATCATTCAATGGCATTAGCATGACCGATACTGCCCGTGTGATGACTTGGTATCGAAACCATACACAAATTTGTAGTATCGCCCAAAACTAAAAATTTAAATCATTCAATAGCATTAGCATGATCGATACTGCCTGCGTAAGGACTTGGTATTGGATCCATACCCAAATCTGTAGTGTCGCCCAAAACTAAAAATTTAAATCATTCAATGGCATTAGCAAGACCGATACTGCCCGTGTAACAACTTGGTATCGGATCCATACCCAAATTTGTAGTATCGCCCAAAACAAAAAAATTAAATAATTCAATGGCATTAGCAAGACCGATAGTGCCTGTGCAACTACTTAGTATCAGATACTTAGCCAAAATTGTATTATTGTCGAAAACTAAAAATTTAAATCATTCAATGGCATTAGCATGACCGATACTGCCCGTGTGACGACTTGGTATCGGAACCATACACAAATTTGTAGTATCGCCCAAAACTATAAATTTAAATCATTCAATAGCATTAGCATGATCGATACTGCCTGCGTAAGGACTTGGTATTGGATCCATACCCAAATCTGTAGTATCGCCGAAAACTAAAAATTTAAATCATTCAATGGCATTAGCAAGACCGATACTGCCCGTGCAACTACTTGGTATCGGATACTTAGCCACATTTGTAGTATTGTTGAAAACTAAAAATTGAAATCATTCAATGGCATTAGCATGACCGATACTGCCCATGCAATGACTTGGTATCGGATTCATACCCATATTTGTAATATCGCCCAAAACTAAAAATGTAAATCATTCAATGGCATTAGCATGACCGATACTGCCCGTGTAAAAACTTGGTATTGGATCCATACCCAAATTTGTAGTATCCCTCATAACAAAAAATTGGAATTATTCAATTTCAAGGGACGGCGTGGCGCAGTGGAGAGTGGCTGTGTGCAACCCGAGGGTCACTGGTTCAAATCCCACCTAGAACCAACCTCGTCACGTCCATTGTGTCCTGAGCAAGACACTTCACCCTTGCTCCTGATGGGTGCTGGTTGGCACCTTGCATGGCAGCTCCCTCCATCAGTGTGTGAATGTGTGTGTGAATGGGTAAATGTGGAAGTAGTGTCAAAGCGCTTTGAGTACTTTGAAGGTAGAAAAGCGCTATACAAGTACAACCCATTTATCATTTAATGGTATTAGCATGACCGATACTGCCCGCGTAACGACTTGGTATCGGATCCATACCAAAATGTGTACTATCACCCAAAACTAAAAATTTAAATCATCCAATGGCATTAGCAAGACCGATACTGCCCGTGTAATGACTTGGTATCGGATCCATACCAAAATGTGTAGTATCACCCAAAACTAAAAATTTAAATCATCCAATGGCATTAGCAAGACCGATACTGCCCGTGTAATGACTTGGTATCGGGTCCATACCCAAATTTGTAGTAAACCCTAAAACAAAAAATTTAAGTCATTCAAAGGCATTAGCATGTCCGATACTGCCCGGTGCAACGACTTGGTATCGCATCCATACCCAAATTTGTAGTATCGCCCACAACTAAAAATTTATATAATTCAATGGCATTAGCCTGACCGATACTGGCCGTGCAACGACTTGGTATCGGATCTATACCCAAATTTGTAGTATTGGCCAAAACTAAAAAAATTTAAATCATTCAAAGGCATTAGCATGTCCGATACTGCCCGTGTAACGACTTGGTATCGGAAGTGAATTGTGACTCAAAGCACTTTTACATAGTAAAACCCAATATCTAAGTTACATATTTAAACCAGTGTGGGTGGTACTGGGAGCAGGTGGGTAAAATATCTTGCCCAAGGAAACAACGGCAGTGACTAGGTTGGCAGAAGCGGGCATCGAACCTGGAACCTTCAAGTTGCTGGCACGGCCACTCTACCAACCGAGCTATACCGCCCCCTGAAAATAATGCCGACATTAAACCGGTCCGTGGTGCAAAAAAGGTTGGGGACATAAAGTAATCAGACACTAACGGCACATGAACAAGTGGATTATTAATAGGTTGCAGAAAATAACAACAGGAAATGATGTAATGTGTCATGTCAAATAGGAGCCGTTGTAACCTGGTTTATGGAAGTCTGTTATTGTTTACATCCAAAATGCAATGTGGTCGTAAATGGTGATGGAGATTCGACGCCATATTCCTAACACATGTTGTTATGAAGTTGTTGTGTTGAAGTAATTGTACATCCTCGAGTTGCACCCTGCCAATCGATACTAATCAATACTGTCATGGCGCCTAATTGACGCATGACCCGACTTGAGAGGAAGTCCTTGGTCCGTCACGGCTGTTGAATAACGCGCCGCCATTGATTTATGCTAACGCGCCGGGCTAAATTGTGTCGCGCGCGCGCCACGGGCGTCCTGCCGGTCACGCTTCTAGTCCTCCTGTGAAAGGATGATCACGTGGTCACGTAGGAGCGCCGCATTGTTTGCCGTCAATCCCCACGGGCTCCTTTTTGTCAGTAATCTGAGTTTTGTTGTCCCCAGTGATGAGATTTATTTCACTTGACGGCCTTTCTATTCCTCCTCTCCAATTGACCTCTGCACCCCCCCCCACCCCCGGTGCTTTAATTAGCGGTTTGCTTGGGTAAACATGTGAGGTGCACTTTGGATAGCTGCCAGCAGGCTTTTTTTTGTACCCTACTACTCGTGTCGCAACTATAAATAGTATAATTGGTCTATAAAATTGCTATAAGTACACCTCTGCATAACATTGTATCTTTATTAACAATAAAGAAGGGGAACATTATTACCAGACCTATGTAAGCGTCAATATATACCTTGATGTTGCAGAAAAAAGACCATATATTTTTTTAACCGATTTCCGAACTCTAAATAGGTGAATTTTGGCGAATTAAACGCCTTACTATTATTTGCTCTAGGTAGTCAACCGCCATTTTCTCAAACACATTATAAACATCGAGTCAAATCAGCTCTGTTATTTTCCGTTTTTTCGACGGTTTTCCGTACCTTGGAGACATCATGCCTCGTCGGTGTGTTTTCGGAGGGTGTAACAACACGATCAGGGATGGATTTAAGTTGATTTACATAGAATGTGCATCGATTAGCACGGCTAACATGCTATTTAGGCTAGTTGTATGTACGTTTGTAGCTATATTTGCATCCAGCCTTTCCCTCCACCCACATTTAATGCCAAACAAACACTTACCAATCGACGGATTTAAGTTGCTCCAGTGTCACAAGATGCGAAAGTCCCGATCGTTTGGTCTGCACATTTTACCGGCGATGCTAAGGCAGACATGGCACAGAGATGTATGGATATCCTGCAGATGCATTTCCAACGATAAAGTCAACGAAATCACAAAGGTGAGTTTTGTTGATGTTATTGACTTATGTGCGTATCAGACATATTTGGTCGCGGCATGACTGCCAGCTAATTGATGCTAACATGCTATTTAGGCTAGCTGTATGTACATTTGTAGCTATATTTGCATCCAGCGTTTCCCTATAACCCACATTTAATGCCAAACAAACACTTACCAATCGACGTTTTTAATTTGCTCCAGTGTCACAAAATGCGAAAGTCCCAATCGTTTGGTCTGCACATTTTACCGGCGATGCTAAGGCACACATGGCCGAATAGCGTCAATAGCTATTCACTCAATAGCTTCAGTTTCTTCTTCAATTTAGTATCTGCCTCCATACTCCAACCATCCGCTTCAATACATGCGTAATCTGTTGAATCGCTT
>NC_084618.1:25932568-26100068 GCF_033978795.1 Nerophis ophidion | reverse complement strand
ACATGTGTATAATTACATATGTATGTGTGTGTATGTATATGTATATATTTGTGTGTGTATATATATATATATATATATATATATATATATATATATATATATATATATATGCGTGTGTGTGTGGATATATTTGTATCGATACATTAGGGCTGCGAATCTTTGGGTGTCCCACAATTCGATTCAATATCGATTCTTGGGGTCGCGATTCGATTACACTGTATATCGATTTTTTTCGATTCATCGCGATTCCCGATTCAAAAACGATATTTTTCCGATTCAAATCGATTCTGTATTCATTCAATACATAGGATTTCAGCAGGATCTACCCCAGTCTGCTGACATGCAAGCAAAGTAGTAGATTTTTGTAAAAAGCTTTTATAATTGTAAAGGACAATGTTTTATCAACTGATTGCAATAATGTAAATTTGTTTTAACTATTAAACAAATCAAAAATATGACTTATTTTATCTTTGTGAAAACATTGGACACAGTGTGTTGTCAAGCTTATGAGATGCGATGCAAGTGTAAGCCACTGTGACACTATTGTTTTTTTTTAATTATTTTTATAAATGTCTAGCGATAATGTCAATTAGGGATTTTTAATCACTGCTATTAAGAAATTATAATTAATATTGATACTGTTGTTGATAATATTCATTTTTGTTTAATTACTTTTGGTTTGTTCTGTGTCGCGTTTGTGTCTCCTCTCAATTGCTCTGTTTATTGCAGTTCTGAGTGTTGCTGGGTCAGGTTTGGTTTTGGAATTGGATTGCATTGTTATGGTATTTCTGTGTAGTGGTTTTTTGGATTGATAATAATCGATTTTTAAAAAATAAGAATCGATTCTGAAACTCACAACGTGAGAATCGCGATTCAAAAAGATTTTTTCACACACCCCTAATATATATGTGTGTGTATATATATATGTGTGTGTGTGTATATATATATAAGTATATATATTCATATGTATGGATATATAAATGCGTGTGTGTATATATACACTGCGTATATAAAAAAATATATATACAGACTGTGTGTGTGTTTATGTGTTTCCATATATATATATATATATATATATATATATGTATATATACACATGTATATATATACACATGTATATATATATACATATATATATATTAATATATACATATATATATATATCCAATGTCTGTGTGTGTGTATATATATATATATATAGTATGTATATGTGTATATATATATATGACTGAATTGAAGCCTTTTGATATAATTATCAAAAGGCACTAAAATGATATTCAATGCCAAAATTAAACTTTTAGAAATTATTTTGCTTACGTGACACACTGGCATTCTTGTGACCAAATGTCCTGTTTTCCCAGGACATGTCGTATTTTCTTTTTTTTTTTTTTTTATGAAAATATTCTGGTACGGATAGAATAGAAAGTACTTTATTGATGGTATGTTCTTTATTGTCATTGCACAAGCAGAATGAAATTACATTTTCAGCACTAACCCGTTAGATTAGACAAACATTGTACAGGCCAACAGAACAGGAACGGTGATGGGTTGGCACTTATGGCGCCCCGTAAGAGTTGGGGGAAAAGGGAGACCTCAACCCCAGTAAAAAGTCGACCTCAGACTGGGCTCCTTTGGGACGAGGGGGCACAGACTTGGGTTGAGGGAAAAAACTTGATAAGCACATATATACAAATGTTGACACGGAAACCACAAGACTTGCAACAGGAGGGGAGGTGTGCTGCCAGCCACTAGGGGCGCTGCTCTTTTTTTCGTCATACCACGTGGGGTGAATCAGCGGCAAAGGCATATGTAGCCATTACAGGTGGTAATCTTTAGGCACCTCACGATTCAATTCCAATTTAGGAGCTCCGATTATTCATTATTAATTCATTTTTTATTTATGTATATTGATGCTTTTCTTTAATTAAACAAGTGTTTATCAGTTGCAACTGTAAAAAAACAACAATTTGTATTAAGAAACAATCAAATTAATTGCCACATTTAGTAAATTAACGAGAATGTGTGCAAAATAAGTGCCCTAAAATAAAAGAGCTGGTCGGATCTCGGGGTGGGGTGGCTCGCTGCAGTCAACCACATTTTAGAACTGTCTGCATTACTTTATTTACAATAAATAAGTCAATTATCGATTATTGATGCTTACTAATCGGTTCTATAATCATCCATGTCCAAATCGATTCTAGCTGAGATAGGCGCCAGCGCCCCCCGCGACCCCAAAAGGGAATAAGCGGTAGAAAATGGATGGATGATGGACCACAATGGCTACTACATTACCTCTAGTACCCATGGTCCGTGGTGTGGGTGTTAAGTCTGTAGGCCTGGCGTTGCTCTGCAGGCGGTGGCAAAGGAACAGAATTTATCATTCCAGGTGTCGTTGACGGGGAAGGATTTTGTTTCCGTCTTCGCTGCACTGTCCTCGAGGGGAATCTCGAAGTAACAGCCTCGCCACGTCGCAGCCAGGGGAAACCATCAAGTTTAGAGTAGTTGTGTTTACCCTTTTCATTCTATTTCTGGCCCTCAAAGTAATCCTGCACGGTCCGCAGTCAGATGTTATCCAAAATCACAAAAGTCAGAGTTCTGCCCGCATCTTCCGATCGTTAGTGTCAGCTTCCGGGGGTACCTTGAATGGCTGCCAGCATCTTCCAATTTGTCCATACATCAGGGCAATGCTTACTCCTGTTGTCATGATTGAAACTTTTTATTAGTAGATTGCACAATCCAGTACATATTCCATACAATTGACCACTACATGGTAACACCCGAATAAGTTTTTCAACTTGTTAAAGTCGGGGTCCACGTTAATGATTCCGAATGTTGGTAGACTAAAAGGGTCGGCAGGCACGCGGCGCTCCTCCTCTCCCCGGAGTCTGTCGTGTGTCCAGCAACAACCGTTCCGACAGAGCCGATGTTCTCCAGAAATGTGTTTGGTGTGGGTTCACTGAGTGTGGCACATATTAGTAAGAGTGTTAAAGTTGTTTATATCACAACCATCAGTGTAAAAGGTATGGCTGTTGAGCAAGTATGCATTGCAATCTCGTATGAGAAGCAGAGATATGCATGCGTCCGGCCGGCACGCAGATAGCGTTGTGTAAAGGCGGTCGCGATGACATGTTGTAGAGCACTGGTCCCCAACCACCGGGCCGCGGCCGCAGAATTATTTTTTATTAATTAATTTTTTTTATCACACTCAATTTTTTACTGCATGACATTGGTAAGCACAGGGGTGAGAAGAGGTTTTAAAATGATTAGCGCCTGCTTACTTTTACCACATGCCTTGAATAAGCGCAGGAGTGAGAAGACGTTTTGAATTAATTAGCGCCCCGGCGGCTATTCAAGGAAATACGGTAATTGTTTACATTTTGGAGAGCAGTGCAAAAAAAGAGGCTACAAGAAAGTTAAACAAGACAGAGGCAGGCAGTGGAGACTCAAAAAGGGGAGGGAGTGTGACTGCCTTTGCCAAGAGAGGAAAAATTTAAATTGGGGGGGTTATTAAAAGTTGCTTTGTGTGTGTGTGAAGTTTGAGATCTGGTGTTTTTGTGGGTTCCCAGGTGTGGAGGGGCACCATCGCCAGGATCCGGTACCGGCGCATGCGGGCGGCCCTGGTCATCCTGCGGGCCTACCGACACTACAAGGTCAAGTCGTACATCCGCGAGGTCAACCGCCGCTTCCGGAACGTGCGCTCCATGAAGGACCACGGCAAGCGCGTCAAGTGGCCCACGCCCCCCAAGGTCCTGCGCAGGTTCGAGGAGGCGCTCAGGAGCATCTACAACAGGTGCGCACTTTTACTTTGAATGTCTCCATGAACGTCACATTTACATATTTGATAGAACTGTTACCTCATGTATAGACTATATTTGATGTTTTTGTCATTTGATATCATTATTATTATAATGTTATATACATAACCTGCTCTGTGGCCTAGTGGTTAGTGGTAGGTCGTGAGTTCAAACCCCGGCCGAGTCATACCAAAGACTATAAAAATGGGACCCATTACCCCCCTGCTTGGCACTCCAACCATGAATTGATTAACTTGGACCCTGACTTAAACAAGTTAAAAACATATTCAGGTGTTACCATTTAGTGGTCAATTGTACGAAATATATACTGTACTGTGCAATCTACTAATAAAAGTTTCAATCAATTAAAAAAACTCAGCATGAAAGGTTGGAATTAAGGGTTAAATCACCAAAATGATTCCCGAGCGCGGCCACCGCTGCTGCTCACTGCTCCCCTCACCTCCCAGGGGGTGAACATGGGGATGGGTCACATGCAGAGAATCATTTCACCACACCTTGTGTGCGTGCGACTATCGTTGGGACTTAAACTTTAAATATGAGATGATTATGAAAGTAAAGAAGATCAGGCAGCAGCTCACGCATTCTCATACTTTCTGTAACATCCAGGAATAAATGTCAGTCATCTTGAAAAAATGTCTTAAGTATAATCTACGTGAAGAAACCCAGAATTGTTCCTATTTACAAACCCCGTTTCCATATGAGTTGGGAAATTGTGTTGGATGTAAATATAAACGGAATACAATGATTTGCAAATCCTTTTCAACCCATATTCAGTTGAATATGCTACAAAGACAACATATTTGATGTTCAAACTGATAAACTTTTTTTTTTTTTGCAAATAATCATTAACTTTAGAATTTGATGCCATCAACACGTGACAAAGAAGTCGGGAAAGGTGGTAATAAATACTGATAAAGTTGAGGAATGCTCATCAAACACTTATTTGGAACATCCCACAGGTGTGCAGGTTAATTGGGAACAGGTGGGTGCCATGATTGGGTATAAAAACAGCTTCCCAAAAAAGAAAGGATGGGGCGAGGTACACCCCTTTGTCCACAACTGCGTGAGCAAATAGTCAAACAGTTTAAGAACAACGTTTCTCAAAGTGCAATTGCAAGAAATTTAGGGATTTCAACATCTACGGTCGATAATATCATCAAAAGGTTCAGAGAATCCACGTAAGTGGCATGGCCGGAAACCAACATTGAATGGTCCGTGACCTTCGACCCCTCAGATGGCACTGTATCAAAAACCGACATCAATCTCTAAAGGATATCACCACATGGGCTCAGGAACACTTCAGAAAACCACTGTCACTAAATACAGTTTGTCGCTACATCTGTAAGTGCAAGTTAAAGCTTTACAATGCAAAGTGAAAGCCATTTATCAACAACATCCAGAAACGCCGCCGGCTTCTCTGGGCTCGAGATCATCTAAGATGGACTGATGCAAAGTGGAAAAGTGTTCTGTGGTCTGACGAGTCCATATTTCAAATTATTTTGGGAAATATTCGACATCGTGTCATCTGGACCAAAGGGGAAGCGAACCATCCAGACTGATATCGACGCAAAGTTCAAAAGCCAGCATCTGTGATGGTATGGGGGTGCATTATTGCCCAAGGCATTGGTATCTTACACATCTGTGAAGACACCATTAATGCTGAAAGGTACATACAGGTTTTGGAACAACATAGGCTGCCATCTAAGCGCCGTCGTTTTCATGGACGCCCCTGCTTATTTCAGCAAGACAATGCCAAGCCACATTCAGCACGTGTTACAACAGCGTGGCTTCGTAAAAAAAAAGTGCAAGTACTTTCCTGGCCCGCCTGCCGCCCAGACCTGTCTCCCATCGAAAATGTGTGGCGCATTTTGAAGCGTAAAATACGACAGCGGAGACCCCGGACTGTTGAACGACTGAAGCTCTACATAAAAAAGGAATGGGAAAGAATTCCACTTTCAAAGCTTCAACAATTAGTTTCCTCAGTTCCCAAACGTTTATTGAGTGTTGTTAAAAGAAAAGGTGATGTAACAGTGGTGAACATGCCCTTTCTTAAGTTATTATTTACAAAAAAAAATAAAGTTTATGAATTAGAACATCAAATATGTTGTCTTTGTATTGCATTCAATTGAATATGGGTTGAAAAAGATTTGCAAATCATTGTATTCCGTTTGTTTTTACATCTAACACAATTTCCCAACTCGTATGGAAACGGGGTTTTTAGTATAAAATGGAGTAGATGAGTTATTGTGATGTAGAGAAATGTCATATTTTGACCAATTTTCCCAGATGATGTTTCATATTCTTAAATGAAATGTTGACACTCCTCTTTGACACACGTAATAAAAGTGTTTGATTTTTTTTTGGATGATCAATTAAACACAACATCAAACATTATGTCACTACTGGTCCCACCTTTCTAAAAAAAATAATGTTGAAAAAACAACTTGACATTAAATAACTCCAAATATGGCTTATCAGCCTCCTTGACTACTAATAATCGCTATCGGCCCTGATAAAAGTTTGCTTTAGGTGAAAGTTTGTTTATTAAATAATATTATTTTATAACAGCTCCACACAATGTGTCTGAGTCTCTCTGCAAGCGGCTGGCATTTGGGACCGGGATTACTCCGATGGCGACTCGATTCGCAGCGGTAGCAGATGGAGCTGGTTTTGGTCTGGGCTCACCAGTCCGTCAGGTTCAAACACTGATGACATCTATTAAACAAGACAATAGGCAAAGGATCAAACAGAGACAGAATTAAATTTGGACTCTGATCTGAGGAGAGGCATGGCCACTGTACTCTCTGTACAGTCCTGCACCACGCTCTGCCCAAAGATTGTACTCCTCCTTCTTTATTTGACTTTCTCCCCTCTACTTCCTACAGCTGCTTCCTGAGGGAAGTGGGTCGTAAACAGCGTTGTCCTCGGGCACCGAACAGTTCAAAGAGAGTTTGTCAAATAGTTCAAAAAAAGTCTCATAAAATAGTTCAAAGAGAGTCCCATAAGATAGTTCAAAGAATTCCATAAAATAGTTCAAAAAGAGTTTGTAAAATACTTCAAAAAGAGTACCTCTGGAAGTTGAATTGAATTGAATTGAATTATATTTATATAGCGCTTTTCTCTAGTGACTCAAAGCGCTTTACATAGTGAAACCCAATATCTAAGTTACATTTAAACCAGTGTGGGTGGCACTGGGAGCACGTGGGTAAAGTGTCTTGCCCAAGGACACAACGGCAGTGACGAGGATGGCGGAAGCGGGAATCGAACCTGCAACCCTCAAGTTGCTGGCACGGCCACTCTACCAACCGAGCTATAAGTTGGGCAGATCCTGCCTGTCCGCTTTGAAGTCCCAGTGGAGTTTTACGAGCATTCTTCTTGGTAGATTTCAGCCTTTTGTCTTCTTGTCAGGAACAGATTAGATTAGATAGTACTTTATTTATTCCGTCAGGAAAATTTCAATTTTCAGCACAATCCCATTCAAGATCAAACAAACATTACAGGGAGACCGAACAGGATCGCTGACGGGTCTGCCGGCTTCCAGCGCCCCTTACAAAAAAGATGAGATACAGGTAAACAAGGAGGGGGGGTGGGAGAAAAAAACTAAAGATTAAAATAAAATTTAAAAAATCGGTCTTAGCCTGGGCCCTGGAGAGGGGGTGCAGACTGAGGCCAAGGGAAAAAAACAACAACTCATAGCCATAGTACACATCAATCAATCAATCAATGTTTACTTATATAGCCCTAAATCACTAGTGTCTCAAAGGGCTGCACAAACCACTACAACATCCTTGGTAGGCCCACATAAGGGCAAGGAAAACTCACACCCAGTGGGACATCGGTGACAATAATGACCCAGTGGGACGTCGGTGACAATGATGACTATGAGAACCTTGGAGAGGAGGAAAGCAATGGATGTCGAGCGGGTCTAACATGATACTGTGAAAGTTCAATCCATAATGGATCCAACACAGTCGCGAGAGTCCAGTCCAAAGCGGATCCAACACAGCAGCGAGAGTCCCGTTCACAGCGGAGCCAGCAGGAAACCATCCCAAGCGGAGGCGGATCAGCAGCGCAGAGATGTCCCCAGCCGATACACAGGCGAGCAGTACATGGCCACCGGATCGGACCGGACTCCCTCCACAAAGGAGAGTGGGACATAGAAGAAAAAGAAAAGAAACGGCAGATCAACTGGTTAAAAAGGGAGTCTATTTAAAGGCTAGAGTATACAAATGAGTTTTAAGGTGAGACTTAAATGCTTCTACTGAGGTGGCATCCCTCTTACATGTGTGTAAGAGGGAAACATCAAAGAACACAGAGGACATTAAATACATTAAAGCAGAAGATACAACCAGACACATACAGCTATGAATAAAACATATCCACTGTGGTGGCCTCTGCGGTGTTCCACGCCATCGTCCGCTGGGATGCAGGGAGCATGGCCAGAGACAGGAGCAGACCCATCAAAGCAACCAAGACAGCCGACTCCAATCTCGGCCAGTGTCCAGTCCGCATGGATGAGCGAGGATACGTCCAAGGAGACTGAGGTGTCCGATACCTGCTCACCCAGCCAAGACACCGCGAAGCCTCTCCGCCCCAGCGCTCAGTGCTAGCTCCGCAGCCCTGTCCCCTCATCCGCATCTCCTCTAGTCCCTCAAAACCGACTCCGGTGTGGCAGACACCCAGCAGCTGGTCTCCCAAAGTAATACAAAGTTTTTTGTGATCATTTAGAAACAAATATTCTAGCAAGTCCTTTTGCGTTTTCCAATGCGACCCGTCCGTATTTACCGAGGCTCACCAAGACCCAAAAGGAGTGTCGCATGGGGACATATCTCTTAAGTGGTTATTGTGTCGACCAAATTCTAGTTGTTTGTCCGCCATCTTGGACTCTTTGTGAGAGTGAAAAGTTGTTTTTTTAAAGCAGCAAGCCAGACTTGAACCACAGGAGACTGAGGCCGCCTCAAGTCTTGCTTCTCCTCCACTTCAGTCGCTTTCCTGTGCTCACACTGGGCGCCCGTTTTCGTTTTCCTCTTTCCTCCCTCCCGGCTTCTCAAAGACTCGCTGCCGCCTTTCATCTCGGCGGCGTTGTGCTTTGGAGGAGCGCAGCGAGAACTTTGGCCCTCCGCTGGAATGGTTTTGCTGCTGGTCTCGGGGGAGAAGGTTGATCTTCTCGCTGTCTCGCCGCAGGTGGTGGGCGTGGACGCTGATCAAAGGCCTGACTGCAGAGGAGGCCCTGCAGGTGAGGGCAAAGGTGGCCTGTCTAGAGGCTCTTAAGGGCCAGAGGGTGGACCTGGGCCTGCAGCGAGCTTGGGAAGGAAACTACCTGGTGAGTATTGTATTTTCTGATCATTTTGGACGTTTATCAATCTCACTCAATTCTATGCCAAGTTTATTGTTACACAGAGAGACTTCTGGAGGTCAATCTGTGTTTTTTATCACTAAATTCATGGAACTACATTTTCGGGTCTGAATTTTGACATCAAATTATGCTGACAATTCCTTCGAATTAGGGCTGGGCGATATGGCCTATTTTTAATATCTCGATATTTTTAGGCCATATCGCGATACACGATATATATCTCTCGATATTTTGCCTTAGCCTTGAATGAACACTTGATGCATATAAATACAGCAGTATGGTGATTCTATGTGTCTACATTAAAACATTCTTCTTCATACTGCATTAAAGGGGAACATTATCACCAAACCTATGCAAGCGTCAATATATACCTTGATGTTGCAGAAAAACCGATTTCCGAACTCTAAATGGGTGAATTTTGGCAAATTAAATGCCTTTCTGTTTATCGGTCTTTTAGCGATGACGTCAGAACGTGACGTCACCGAGGTAATACACCCGCCATTTTCATTTTCACATTACAAACACCGGGTCTCAGCTCTGTTATTTTCCGTTTTTTCGACTATGTTTTGGAACCTTGGAGACATCATGCCTCGTCGGTGTGTTGTCGGAGGGTGTAGGAACACTAACAGGGAGGGATTCAAGTTGCAACACTGGCAAGAAATCTGCCGCCAGACCCCCATTGAATTTGCCAGAGTGTCTGCACATTTTACCGGCGATGCTAAGGCAGACATGGCACAGAGATGTATGGATAACCTGCAGATGCATTTGCAACGATTAAGTCAACGAAATCACAAAGGTGAGTTTTGTTTATGTTGTTGACTTATGTGCTAATCAGACATATTTGGTCACGGCATGACTGCCAGCTAATCGATGCTAACATGCTACGCTAATCGATGCTGACATGTTATTTACGCTAGCTGTATGTACATTTGAAACTAGATACCCACATTTAATGCGAAACAAACACTTACCAATCGACATATTTAAGTTGCTCCGGTGTCACAAGATGCGAAAGTCCTGATCGTTTGGTCCGCACTTTTTGCCGGCGATGCTAATAAGGCAGCCATGCTATGGGCCACTTCATTAGGTACACCCATGCTATGGCCGAATAGCGTCAATAGCTATTTGCTCAATAGCTTCAATTTCTTCTTCAATTTCGTTTTCGCTATCTGCCTGCCTCCATACTCCGACCATCTGTTTCAATAAATGCGTAATCTGTTGAATCGTTTAAGCCGCTGAAATCCGAGTCTGAATCCGAGCTAATGTCACTATATCTTGCTGTGGTAACTGTCATGATGTTTGTATTGGCAGCCCTGTATGACGTCACAGGGAAATGGACATTCGCATCGCAAATAGCGAAAATCAAGAACTTTCAAGCTTTTTTTAGGGATATTCCGGGAGGTGTAAAATGTTGAAAAACATTTTGAAAAATAAAACAAGCCACTGGGAACTTATTTTTATTGTTTTTAGCCCTTTTGAAATTGTGATAATGTTCATTCCCTTTAATATATACTAATTTTAAACTTTCATGTCGAGAAGGAAATCACAACTAAGTCAATTAACCAAAACTGTATTTATTAAACATTTATTAGCGGTCCACTTTTCAAATGATGCTACATATTAGCAGTAATGCTACTTCTGGTAGCAATGCTTGTGCCCCCACTTGACAAATTCAAGTTGTCTATTTGACATATTCCCGCTTGAAGCCGAACCACCGCCAGACGATGGACCCCCTGCTGTTTTTCTTGGGAATTAATATCTTCCTTCATTTGTTACCAGATTCGCACCTTCTTTCTCTCGTATTACCACTCGCACGGCTTCTCTAGCATCACAGCTAACGTTACCCATGCTGCTACCTCTCTGCTCGGGGAGGGCGCGTGACGTATGTAAGAAGGTGCGCTTGTTTTAAGTCTCAGTGAGAAGGAGAGACGAGAAAAAGGAAGAGACGCATGCAGTTTAATGACCGCAGCTAAAAGCAACTGCGTGAAAACGTATACTCGAATATCACGATATAGTCGTTTTTTATATCGCACAGAAACAAACCCGCGATATATCGCCCAGCCCTACTTCGAATGAAACATTTTGAGCATAATTCTTGTGTTTAAAAATTCTGTTTTTCAAATTAGTTTTTTGTATAAGAAATTAGGTGTAAGAAAATTTAGCGTATAAAAAATAATTGTGTAAAAAAAATATTTGTAGAAATGTTGGTTGCTTCAAAACTCAATGTGTTCGGAAATGGATGAATGACTTAAAAAATTTAGATGAAAGAGACACATCATGGAATGATATTTGGGAAAAAATCCAATAAGCCCTTTGGAATCATTAAAAATAAGCTAAGTCAATTTAAGATCTTGAATAGATTGTATTTTTACATCTTCACCGCTGTTTAAAATTGGTTAAGTGGATAGCGAGTTATGTATAAAGTGTCGTGCAGCTGAGGGAACTCTTGTTCATTTATTTTGGGAATGTCAGAGAGCAAAAGAGTTATGGTTGAAAACAACAAAGGAAAAAATCCCATTCCTAAATATAAACATCCCAATGACACTGCAAACGTGTATTATCGGTGATCTGCATCAATTTACCAAAATGTCATTAAAGAGTTAAAATGCATTTATTTCAATATGCGTCATGACAAAAAGGGTAATATTAAAAAAATGGATAGATGTTGATAGTCCAACTCATACTGACCAGTATACACAAGCTCTAAAGTCAAGTCAGCTTTATTTGTCAATTTCTTTACATGTAAAGACATAAAAAGGAATCGAAATTTTGTTTCGCGCTCTCCCATGCGTAGACAAAAACAAAACACAAACAGTAAAGTGCAACATAAATATGGAGTTCAGCAGCCTAACAGCCTGGTGGTGAAAGCTGTTGGTGAGTCTGGTGGTGCGGGAGCGGAGGCTCTTGCATCTTCTTCCAGAGGGAAGGAGACTGAACAGGTTGTGTGCAGGGTGGCTTGCGTCACTCACAACTGTGAGGCTTTGCGGGTGAGGCGGGTGGTGTATAAGTCCTGAAGAGATGGGAGTGGTGCACCAATGGAAAAAGGAAATGATATCAGTAGAAAAAACTGCAATTAGTTTAGATAATGAGTCATATATTGGAATATGGGATTCCATTATTTAAATTTGTTTTAACTATTAAATGAACCTAAAATATGACCTATTTTATCTTTGTGGAAAATATTGGACACTGTGTGTTGTCAAGTTTATGAGATGCGATGCAAGTGTGACACTATTGTTCATTTTTTAATTTTTGTGGCTGTGATGATAATGTAAATGAGGGATTTCTAATCAATGCTATGTTGGAATTCGTATTAATATTGATACTGTTGTTGATATTTTTCATTTTTGTTTGACTACTTTGGGATTGTTTTGTCATGTTTGTGTGTCCTCAGTTGCTCTGTTGATTGCTACTCCGAATGTTGCTGAGTAGGTTTTGGAATTGGAATTGTAGTATAATTATGTATTATTTTGTTGGACTGATTAATAAAAAAAGAAAATTAAAAAGACCCACTTCTGGTAAATTAAGACTGAACCAGCCAAAACTCTTGAGTTTCGAAGCAACCAACATTTCTATAATAAATGTCTTAATCAATACTTGACTTTTCAGTACATTGCCTTGGTGGTAAAAGTTGACACTTTCCTGATTTAAATATAAGAAGCTCTCGAAATAAATAAATAAAATTTAGTTGGTTAGTTAGTTAACTTATGAATTAATTACTGTGAAACATTACGACAATAATAATAAACACTGTTGAATGTGTAATAAACATTAATATTTTCGTACAGGTAGAATATTTTGGCTCACTAGGTTATGAACTCACATAATCATATTATTAATATTTTATTCTATTTTTACATGGGGAAAAAACTGCAATAATATAAATGTATGGAAAAAAAAAAGATTAAAACAATCAGAATGTATTTAGACAAAGCTGAAATGTTGTAAAGACCGCGATAACACAAAGCTGTCACAAAATTGTGTCTTTGAACTTATATATTTGTTTTTAGCTTTTTTTTTATTTATTAAAAAAATGATCAAGATGTCTCCCGCATTCTATTCAATATGTGGCCCTGGTGATTCAAACTAATAAAAAAACCAAAAAAAAAACAGTCTAGTTGGCAAACTAGTGATTTTTAAAAAATATGTATATATTTTGAATATTTTTGTATAGGCAGAATTTTTGACGGACTAGGTTATACAGTTACACAATCATATTGTTTTTATTATTGTTATATTCCTACAGGGGAAATATGTATGATTTTTTTTTTAAATGAGAATGTAATGTAAATTGTAAAAAGCTGTAATATTGTAACTTATTAAAATAATATGCTCAGTCCACCATGACAAATATATATGTTTTTTTTTTGTTTTTGTTTTTTTACAAAATAAAATATATCAAAATCGCCCACCTCCCCATACTTGACTTTTCAGTAAGCGGCCCTTGAAGCTTTTAATCTACGTTTAGGTCTTTGTGCTATAAAACGAGTACGTCATCAATACAGTACAGTATTACTTTTACAATTGTTGTGGAAATCCTGTGATTTTGGACATTGCCAACAAATACATAAAATCACAATTTGACTCCATGTCACTGGGGGGGAAAAAGTATTTTAGGCCATGACAATTACAAAAAACAGAATAATGCATCATCATTTATTATTTGATTTTATATATATTTTTGTTTTGTATTTATTATTTTATCATATATTATGTAGAATATACCCCAAAAGGGACAAGTGGTAAAACGATAATTAATGAATGGATTATGTAGAACAGTGGTCCCCAACCACCAGGCCGCAGAAGAATTTTTTATTAATTTTTATCTAAAAAAAAATATATATATATTATTTTTTTTAATTAAATTAACATCAAAAACACAATATACACTTACAATTAGTGCACCAACCACAAAAACCTCCCTTTTTCATGACAAAAACGTCCCTTTTTCATGACAAAAAAAAGGGACCCCCCAACCACCACCAGACCCCCCCCAGCCCCCGCCCGGTCCGCGGGACTAATTATTAAGCGTTGACCGGTCCGCGGATACAAAAAGGTTGGGGACCACTGATGTAGAATATATTACATATATTTATTAATTGTATTATTATTATTATTAATATTGGTAGAAGTAATAGTAGTGTTATTTCTATATTATTGTTATTTTATTTAGTCATTTAACCCATCACACAAACACTCTTCATGCAAACCCTTATACCCCAATGGGCAAGACTAAAGAGCTGACCTCAAGGACAATATTGTAGACCCGCACAAGACTGGAATGGCGTACAATAGCATCAACGATAACTATTGATCAGTGTGAGCAGTGGAAGATGAGCCGTTGGTGCTCGCCAGCAAATGTCGAGAAGCGCATGCTAGCTTGCTAGCTCGCTAACTGTCAAAAGATGCGCGCTGTCCGTTGACCGTGTCTTTGTGGTCGTGCAGAAGCGAGACAGTCCCGGCAGCGTCTCGTCCTTCACGCTGGTCTCCAGCGAGCTGCAGCGCAAAGACAAGTTCATGAGGGTCCTCTTCGCGTGCCACGTGCGCAAGGTGGGTGTCGGCCTCCGCTTTTCGCCCTGACTTTGTGAGTCATGCGCCGGATTGTGTTTCCAGATCAATCGCTTCCACAAGGCGGAGGACAGAGCCGTGCTCATCACAGACCGCCACCTGTACAAGATGGACCCCCTGAAGCAGTACAAACCCATGAAGAGCATCCCCCTCTACAACGTAGGCCTTACTTTTTTTTTACTTTCCTATGCCAGGACCTTGACATCTAGTCCGGTTGTGGACATCATTGCAATGTGATAAAAAGTGACTTACTTAAGGTGGCGGAGCCTCGAGACCCCTCAAGTTCTTGTGAGTCGCTCGCTGAATCGAGTACTCGATTCACTCAGGCGACAAAGTGCACGTGTGACATTGAAAATAACACAATCAGATTAAACAGTGCAGGGTTTGAATACCTTATTGTGCAAAAGTAACAAGTTAACCTCTCGAAAAAGTAGCTACAAATAAAAATCCAAACAATAGTACAACATTAAGACTTTGTCCAGTACAAGTGAGTCAGTAAAACCAGGGTCTTTGTATCGTAAAAGTGCCCAGTAATAGCAAGTCAGTGGAACTAGGTTCTTGGTTACAGTTGCGATCAAAATTATTCAACCCCCACAGAATTTTGGTGTTTTAGTAAGTTGGACATTTATTCCGTATTTTGTTTATAGTCATATCAAATAAAGATGTGTCAAATAGATAAATGCAACTTAAATTGTAACACTGTATTTTACAAAATACCAAAAAAGGACATTTTTCTTAATATCTCATTGACAAAATGATTCAACCCCCTAGTTCCATGCATCTTTAGTACTTAGTCGAACACCCTTTGGCAGTAATTACATCCTTCAAAGGTGATACATAACCGGACAAGCTTCTTGCAACCATCTACAGGTATTTTAGCCCATTCCTCTTGGGCAAAGGCCTCCAGTTCATTCATATTATTGGGCTTGCGTGCTGCAACTGCCTTCTTCAAGTCCCACCACAGGTTTTCTATAGGATTTAGGTCTGGCGACTGTGAAGGCCACTCCAGAGTCTTCAAGCCCTTCTTCTGCAACCACTCTGTTGATTTGGAGGTATGCTTGGGATCGTTGTCCTGTTGGAAGGTCCAACGTCTCCCAAGCCTCAGCTTCGTCACTGACTTCATGACATTTGCAGCTAATATATCCTGGTAGGAAATAGAATTCATAATGCCTTGAACGCGCTGGAGATTCTCGGTACCTGAGGCAGAGAAACAGCCCCAGAGCATGATAGACCCCCCACCATGCTTAACTGTAGGCAAGGTGTTCTTCTCTTTGTAAGCTTCATTTTTTCTCCTCCAGACATAACGTTGATTCATAGGCCCAAAGAGTTCCAGTTTTGTCTCATCACTCCATAGAACAGTTTCCCAAAACCTTTGAGGTTTGTCCAGATAATTTTTGGCATACTGGAGTCTATTTTCCTTGTGCCTGGTAGTCAGAAGTGGGGTGCGGCTGGGAGTTCTGGCATGGAGGCCTTCATCTTGTAGTGCGCGCCTTATTGTCTGGGACGAAACCTGCGTTCCCCCCTCTGCAATGTCCTGTTGTAGTTCCTCAGCTGTTACCCGGGGGGTTTTCACCACTGTACGCTTAAAATACTGGACAGCAGTTGCACGAAGCATCCTCTTTCTACCACGCCCAGGTAGTGTTTCCACTGTGCCTTTAGCTTTAAACTTGCGAATTATGCTCCCAACTGTGTCTCTTGGAATGTGTAATGACTTTGCTATTTTCTTATATCCATATCCTTTCTTATGAAGAGAAATTACCTCCTCTCTTGACTTCTTTGATCACTCCCTGGACTTCACCATGTTGCAAATACACCATTGACCATCTACAAGAAGCTGAGCGTCACAGTCATTTTCAATCAGTTTAATTGTTGCTCGTTATGGTTCTAATCACATCTACACGTGTTTTCAACACCTGAATGAAAATACGTTATTCAAATTCTGTTCTTAAGAGTTATGATCTTCAAGGGGTTGAATAATTTAGTCAATGAGATATTAAGAGAAATGACACTGTTTGGTATGTTACAAAATCTAATGTTGTAATTCAAGTTGCATTTGTCTATTTAATGCATCTTTATTTGATATGACTATAAACAACATATGGAATAAATGTCCAACTTGCTAAAACACCAAAATTGTGTGGGGGTTGAATAATTTTGATCACAACTGTAAGTAAGGTTGAGTCAGCGAAACTGGAGTAATAGTGAGTCAGTGAATATAGGGTTTTTGTATTGTCATAGCAAGTCAGTGAAACCAGGGTCTTCTTATAGCAATAGTTAGTGTGTGAAACTTGTTGATTAATGGTAAGTCCGTCGAACTCTGGACTCTGTATAGAAGTAGTGAGTCTGTGAAACTTGAGTCGGTGTCGAGTAATAGCGAGTCAGTGAAACTACTTTCTCTGTCAAGTAATAATGAGTCAGCAAAACTTGAGTAATAGTGAGTCAGTGAATCTTGGGTTTTTGTATTGAAATAGCAAGTCAATGAAACCAGGGATTTTATATAGTAATAGTGAGTTCGTGAGACGTGTTGAGTAATAGCAAGTCAGTGGAACGAGGTTCTTGGATAAGTAAGGTTGAGTCAGCAAAACTTGAGTAATAGTGAGTCAGTGAAACTAGGGTTTTTGGTATTGTCATACCAGGCCAGTGAAACCATGGTCTTTATATAGCAATAGTGAAACTTGTTGAGTAACCGTAAGTCAGTCGAACTCGGGTCTCTGTATAGGAGTAGTGAGTCTTTGAAACTTGAGTCAGTGTCGAGTAATAGCGAGGTAGTGAAACTACTTTCTCTGTCGAGTGATAGTGAGTGAGCAAAAGTTGAGTAATAGTGACTCAGTGAAAACTAGGGTTTTTGTATTGTAATAGCAAATCAGTGAAACCAGGGTATTTATGTGGTAATGTGAGTCTGTGAAGCTTGTTGAGTAATAGTAAGTCAGTTGAAGTCGGGTCTTTGTATAGTAATAGTGAGTCTGTGGAACGTGAGTCAGTGTCGAGTAATAGCGAGTCAGTGAAACTTGGGCTTTTGTATTGTAATAGCATGTCAATGAAAACAAGGACTTTACTTAGTAATAGTGAGTCTGTGAAACATGTTGACTAGTAGTAAGTCAGTGGAACTCAGGTCTTTGTATATTAATATTGAGTCTGTGAAACTTGAGTCAGTGTCGAGTAATAGTGAGTCAGTGAAACTTGGGTTTTTGTATTGTAATAGCATGTCAATGAAAACAAGGACTTTACTTAGTAATAGTGAGTCTGAAACTTGTTGACTAGTAGTAAGTCAGTGGAACTCAGGTCTTTTTATATTAATATTGAGTCTGTGAAACTTGAGTCAGTGTCGATTAATAACGAGTCAATGAAACTAAGGTTTTTGAATTGTAATAGTAAGCCACTGAAACTAGGGTCTTTGTATAGTAAAAGTGAGTCTGTGAAACTGGTCGAGTAATAGTAAGTCCGTGGAACTAAGGTCTTGGTTAAGTAAGGTTGAGTCAACAAAACTTGAGTAATAGTGAGTCAGTGAAACTAGGGTTTTTGTATTGTCATACCAGGCCAGTGAAACCAGGGTCTTTATATAGCAATAGTGAAACTTGTCGAGTAACCGTAAGTCAGTCGAACTCGGGTCTCTGTATAGGAGTAGTGAGTCTTTGAAACTTGAGTCAGTGTCGAGTAATAGCGAGGTAGTGAAACTACTTTCTCTGTCGAGTAATAGTGAGTGAGAAAAACTTGAGTAATAGTGACTCAGTGAAAACTAGGGTTTTTGTATTGTAATAGCAAATCAGTGAAACCAGGGTATTTATGTGGTAATGTGAGTCTGTGAAGCTTGTTGAGTAAGAGTAAGTCAGTTGAAGTCGGGTCTTTGTATAGTAATAGTGAGTCTGTGAAACTTGAGTCAATGTCGAGTAATAGTGAGTCAGTGAAACTTGGGCTTTTGTATTGTAATAGCATGTCAATGAAAACAAGGACTTTACTTAGTAATAGTGAGTCTGTGAAACATGTTGACTAGTAGTAAGTCAGTGGAACTCATGTCTTTGTATATTAATATTGAGTCTGTGAAACTTGAGTCAGTGTCGAGTAATAACGAGTCAATGAAACTAAGGTTTTTGAATTGTAATAGTAAGCCACTGAAACTAGGGTCTTTGTATAGTAAAAGTGAGTCTGTGAAACTGGTCGAGTAATAGTAAGTCCGTGGAACTAAGGTCTTGGTTAAGTAAGGTTGAGTCAACAAAACTTGAGTAATAGTGAGTCAGTGAAACTAGGGTTTTTGTATTGTCATACCAGGCCAGTGAAACCAGGGTCTTTATATAGCAATAGTGAAACTTGTCGAGTAACCGTAAGTCAGTCGAACTCGGGTCTCTGTATAGGAGTAGTGAGTCTTTGAAACTTGAGTCAGTGTCGAGTAATAGCGAGGTAGTGAAACTACTTTCTCTGTCGAGTGATAGTGAGTGAGCAAAACTTGAGTAATAGTGACTCCGTGAAAACTAGGGTTTTTGTATTGTAATAGCAAATCAGTGAAACCAGGGTATTTATGTGGTAATGTGAGTCTGTGAAGCTTGTTGAGTAATAGTAAGTCAGTTGAAGTCGGGTCTTTGTATAGTAATAGTGAGTCTGTGAAACTTGAGTCAATGTCGAGTAATAGTGAGTCAGTGAAACTTGGGCTTTTGTATTGTAATAGCATGTCAATGAAAACAAGGACTTTACTTAGTAATAGTGAGTCTGTGAAACATGTTGACTAGTAGTAAGTCAGTGGAACTCAGGTCTTTGTATATTAATATTGAGTCTGTGAAACTTGAGTCAGTGTCGAGTAATAACGAGTCAATGAAACTAAGGTTTTTGAATTGTAATAGTAAGCCACTGAAACTAGGGTATTTGTATAGTAAAAGTGAGTCTGTGAAACTGGTCGAGTAATAGTAAGTCCGTGGAACTAAGGTCTTGGTTAAGTAAGGTTGAGTCAACAAAACTTGAGTAATAGTGAGTCAGTGAAACTAGGGTTTTTGTATTGTCATACCAGGCCAGTGAAACCAGGGTCTTTATATAGCAATAGTGAAACTTGTCGAGTAACCGTAAGTCAGTCGAACTCGGGTCTCTGTATAGGAGTAGTGAGTCTTTGAAACTTGAGTCAGTGTTGAGTAATAGCGAGGTAGTGAAACTACTTTCTCTGTCGAGTGATAGTGAGTGAGCAAAACTTGAGTAATAGTGACTCAGTGAAAACTAGGGTTTTTGTATTGTAATAGCAAATCAGTGAAACCAGGGTATTTATGTGGTAATGTGAGTCTGTGAAGCTTGTTGAGTAATAGTAAGTCAGTTGAAGTCGGGTCTTTGTATAGTAATAGTGAGTCTGTGAAACTTGAGTCAATGTCGAGTAATAGTGAGTCAGTGAAACTTGGGCTTTTGTATTGTAATAGCATGTCAATGAAAACAAGGACTTTACTTAGTAATAGTGAGTCTGTGAAACATGTTGACTAGTAGTAAGTCAGTGGAACTCAGGTCTTTGTATATTAATATTGAGTCTGTGAAACTTGAGTCAGTGTCGAGTAATAACGAGTCAATGAAACTAAGGTTTTTGAATTGTAATAGTAAGCCACTGAAACTAGGGTCTTTGTATAGTAAAAGTGAGTCTGTGAAACTGGTCGAGTAATAGTAAGTCCGTGGAACTAAGGTCTTGGTTAAGTAAGGTTGAGTCAACAAAACTTGAGTAATAGTGAGTCAGTAAAACTAGGGTTTTGTATTCTAATAGCAAGTCAGTGACACCAAGGTGTTTGTATAGCTAAAGTGAGTCTGTGCAACTCTTTGAGTAATAGCAGGTCAGTGGAACTAGGGTCTTAGTTAAGTAAGGTTCAGTCAGCAAAACGTGATTAATAGTGAGTCAGTGAAACCAGGGGGGTTGTATTGTAATAGTGAGTCTGTGAAAGTTGTTGAGTAATAGTAAGTCAGGGGAGCTAGGGTCTTTGTATAGTAATAGTGTGTCAGTGAAACCATGGTCTTTGTTGTGTAATAGTGAGTCTGTAAAACTTGAGTAATAGTGAGCCTGTAAAACTCGGGTCTTTGTTGAGTAAAAAATAGTGCGTCACCTGTTCGTCGTCCCACTGGGTTGTGAGTTTTTCCTTGCCCTTATGTGGGCGCTGAACCACGGATGTCGTTGTGGCTTGTGCAGCCCTTTGAGACACTTGTGATTTAGGGCTATATAGATAAACCATGATTGATTGCTGGTCTGTCAATCAATTGTGAGTCTGTGAAAAATATTGTGAGTTTAATCATGAGGCTATAATTTCTGACGGGATTTTTAATGTTGCTGGCGGGTGAGTCAGTGATCGAGTTAACCAAGTACCAGTGACTCACTAACAACAAAGGCGTGTTTTGATTGCCTCGTTAATGACCGGGCCATCTCTTAACGGCTTGGCCTGGCGGGAGGTAAATGGCGCCTTGGTTTCATCTGGACGCAACAGATGGCATGGGAGAGAGAGAAGCAGCAGGCGTTCTGGATTTAGCCATGGATGAGACGCTCACCTGTTCACGCGACACATGTGACGAGCCACAGCCACAACATTAGGTAGGCCTCAGGCAAAGCGGCGCAGAGCGGCAGATTGTCAGTTTGAGAAGGAAGGCAATTAGCATCGCTAAAAGTCAATGTCATCATCATCTTTATCATCTCTGCATCAGCGACTTCTTCCTACCACCCTCCAACCTCCTCCAGTCCACCCTCGCTCCACTCCACCTGCGCCGTCTCCTCTCTCGTCTCGGCGTTGTCATGCCAACTTCCCGGGAGACGGCGTTGTCATGGTTACCAAGCGGATCAGCTCATGTCTGGCGGCGAGCGGCGCGCCTCTCCTTCTGGTTCCCTGCGAGTGTTGGTCTCCTTGTGCTCTCATCCTGCCGTTCATCCTCTTCCTGCTGCTGGCTGCCATGTTTGTTTGGCAACACAGACAGTTGTTCAAACAGTTGTGTAGCGTTTGTTGTCACTGATCTTATTTAGGGAGTGTGTTCCATCACCTGAGGGACTTGCTGATCACATCACTTTCTCATGGAAACACACTCACTACCTTCTATGTATGTATGTATGTATAACCGAAACTCTCGTACCGAAACGGTTCAATACAAATACACGTACCGTTACACCCCTAATATTTACATATACTGTATGTATGTATTTATATGTATGTGTATATACATATATGTATGTATATATGTATGTGTATATACATTTATGCATGTATACTGTTTGTATACATATATGTATATTTACATACATGTGTATATGTGTGTATCTATGTATATATACATGTATATATATATACATATATGTATATATACATTTACGTATATATACATATACATGTATATATACTAATGTATGTACTGTATTTACATATATGTATGTATTTATAGATATATATGTATGTATGTGTATATATATGTATGTATGCAAATGTATGTATTTATAGCTATATATACTGTATATATGTATGTATGTATATATATGTGTGTATGTATATATATATTTAAATATACATATATATACATACACATATGTATATATTTATGTATGTACATATTTTTTCGTACCTCGTTTTCGTATGACCCACTGTAGTAGGACTCAGGTTTCTGTGAAAAGTAGGTTCTTCGTATACTAATAGTGTGTCTGTGAAAGTCTATTCTGTGTTGAGTAGTAGCAAGTCAGTGAATCTAGGGTCGTTGAGTACTAGTGAGTCTGTGAAACTTAAGTCTGTGTTGAGAAATGAATAACAAGTCAGTGAAACTAGGGTCTTTGTTGAGTAATACTGAGTCCCTGAAACTAGGGTCTTTGAATAGTAACAGTGAGTCTGAAACTCGAGTCTGTGTCGAGTAGTAGCAAGTCAGTGAAACTAAGGTTTTAAGTAATAGCGAACCTGTGAAAGTAGGGTCTTTTTATAGTAATAGTGAGTCTGCGAAAGTAAGGTCTTTGTATAGTAATAGTGAGTCTGTAACGTGAGTCTGTGTTGAGTAATACATAGCAAGTCAGTGAAACTAGGGTCTTTGTTGAGTAATATAGAGCAGTGGTCCCCAACCACCGGGCCGTGGCCCAATTGGTACCGGGCCGCAGAATAATCTTTTATTAATTTTTATTTAAAAACAAAAAAAATATTATTTTTCTTTTTTTTTTAGGAAATCAACTTAAAAAAACACAATATACACTTACCATTAGTGGACAACCACAAAAACCTTCCTTTTTCAAGACAAAAACGTCCCTTTTTCATGACAAAGAAAAAAAAAAAAAAGGACATTCCCCACCCGAGCCGCGGGACAAATTATTAAGCGTTGACCGGTCCGCGGATACAAAAAGGTTGGGGACCACTGATATAGAGCATGGGAAACTTGAGTCTGTGTTGAGTAATGAATAGGCAGTGAAACAAGGGTCTTGAGTGATAGTCTGAAACTAGGGTTTTTTTATAGTAATAAGTCTGTGAAACTTTGTTGATTAATAAACAGCAAGTCAGTGAAACAAGGGTCATTGTTGAGTAATAGTGAGTTTGTGAAACAAGGGTATTTGTTGAGAAATAGTGAATCTGCCAAACTTCAGTAATGGTGAGTCAGTAAAACTAGGGTCTTTGGTGAGTAATAGTGAGTCAGTGAAATTTGGGTCTTTGTATAATACGGAGTCTGCAAAACTTGAGTCTGTGTTGAGTAATGAATGAATAGGCAGTGATACAAGGGTCTTTGTTGAGTGGTAATGAATCTGTGAAACTAGGGTCTTTGTTGAGTAATAATAAGTCTGTGAAACTTCCGTTTGTGTTGAGTAATAAACAGCAAGTCAGTAAAACCAGGGTCTTTGGTGAGTAATACTGAGTCGGTGAAATAAGGGTCTTTGTATAATACAAAGTCTGTAAAATGTGAGTCTGAGTTGAGTAGTAAATAAAAGTAGTCAGTGAAAGCAGGGTCTTTTGTGAGTCACTGAAACTCGGGTCTTTATATAATAATAGTGAGTCTGTGAAACTTGAGTCTGTGGGAAATAATAGTAAGTCAGTGAAACCAGGGTTGTTTTTGATTTAATAGTGAGTCAGTTAAACTTGAGTAATACTGAGTCAGTGAAACTAGGGTCTAAGTATAGTAATAGTGAGTTGCACCTGCAGTTTCCGTATAACGCCTCAGTCTTATGTTTAAGATGAGCTTTTACTATGGATTTTCAAAGTCAAATCAGATGTACTCATTTTCTATATCGCACACAAACAAACCCGCGATATATCGAGTATATCGATATATCGCTATATCACTTTACGATCTTTTCCATGTACGAACCCCGTTCAAGAAGCAATGAAAGTTGGTAAATGGAGGCTCCACTGCGCGAGTGCACGTTCCATCCCTAAAGAGATTAAACAGGAAGTGTGGTCGTGTGCCCCTCCCCCATCACCCCAGTGTGGAAAGACAATGAGACAGATGGCGGGACAGACGAGTGACTCATTGATTGATCATGGGACTGAGATTGATTTAGTAGATCAGACTTAGAAACTAATGTGAAAGTATCATTAGTAATGTTAATGTAAATACAATGTGCTGCGTCAGCAGTACGTGCCTGTACTACGGAATGTATATTTGATGCCCTTGTTCGTCCACACGCGCAGCAGGTTACGTAACAGGTGGACGCTGCGTTTTCATGCCGTATAAACCTGTGCGTCCCAGGTGACGGGCCTGAGCGTTTCGCCGGGGAAGGACCAGCTGGTGGTGTTCCACACCAAGGACAGCAGAGACCTGGTGGTGTGCCTGCAGGGCCTAGTGCCCGCCCACGAGAGCCGCATCGGCGAGCTGGTCGGCGCTCTGCTCAGCCACTTCAAGAGGTGAGTGGACGTCTTATTTACTGTTTGAATGACACGCGCAGACGTACTAATGATTTGCATCTGTCCCAGGAGTGAACATATATACGTGTGCATATGAATATATTATGTATGTGTGTATATATATATATATATATATATATATATATATATGTATATACATATCATGTCTACAAATACATATGTATATACATATAAGTGTGAAGATTCTATTATTGTTTACATTTGAAAGCAGTTTCCAACTTAACACGGAATTTTGGTTAATGCTTCTGACGAGGAACTTGGAGACCCTAACTTCTTAGTACAAAAGTACCTCAGTATCAAAAGTTACGCAGTATTAATAGTTCCAGTACTAACGTTATGCAGTATTAGTAGTTTCAGTCCGCATTTAACGGGGTGTTAATATTTCCAGTACTTAAGTAATGCTGTATTAATAGTTCTAGTACCAAAGTAACGCAGTATTAATAGTTCCAGTACCAAAGTAACACAGTATTAATAGTTCCAGTACCAAAGTAACACAGTTATAATAGTACTGGTATCAAAGTAACTCGGTATTAAAAGTTTCTGTACTAAAGTAGCACAGTATTAATAGTTCTAGTGCTAAAGTAATGCAGTATTAATAGTTTAGTACTGAAGTAACGCAGTATTGATAGTTATAGTACAAAAGTAACCCAGTATTAATAGTTGTAGTACTTAACTAACACGGTATTAATAGTTCCAGTACAAACGTAAAGCAGTAATAATAGTACAAGTACTAATGTAACGCAGTATTAAAAGTTTCGGTACCAAAGTAACACAGTGTTAATAGTTCCAGTACTAAAATAAAACAGTATTAATGGTACTAGTATTAAAGTAATGCGGTATTAATAGTTCAGTGCTAAAGTAACACAGTGCTAATGGTACTAGTACTAAAGTAACTCAGTTGTAATAGTTTTGCTACCAAAGTAATGCAGTATAAATAGTACTAGTACTGAGGTAACGCAGTAATAATAGTTCCAGTACTAAAATAACACAGTATTAATAGTGCCGATACCATAGTAACTCAGTATTAATAGTTCAGTACTAAAATAACAGTGTTAATAGTTTTAGTACTAAAGTAACACAATAGTATTAGTTCAAATACAAAAGTATTAGTACTTAAGCAGTGCAGTTTTAATAGTACTATTACTAAAGTAGCACAGTATTGATAGTTTACTAGTAAAGTGACAGTAATAATAGTTCAGTACTAAAGTAACACAGTATTATTAGTTTTAGTACCTAAAGTAACACAGTATTAATAGTTCCAGTACAAAGGTAATAGTACTAGTACTAAAGTAACATGGTATTAAGTTTAGTACTGAAGTAAAACAGTGCTAATAGTACTAGTATTAAAGTAACTCAGTATTAAAAGTTACAATACTAAAGTAATGCAGTATTATTAGTTTTAGTACCTAAAGTAACACAGTATTAATAGTTCCAGTACAAAGGTAATAGTACTAGTACTAAAGTAACGCGGTATTAAGTTTAGTACTGAAGTAAAACAGTGCTAATAGTACTAGTATTAAAGTAACTCAGTATTAAAAGTTACAATACTAAAGTAATGCAGTATTATTAGTTCTAGTACTAAAGTAACACCGTTTTAACAGTTCCATTACTAAAATAACGCAGTATTAGTAGTTCCACTTCAAAAGTAAGGCATTATTAAAAGCAACGCAGTCTTAATAGTTCCAGTACAAAAGTAAGGCAGTACGAATAGTTGCAGTTTGTAGTATTGTTCTGCAGCGTTGGCGACGCTCTGCTCTCATCTTCGCCACGTATCATTGTTGACGTTTACGTCACTGGGAAGTCATTGTTGACGTTTACGTCATCGGGAAGTCATTGTTGACGTTTACATCAACGGGAAGTCATTGTTGACGTTTACGTCACTAAGAGGTCTTGTTATTGTTGACATTATCATCATTGGTAAGTCATTGTTGACGTTTACGTCACCGGGAAGTCATTGTTGACGTTTACGTCCGTCACGATCCGCTACTCGGATCGTTTGTTTCGCCTGTTGATATGTTTTTGATCATGCTTGGATTCTGCCGATCCCTTCAGTTATGTATTTCCTTATTTAGATCCGTCACCATGGTTTCGTCATTTGGTTCACCTGCTCTGGCGTCAAGCGCACCTGTGTTCTGATTGTTTCTGTATTTAAGCCCACCTGTTTCCTTTGTTTGGTCTTGGCTCATTGTTTGCTAATGCAACAGTCACGTTGGTTTCTCTGCTTTTCTCTGCTTTATTTGTGCTAAGTCCCTTCTTAGCTTCGCGTGCGCTCGGCACGTCACCGTTTGGACTTTTTGTATCCTGCTAAGCTTAGCGTTAGCTTCCGTGCGTAGGCACGCGCTTTATTTTGCCTTTTTGTCAGTGTTCTTTTTATTTTTGTATATTAAATCAAGTTTTACCTGCAATCCTGCCTGTCTGGTCATCGTACATCCAAGAGGTGACAACTTCGCGCATCAAGATGCGGCACAAAAGTGACAACGTCACGGGGAAGTCATTGTTGACGTATACGTCACCGGGAAGTCATGTCCTTGTTGACAGTTTATGTCACCACGAAGTCCTTGTTGACAGTTTTTTGTCACCGGGAAGTCATTGTTGACGCGTATGTCACCGGGAAATCATTGTTGACGTGTACGTCACCGGGAAGTCATGTCCTTGTTGACAGTTTATGTCACCAGGAAGTCCTTGTTGACAGTTTTTTGTCACCGGGAAGTCATTGTTGACGCTTACGTCACCAAGAAGTCACTGTTGACGTTTACGTCATCAGGAAGTCATTGTTGACGTATACGTCACCGGGAAGGCATGTCCTTGTTGACAGTTTATGTCACCAGGAAGTCCTTGTTGACAGTTTTTTGTTACCGGGAAGTCATTGTTGACGCTTACGTCACCGGGAAATCATTGTTGACGTGTACGTCACCGGGAAGTCATGTCCTTGTTTGACAGTTTATGTCACCAGGAAGTCCTTGTTGACAGTTTTTTGTCACCGGGAAGTCATTGTTGACGCTTACGTCATCAGGAAGTCATTATTGACGTATACATCACCGGGGTGGCATGTCCTTGTTGACAGTTTATGTCACCAGGAAGTCCTTGTTGACAGTTTTTTGTCACCGGGAAGTCATTGTTGACGCTTAGGTCACCGGGAAGTCATTGTTGACGTTTAGGTCACCGGGAAGTCATTGTTGACGTTTACGTCACCGGGAAGTCATTGTTGACGTTTACGTCACTGGGAAGTCATTGTTGACGTTTACGTCACCGGGAAGTCATTGTTGACGTTTACGTCACCAGGGAATCATTGTTGACGTTTACATCACCAGGAAGTCATTGTTGACGTTTATGTGACCTGGAAGTCATTGTTGACGTTTACGTCACTAAGAAGTCCTTGTTGACGTTTACGTCACTAAGAAGTCATTATAGACAGTTACGTCACTAAGAAGTCCTTTGTTACGTTTACGTCACTAAGAAGTCCTTGTTGACGTTTACGTCATCAAGAAGTCATTGTTGACGTTTACGTCACTAAGAAGTCATTGTTGAGGTTTACGTCACTAAGAAGTCATTGTTGACGTTTACGTCACTAAGAAGTCATTATTGACGTTTACGTCACTAAGAAGTCATTGTTGACGTTTACGTCACTAAGAAGTCCTTGTTGACGATTACGTCACTAAGAAGTCCTTGTTGACGTTTACGTCACTAAGAAGTCATTGCTGACGTTTACGTCACTAAGAAGTCATTATTGACGTTTACGTCACTAAGAAGTCCTTGTTGACGTTTACGTCACTAAGAAGTCATTGTTGACGTTTACGTCACTAAGAAGTCCTTGTTTACGTTTACGTTACTCACTAAGAAGTCCTTGTTGACGTTTACGTCACTAAGAAGTCCTTGTTGACGTTTACGTCACTAAGAAGTCCTTGTTGACGTTTACGTCACTAAGAAATCCTTGTTGACGTTTACGTCACTAAGAAGTCCTTGTTGACGTTTACGTCACTAAGAAGTCCTTGTTGACGTTTACGTCACTAAGAAGTCCTTGTTGACGTTTACGTCACTAAGAAGTCATTGCTGACGTTTACGTCACTAAGAAGTCCTTGTTGACGTTTACGTCACTAAGTCATTGTTGACGTTTACGTGACTAAGAAATCCTTGTTGACGTTTACGTCACTAAGAAGTCCTTGTTGACGTTTACGTCACTAAGAAGTCCTTGTTGACGTTTACGTCACTAAGAAGTCCTTGTTGACGTTTACGTCACTAAGAAGTCCTTGTTGACGTTTACGTCACTAAGAAGTCCTTGTTGACGTTTACGTCACTAAGAAGTCATTGTTGACGTTTACGTCACTAAGAAGTCCTTGTTGACGTTTACGTCACTAAGAAGTCCTTGTTGACGTTTACGTCACTAAGAAATCCTTGTTGACGTTTAGGTCACTAAGAAGTCCTTGTTGACGTTTACGTCACTAAGAAGTCCTTGTTGACGTTTACGTCACTAAGAAGTCCTTGTTGACGTTTACGTCACTAAGAAGTAATTGCTGACGTTTACGTCACTAAGAAGTCCTTGTTGATTTTTACGTCACTAAGAAGTCCTTGTTGACGTTTACGTCACTAAGAAGTTCTTGTTGACGTTTATGTCACTGGGATGGACAAGTGGTGACGAACAAAGGAAAAGGGTTTTCAAGCTCTGGCTTCTGCTTGGAACTCCTGCCAGCCATGGAGTGCACATACTGTCTACCATGTTGAAATGTTTCTACCCAAATAGGATGCTGAATACTTGTGGAGTGTAGACTGATCGATACATAGTCAATACATCACTCTGATTAAGTCAGCAGGAATTAAAACTGCGTGTTGGGGGGGTTAAATCTTGGTGGGCTCCATTTTGCTCTTCATCATCTCATCCATCACTGGCGGCATGTGCGCGCATGTTTGATGGCGTATGGATTCTTGAGAGGCAGCGGGATTGTTTTTCACCCCCTCCCCCCCCCCCCCTCCCCCAATGAAGATTTAACCTCCATGTGTCCTTGAAAGAGGAGCAGCGCGGGAGGTGGGCGGGGCTTTGTTTGTCTGAAGAGCGAGCTGAGCTTCTGCTCTATTTTTCATATTTTGTATTTCATGTTTTTTATCCTTTTTGTCTGCCTGGCCTTGGTTTTTAAATGGCACCCGTTTTTTAAATGTCACTTTTCTCCATCATGACCGACGCCGCCTGGCTTCACGTTGCAGCTTCCTCGTCTCCGTGGGCGTCCCCCGCCTGTCCTTTTCTTAGGAGGACATGAAATATTTAAAGCTGTGCTGCTGTTGACGACTATTTTTAGGCCCCCGCCCAGACATCCCTGGTGTGTTTTGAAACTCTCGCCCTGCTTTACCAGCTGCTCTTTATGGACAAAAGTGTTGGGACGCGTGACAGCGGTGAATTTGGGGTCCAGAATTGCGGCCCACTGCTCATTTTTGACCTGGCCCGTGACTAGAGGTTGGTACCCGAGACAAATCCTTTGGTACTGCCGTGTATAGATTCACGTCAAATCCACTGGTGCCGTATGTAGATACCTTTGTTGCACATGATATCACGTCCTGTTGCGGACTAATCAGCGGCTCACAAAAAAAGTCAGTCAAGCATCACTGAGAGCAGACTCCGCCAAACTCCCTCTGAGTAATGGCATGATTTTCAACACCAACAAAGCAAGCATCTAGGTCAGAAGTGTTTAAATTGCTTCCCATGGCAATGCAGGTTAATGACCATGAATTGTACGTTGAAGTGTTCACAGCACAGCATTTTTATATGTAACCTAATCCAAAAAAAAACTTTCCCACTCAATCAGTGCAGTACTGAACACAGTGCTAATCAATCAATCAATCAATCAATCAATCAATGTTTACTTATATAGCCCTAAATCACTAGTGTCTCAAAGGGCTGCACAAACCACTACGACATCCTCGGTAGGCCCACATAAGGGCAAGGAAAACTCACACCCAGTGGGACATCGGTGACAATAATGACCCAGTGGGATAGTACTAGTACTAAATCAACTCAGTATTAAAAGGTACAATACTCAAGTAATGCAGTATTAATAGTTCTAGTACTAAAGTAACATAGTACTAAAATAATGCCGTATTCATTGTTCAGTCCTAAAGTAACTCAGTATTAAAAGTAACACAGTAATTAATATATTACTCGAGCAACTCAGTATTAATAGATATTGTACTAAAGTAATGTAGTATTAATAGGTCCAGTACTAAAGTTATGCTTTATTGGTAGTAATACAGTATTAATAGTTCCAGTACAAAATTAAGATAGTATAAATAGTTTCAGTACAAAAGTAACACAGTATTAATAGTAAGGCAGTACTAATAGTTCCAGTACAAAAGTAAGACATTGATAGCAACGCAGTACTAATAGTTTCAGTACAAAATAAGACATTATTGATAGAAACGCAGTATTAATAGTTCCAGTTCAAATGTAAGGCAGTAATAATGGTAACGCAGTATTAATAGTTCCATTACTAAAGTAACTCAGTATTAATAGTTCTTGTACAAAAGTAATGCAGAGATGGTTTCCTGTGGACGGGACTCTCGCTGCTGTCTTGGATCCGCTTGAACTGAATTCTCACGGCTGAGTTGGAGCCACTATGGATTGAACTTTCACAGTATCATGTTAGACCCGCTCGACATCCATTGCTTTCGGTCCCCTAGAGGGGGGGGGGGGTTGCCCACATCTGAGGTCCTCTCCAAGGTTTCTCATAGTCAGCATTGTCACTGGCGTCCCACTGGATGTGAATTCTCCCTGCCCACTGGGTGTGAGTTTTCCTTGCCCTTTTGTGGGTTCTTCCGAGGATGTTGTAGTCGTAATAATTTGTGCAGTCCTTTGAGACATTTGTGATTTGGGGCTATATAAATAAACATTGATTGATTGATTGATGTTAATAGGTCCAATACTAAATATATGCAGTATTAATAGTTACACAGTATTAATAGTTCCAGTACTAAAGTAACACAGTATTAATAGTTATTGTACTAAAATAACGCAGTATTATTAGGTCCAGTACAAAAGTAAAAGAGTATTAATAGTCCCAGTGCAAAAGTAAGGCAGTATTAATAGTTCCAGTACAAAAGTAACGCAGTATTAATAGTAAGGCAGTACTAATAGTTCCAGTACAAAAGTAAGACATTGATAGCAACACAGTACTAATAGTTTCATTACAAAAGTAAGACATAATTGAAAGCAACGCAGTATCAATAGTTCCAGTACAAATGTAAGGCAGTGTTATTAGTAACACACTATTAATAGTTCCAGTACAAAAGTAACGCAGTATTAATAGTTCCAGTACTATAGTAACACAGTATTAATACTTACATTAATAGAGTAACTCAGTAATAATAGTTCCTGTACAAAAGTAACGCAGTATTAGGTCCAGTACTAAAGTTATACAGTATTAACAGTAACACAGTATTAATAGTGCCAGTACAAAATTAAGGCAGTATTAATAGTTCCAGTACCAAAGTAATGCAGTATTAATAGTCATGCAGGACTAATAGTTCCAGTACAAAAGTAAGACAGTATTAATGGTCACGCAGTATTAATAGTTCCTGTACAAATGTAAGGCAGTATTAATAGTAACACACTATTAGTAGTTCCAGTACAAAAGTAAGGCAGTATTAATGGTAACGCAGTATTAATAGTTCTTGTACTAAAGTAACACAGTTTTAATAGTTCCAGTACAAAAGCAAGGCAGCATTAATAGTCCCAGTACAAAAGTAACGCAGTATTAATAGTAAGACAGTACTAATAGCTCCAGTGCAAAAGACATTATTGATAGCAATGCAGTACTAATAGTTCTAGTACAAAAGTAAGACAGTATTAATAGTAACACACTATTAGTAGTTCAGTACAAAAGTAAGGCAGTATTAACGGTAATGCAGAATTAATAGTTCTTGTACTAAAGTAACGCAGTATTATTAGGTCCAGTACTAAAGTTACACGGTATTAATAGTAACACAGTATTAATAGTTCCAGTACAAAAGCAAGGCAGTATTAATAGTCCCAGTACAAAAGTAACGCAGTATTAATAGTAAGAAAGTACTAATAGCTCCAGTACAAAAGACATTATTGATAGCAACGCAGTACTAATAGTTCTAGTACAAAAGTAAGACAGTATTAATAGTAACACACTATTAGTAGTTCCAGTACAAAAGTAACGCAGTATTAATGGTAACGCAGTATGAATAGTTTCAGTACAAATCCACTCGTGCCGTATATCGATACCTTTGTTGCACATGATCTCACGTCCGGTTGCGGACTAATCAGCGGCTCACATAAACAAGTCAGTCAAGCAGCACTGAGAGCAGACTCAGCCAAACTCCCTCTGAGTAATTTCATGATTTTCAGCACCAACAAAGCAAGTATCAGTAAGGTCAGAAGTGTTTAAGTTACTGCTCGTGGCAATGCAGGGTAATGACCATGAATTGCACTTTGAAGTGTTCACAGCACAGCATTTTTATTTGTAACCCAATCAAAAACACAAAACTTTCCCACTCACACAAACTGATACAAAAAGTCAACACACATGATCGCACTTAACACAACCTGCTCACTGAACTTTGTGGATATTATTAAAAAAAAAAACATCATTCAAAATTACCCAGATTTACATCCCCTGCAATGCATGATGGGAAAAAGGCAGAACACATTCTCCACACTTATCTGTGTTTGGTGAATTTCTGCTGCTGGATATTTCTGATTGATTACAAAACTTTGATGAGGTCGTCACAGAAGTAAATAAGGTGAGGGGAGGGGGTGTAGTACGTGTGTGTAACCCAAGAGTTTGATGGCTGCCATGGCGATGACTCATTGACAAACTTAATGAACCCGAGCTTCAATGTTCTTTGAGCGGATGAATGACGAACCAACCATTGATTGTTTTTGTGCTGAGTTTTCCTTTATTGACTCACGGGCCACTTCATTAGGTACACAAAGTGTTGCCAGCCAATACAACAATTGTGTCTTCAAACGTCCTCGGAGAGGCTTTAATGGAATAATAATGTTTGTCATTGACCTCTGACCCCCTGACCGCACGAATCAGCAGTCCTTCGCATATTGATCACATGATGTGTGCATATTGAAATATGAATAAGTCATATATTCATCACATGATGTTTGCATATTTAAAAATTACCATTTCATATATTGATCACGTGATGAGTACATATTTAAATTTGACTATTTCATATATTGGTCACATACGCATATTTAAATACAAACCCTGTGTCCATATGAGTTGGGAAATTGTGTTAGATGTAAATATAAACGGAATACAATGATTTGCAAATCATTTTCAACCCATTTTCAGTTGAATGCACTACAAAGACAAGATATTTGATCTTCAAACTCATAAACTTTTTTTTTTTCAAATAATAATTAACTTAGAATTTCATGGCTGCAACACGTGCCAAAGTATTTGGGAAAGGGCATGTTCACCACTGTGTTACATCACCTTTTCTTTTAACAACACTCAATAAACCTTTGGGGACTGAAGAAACTAATTGTTGAAGCTTTGAAAGAGGAATTCTTTCCCATTCTTGTTTTATGTAGAGCTTCAGTCGTTCAACAGTCCGGGGTCTCCGCTGTCGTATTTTACGCTTCATAATGCGCCACACATTTTCGATGGGAGACAGGTCTGGACTGCAGGCGGGCAAGGAAAGTACCCACACTCTTTTTTTTTACGAAGCCACGCTGCTGTAACACGTGCTGAATGTGGCTTGGCATTGTCTTGCTGAAATAAGCAGGGGCGTCCATTAAAAGACAGCGCTTAGATGGCAGCATATGTTGTTCCAAAACCTGTATGTACCTTTCAGCATTAATGGTGCCTTCACAGATGTGTAAGTTACCCATGCCTTGGGCACTAATGCACCCCCATACCATCACAGATGCTGGCTTTTGAACTTTGCGTCGATAACAGTCTGAATGGTTCGCTTCCCCTCTGGTCCAGATGACACGATGTGGAATATTTCAAAAAACAATTTCAAATGTGGACTTGTCAGACCACAGAACACTTTTCCACTCTGCATCAGTCCATCTTAGATGATCTCGGGCCCAGAGAAGCCGGCGGCGTTTCTGGATGTTGTTGATAAATGGCTTTTGCTTTGCATAGTAGAGCTTTAACTTGCACTTACAGATGTAGCGACAAACTTTATTTAATGACAGTGGTTTTCTGAACTGTTCCTGAGCCCATGTGGTGATATCCTTTAGAGATTGATGTCGATTTTTGATACCGTGCCGTCTGAGGGATCGAAGGTCACGGTCATTCAATGTTGGTTTCCGGCCATGCCGCTTACGTGGAGTGATTTCTCCAAATTCTCTGAACCTTTTGATGATATTATGGACCGTAAATGTTGAAATACCTAAATTTCATGCAATTGCACTTTGAGAAACGTTGTTCTTAAACTGTTTGACTATTTGCTCACGCAGTTGTGGACAAAGGGGTGTACCTCGCCCCATCCTTTCTTGTGAAAGACTGAGCATTTTTTGGGAAGCTGTTTTTATACCCAATCATGGCACCCACCTGTTCCTAATTAGCCTGCACACCTGTGGGATGTTCCAAATAAGTGTTTGATGAGCATTCCTCAACTTTATCAGTATTTATTCACACCTTTCCCAACTTCTTTGTCACGTGTTGCTGGCATCAAATTCTAAAGTTAATGATTATTTGCACACACAAAAAAAAGTTTATCAGTTTGAACATCAAACATGTTGTCTTTGTAGCATATTCAACTGAATATGGGTTGAAAAGGATTTGCAAATCATTGTATTCCGTTTATATTTACATCTAACACAATTTCCCAACTCATATGGAAACGGGGTTTGTACATTGATCCCATGCTGTGAGAGCAACATCCAACATTAGCGTGCATTTTTAAATGTGAATATCTTAGCATAAAAAGTGCTTTTTCAAGGCAATGTGTCAGGGTTCATCTTAGCATCCACTAATAATGACACACACACACACACACACGTACTGAAGGAGATGAGCTGATGTGTTGCTTTTTACCAAGGTCACACTTTATGCTGAATCAAAGCTTCCTGATGGAAGTCACACACTCCCTCCTCTCTCTCTTCCACCCCTCTTTCCCTCCTCTCTCCTCCACCCTTCCTTCCTTCCTTCCTTCTCTCTCTCCTCCACCCTTCCCTCCTCTCTCTCTTCCACCTTTCCCTTCTTCTCGCTCTCATCCGCCCCTTCCCGCTTTATCTCAATCTTGTTCTCAATCATCACTCAATCTTTTACTCTTCCGTCCTCCTTCTCTCGCTACTCCTCCCTTCCTCTCTCTTCCGTCCCTCCTTCATCACACACCAGCTGCACGGCGTCCCCCTCCTTTTGTTTTTCACCTCACATTCCACTAATGTTCCTCTTTCCCTCTCACTTCCTTCACCCCCTCTTCTGTTCTGGGGCGCGGTTGCCATGGCGACGGCTGCCTCCGCATCAAGTAAGCAATCCAGTAATAATCCTGCGAGCTTGTTCATCCAAACCATGGCTTTGTCTTCAGTGGAATCAGTACACTGTGATAAGGACACTTCAGTGTGTACTTGAAGGATGGAAATACTTCCTTCCATCCTGAGGGTGTACATCCATCCATCCATTTTCTACCGCTTATTCCCTTTTTGGGGTGGCGGGGGGCGCTGGCGCCTATCTCAGCTACAATCGGGCGGAAGGCGGGGTACACCCTGGACAAGTCGCCACCTCATCGCAGGGCCAACACAGAAAGACAGACAACATTCACACTCACATTCACACACTAGGGCCAATTTAGTGTTGCCAATCAACCTATCCCCAGGTGCATGTCTTTGGAAGTGGGAGGAAGCCGGAGTACCCGGAGGGAACCCACGCATTCACGGGGAGAACATGCAAACTCCACACAGAAAGATCCCGAGCCTGGATTTGAACCCAGGACTGCAGGAACTTCGTATTGTGAGGCAGACGCACTAACCCCTCTTCCACCGTGACGCCAGGGTGTACATCTTGAGTCCCAAAATCATTACTTTCATTAACTTATTCTCTCCTATTTGTTCCCCTTGTCCGAGGTCGGGTTGCGGGGGCAGCAGCCTAAGCAGAGAAAGAATTTGCTTTTTTTTTCGTACAACACCGTGTTGTACGGACTACAGAGCACACCAGTATATAAGCCGCACCCACCAATCAAAAAAAATATTTTTTCCATATATTAGCTGCAGCAGATTATACACCGCAGTTAATTAGTTATTTACACTGAAGTATTTTATAAATGTTTATTTTTGCATTGTTTCCAAACGGCGTCTGTAACACGGCAGTAAAACGGCTCATCAAACAAAATAGAAGTCATCGTCATGGAGCCACTAGCTGCGAAAGCTAGCTCTCCAATCAGCTAAACAGTGGCTCCACAGTGGTGTTTTGGTCAATTTACTGAGGCATTTGTGAAACTGAAACAATACAAAAAGAACACCATTGTAAGTTAATTATACTGACACACTTGTAAACGTGTTAACATATTAGCTAACACTAGCAACGTTAGCTTGATTACATTACGTTAGTATGTACAAATATGCATGTGAACACTCTTACAGACATCACACATGGGATAGTTTAGTAAGTAAGAATTGTTTTAGTGATATTGTAAAACTTACAAATGTTGCTTGGAGTGATGAATGAATGAATCCATATGAGTAAAAACGCTGTGGACGCAGTGATGTCATCTCAAGGCAAAAATTAGTCGGGAGAACATCTTGTCATGGCTTTAAACCTGATATTTCCATAATGTACACTTTTCTTTGTCCATTTCTGCTCACTATTTTCCCGCTTGTTGCTCATCAGTAACTAGTAAACGAAGCCAAGTTTTCCCCCGGCTACTGAAATGCCTGAGGGTCATAAGTTTGTGAAACGGAAACAATACAAAAAAAACGCCATTGTAAGTTAATAATACTAACACAGTCTCTCGTAAACGTGTTAAAATATTAGCTAACGCTAACGACGCTAGCTTGATTACATTATATTAGTATGTGCGAATTTGCATGAAAACACTCCTACAGACATCACACATGGGATAGTTTAGTAAGTAAGAATTGTTTGTTATATTGTAAAACTTAAAAAACATTTTTCAGAATGACGAAAGAAGAATCCATACGAGTAAAAACGCTGCGGACGGCTAAAAGACCCAACGGCACTTCTACTACCGGTTGAAAGCAGTAAATAGAAGGTTACTGCAGAACCTGCAGTGAGCGAACATGTCCAAAAGATGGCGCCACAGCACAGAAAATAACACCTTTTCAGTGTCTTTGCATGTGTTTAACGAAAACTATTTGCTCTGTGGCCGTCAGCGAAGAAAAATCCATAAATTTTATAAGCCGCGGGTTTTAAAGCGTAGGAAAAAAAGTAGCGGCTTAAAGTTTGAAATTTACGCTCATTGCAAATTAATTTTTTTTACTTATTCTGGTCAACACCAGCTTCAGATGACGCAGAGGTTGGGCCACAACTTCCTGTTTGCTAGCTCCGCTCCTTTCTCTATGTCGCTGCTTACTAATTATGTTCTGTCATTGTCATTTGGCTGCTCATGTATGCAGTGACACATTCATAACAAATGATCAACGGAATCCTTGTAGTATCGACGAGATACAGCTCTTTGAGTTGGTATCGCTACAATCACCATTTGTATGGATCCACCCATTTGTTTGCATGCAGGAGCGCTGGCGTGCCGTTAGCGGTGAGCTATTGTATCCTCTTATGGTGTGTGGATAAGGATGTTTAGCTATTCCTCGTCCTGCAGGGATGATACTTACAAGAAACTGATTTTTCTTGTCGCCATGGAGGCGAGGATTAGTGATTTGGAAGTTGCTAAAACACTGTGGAGGGACGTTAACAGCTAGCAAGCTATGTTTTAAAGCTTCAGCGTGTATTGCTTAACCTTTATTGTTGTTTAAGTCAAAATATGTCGATTCTTCCTCTTCTGTTTCTGCTTGTGTGTGTGTGTGTGTGTGTGTGTGTGTGTGTGTGTGTGTGTGTGTGTGTGTGTGTGTGTGTGTGTGTGTGTGTGTGTGTGTGTGTGTGTGTGTGTGTGTGTGTGTGTGTGTGTGTGTGTGTGTGTGTGTGTGTGTGTGTGTGTCGGCGCGCCATCCTGTCCCTGGAGAAAAAAAGTACAGGTATTTTTCAAAGACGGTTTAGTACCTTTTTATAATTCATTAGTATTTTAGTACAGTAAACATAACACGGGTGGTGTCTTTTTCATTCACAGTAATGCACTGTAAAAATAGACACCGGTACATTTCAAAGCAAAATTTTTGTGACTTTTCTTTTTTTTATCTAGAAATATTTTTGTGTGTAATTTTTGTAAAAGTATTTTTATTGTAAAAAATAACCATGGTATTGTTATTCCCATTACAGTAATGCACTGTAAAAAAAAATGCAGTAAATTTTACAGTAAAGTTTTGGTGACTGAACTGCCAGTTTTTTTATTTTGCTGTAAAATCTACAGGATTTTTTTTACATATTTTAAAATGCAAATGTTGAGTACAACATTTTTTTTAATTGTTTTTCTTTAGTAATATTTAATAGTAAGAAACTGGAAGAATTTAAATTTCACACTAAACACATCAGAGGTATAGTTCTTTCATTTACAGTAATTTACTGTAAAAAACAAACATTTCCTCGTAAAATTTTGCTGACTTTAATCGTAAAATCTCAAGATTTTTAGTTTTGTTTTTTGTTAAAAAAACAAAAGAAAAAGAACATTTGTTTTTCCGCAAAATTTCCCATATTTAAAAAAAAAGGAGCCGTTTTTAGGGATTTTTTTTTACAATAACTACACAAAAAATCTGTATATTTTCAGTAAAAAAAAAAATACAAACTTAGTAAAAACAACAAATTTTTCCGCAAAATGTCTTATATTTGAAAAAAAAAAGAAGACACTTTTAGTATTTTTTTTTTGTCTGATTTAATGGTAAGAAACTAGCAGGATTGTATTTAATAACACGGTTATTGTTTATTCATTTACAGTAATGCACTGTAAAAATAGACACCGGTACATTTCAAAGTAAAATTTTAGTGACTCTTTTTTTTAATCTAGAATTTTTTTTGTTTGTGTATTTTTTGTAAAAGTATTTTTATTGTAAAAAATAACCATGGTATTGTTTTTCCCATTCACAGTAATGCACTTAAAAAAGAAATGCAGTAAATTTTACAGTAAAGTTTTGGTGACTGAACTGCCAGTTTTTTTTATTTCACTGTAAAATCTACAGATTTTTGTTTACATTTTTTAAATTGCAAATGTTGAGTACAGCAAGAAACTGGAATAATTTCAATTTTACACTAAACACATCAGTGGTATAGTTCTTTCATTTACAGTAATTTACTGTAAAAAACAAACATTTCCTAGTAAAATTTTGCTGACTTTTTAATCGTAAAATGTAAAGATTTTTTGTTTGTTTTTTTGTTTTAAAAAAACATGTTTTTCCGCAAAATTTACCATATTTAAAAAAAAGGACACGTTTTTAGGGATTTTTTTCACAATAACTACACAAAAAAATCTGTATATTTTCAGTCCATTTTTTTACAAAAAATACAAACTTAGCAAAAACAACACATTTTTCCGCAAAATGTCCTATATTTAAAAAAAAGAAGACACTTTTAGTATTTTTTTAGTCTGATATAATGGTAAGAAACTAGCAGGATTGTATTTAATAACACAGTGATTGTTTATTCATCTACAGTAATGCACTGTAAAAATAGACACCGGTACATTTCAAAGTAAAAAAATGTTTTTAACCGTAAAATCTACACATTTTTTTGTATGTTTTAAAAAAAAAAAACACCTTTATTTTTCCGCTAAATTTCCCATATTTTAGAAAAAGAAGACGTTTTAAAGTATTTTTTTTACAATAAATAAACCCAAAAAAATCTGGAGATTTTCAGTGAAATTAAAAAAAAACAAAAAAAAAAACGAACGTACCAAAAACAACACGCTTTCCCGCAAAATGTCCTATATTTATTAAAAAAAAAAAAAAAAAGAAGACACTTCTAGTATTTTTTTTGTCTGATATAATGGTAAGAAACTAGCAGGATTGTATTTAATAACACGGTGATTGTTTATTCATTTACAGTAATGCACTGTAAAAATAGACACCAGTACATTTCAAAGTAAAAAAATGTTTTTAACCGTAAAATCTACAAATTTTTTTGTATGTTTAAAAAAAAAAAAAAAAAAAACTTTATTTTTCCGCTAAATTTCCCATATTTTATAAAAAGAAGACGTTTTAAAGTATTTTTTTTTACAATAAATAAACCAAAAAAATCTGGAGATTTTCAGTGAAATTAAAAAAAAATTTTTTTTACAATTAATACGAAGTTCCTGCAATCCTGGGTTCAAATCCAGGCTCGGGATCTTTCTGTGTGGAGTTTGCATGTTCTCCCCGTGAATGCGTGGGTTCCCTCCGGGTACTCCGGCTTCCTCCCACCTCCAAAGACATGCACCTGGGGATAGGTTGATTGGCAACACTAAATTGGCCCTAGTGTGTGAATGTGAGTGTGAATGTTGTCTGTCTATCTGTGTTGGCCCTGCGATGAGGTGGCGACTTGTCCAGGGTGTACCCTGCCTTCCGCCCGATTGTAGCTGAGATAGGCGCCAGCGCCCCCCGCGACCCCGAAAGGGAATAAGTGGTAGAAAATGGATGGATGGACAAAAAAAATCTGTAGATTTTTTGTAAAAAAAAATAAATAAATAAATAAAACTTAGCAAAGACCACACATTTTCCGCAAAATTTCCTATAATTTAAAATAAAATACGCTTTTAGTGCTTTTTTAGTCAGCTTTTATGGTAAGAAACTAGCAGTATTGTATTTAATAACACGGTTATTGTTTATTTACAGTAAGGCACTGTAAAAAAAAAAATCTCTGTACGTGAACTTGTAAAATTTTGGGGACTTTTACCGTTTTTTTTTTGTTTAAAAAAAAAAAACTTTTCTGTAAAATGTCACGTATTTGAAAGTGCAAATGTTGAGTGCAAAATTTAATTTTTAGTATTTTTCTTTAGTCAGATTTACTGGTAAAAAAAAATGGGAAAACTTGACTGGAAAAACAACAATGTTATTGTTTTTCCATTTGAAGTAATGCACGGAAAAAAACGTTTCAAGTTTTTGTAAAAGTATTTTTATTTAATTTAACGGCAACAATGTTAACGATATCTTGTTGCGAATCAAAGCGTCCATTTTTAAAGCACACCATTTACCTTAAGGTTCCGCCTAGCAACAGTCCCTCCCTCCCCGACCCCCCTTTTAGTGCGCTCTCTCCTCGGCAACGTCCCGGCATCGCTCTTCATATGTCGCAGCCTCACGACCTCATTTCCTCTTCGACGCCATCACACCTTTTTCAGTTGTCCTTCAGACGCTTTAAACGCCGTCTTCCAACGCTGACCGCAGGAAATTACTGAAAATGACATTTGCATTTTTAACGTTGGAAATTTCTGGGGAAAATAGGTGTTTTTTGATAGAAACAACACTAACACTAATTTAACTGAATCTGTAGATTTTACGGTAAAAAAAAAAAAAAAAAGTTTTTTTACAGGGCATTACTGTAAAATTAAAATGATGCCAATTTTTTCCCAATAAATTCTGACTAAAGAAAAATGTGTACTTAACATTTGCATTTTAACATATGTGAAATTTCATTGAAAAATTTGGGATTTTAAAAAGAATAACTACACTAAAAAATCTGTAGATTTTCAGTAAAAATACATTTTAAAAAAAATACAAAATTAGCAGCTCAGTCACCAAAATGTTACTGTGAAATTCAGAGTGTTTTACAGTGCATTACTGTAAATAGAAAACATTAACAGTAAAACTAAAATCTGACCAAAGAAAAATACCAAACTACATTTGGGCTCAAATATTAAAATGTTTGAATTTTCTTTGGAAAAATAAGTTACTTTTTAACAATCAAGACACAAAAAAATCTCACATTTTTACGATTAAGAAAGGGATTAAAAATTTTACTGTGAATCTGTAGATTTTACAATTAAAAATTAAAAAGTGTTATTTACAGGGCATTACTGTAAAAATAAAAGTATGCCTTTTTTTCTCCATAAATTCTGATTAAAGAAAAATACTAAAAACTTTATTCGCACTTAACATTTGCATTTTAAAATGTGTAATTTCACAGAAAAATTTTAGACGTTTTTTTAACAAAAACTTCACAAAGAAAGTCTGAAGAGTTTTAGTAAAGATAAAAACACATTTAAACTTAGCAGCTCCGTCACCAAAATGTTACTGTGAAATTTACAGTGCATTACTGTAAATAGAAAACATTAACAGTAAAACTAAAATCTGACCAAAGAAAAATACCAAACTATATTTGGGCTCAAATATTAAAATGTGTGAATTTTTGGGGAGAAATAAGTTACTTTTTAACAATTAGACACAAAAAATCTCAAATTTTTACGATAAAGAAAGGGATTACATTTTTACTGTGAATCTGTATATTTTACAATAAAAATTAAAAAAGTGTGATTTTACAAGGCAATTCTGTAAAAATAAAATTGTGCCATTTTTTCTCCATAAATTCTGATTAAAGAAAAATACTTAAAACTGTATTTTTACTTAACATTTGCATTTTAAAATATGTGTAATTACACAGAAATTTTTTTGATTTTTTTTTAACAAAAACTTCACAAAAAAAGTCTGAAGAGTTTTAGTAAAAATAAAAACAAATTTAAACTTAGCAGCTCCGTCACCAAAATGTTACTGTGAAATTTAGTGTTTTACAGTGCATTACTGTAAATAGAAAACATTAACAGTAAAACTAAAATCTGACCAAAGAAAAATACCAAACTACATTTGGTCTCAAATATTCAAATGTGGGAATTTTTGGGGAAAAATAAGTTACTTTTTAACAATTAGACACAAAAAATCTCAAATTTTTACGATAAAGAAAGGGATTCAAATTTTACTGTGAATCTGTAGATTTTTACAATAAAAAATAAGTGTTATTTACAGGGCATTACTGTAAAAATAAATTTGTGCCATTTTTTCTCCATAAATTCAGATTAAAGAAAAATACAAAAAAAACTGTATTTGTACTTAACATTTGCATTTTAAAATATGTGTAATTTCACAGAATAATTTTAGATTTTTTTTTTTTAACAAAAACTTCACAAAAAGTCTGAAGAGTTTTAGTAAAAATAAAAACAAATTTAAACTTAGCAGCTCCGTCACCAAAAAGTTACTGTGAAATTTAGTGTTTTACAGTGCATTACTGTAAATAGAAAACATTAACAGTAAAACTAAAATCTGACCAAAGAAAAATACCAAACTACATTTGGTCTCAAATATTCAAATGTGGGAATTTTTGGGGAAAAATAAGTTACTTTTTAACAATTAGACACCAAAAATCTCAAATTTTTATGATTAAGAAAGGGATTCAAATTTTACTGTGAATCTGTAGGTTTTACAATAAAAAAATTTAAAAAGTGTTATTTACAGGGCATTACTGTAAAAATACAATTGTGCCATTTTTTCTCCATAAATTCTGATTAAAGAAAAATACTAAAAACTGTATTTGTACTTAACATTTGCATTTTAAAATGTGTGATTTCACAGAAAAATTTTAGATTTTTTTTAACAAAAACTTCACAAAAAAAGTTTGAAGAGTTTTAGTCAAAATAAAAACAAATTTAAACTTAGCAGCTCCGTCACCAATATGTTACTGTGATATTTAGAGTGTTTTACAGTGCATTACTGTAAATAGAAAACATTAACAGTACAACTAAAATCTGACCAAAGAAAAATACCAAACTACATTTGGGCTTAAATATTAAGATGTGTGAATTTTTGGGGAAAAATAAGTTACTTTTTAACAATTAGACACAAAAAATCTCAATTTTTTACGATAAAGGAAGGGATTAAAATTTTACTGTGAATCCGTAGATTTTACAATAAAAATTAAAAAAAGTGTTATTTACAGGGCATTACTGTAAAAATAAAATTGTGCCATTTTTTCTCCATAAATTCTGATTAAAGAAAAATACTAAAAACTGTATTTGTACTTAACATTTGCATTTTAAAATGTGTAATTTCACAGAATAATTTTAGATTTTTTTTTATAACAAAAACTTCACAAAAAAAGTCTGAAGAGTTTTAGTAAAAATAAAAACAAATTTAAACTTAGCAGCTCCGTCACCAAAATGTTACTGTGAAATTTAGTGTTTTACAGTGCATTACTGTATATAGAAATCATTAACAGTAAAACTAAAATCTGACCAAAGAAAAATACCAAACTACATTTGTTCTCAAATATTCAAATGTGTGAATTTTTGGGGAAAAATAAGTTACTTTTTAACAATTAGACACAAAAAATCTCAATTTTTTACGATAAAGAAAGGGATTCAAATTTTACTGTGAATCTGTAGATTTTTACAATAAAAAATAAAAGTGTTATTTACAGGGCATTACTGTAAAAATAAATTTGTGCCATTTTTTTCTCCATAAATTCTGATTAAAGAAAAATACTAAAAACTCTATTTGTACTTAACATTTGCATTTTAAAATATGTGTGATTTCACAGAAAAAATTTAGATTTTTTTTTTGACAAAAACTTCAAAAAAGTCTGAAGAGTTTTAATAAAAAAAATAATAATAATAATTTCAAACTTAGCAGCTCCGTCACCAAAATGTTACTGTGAAATTTACAGTGTTTTACAGTGAATTGCTGTAAATAAAAAAAAAAACAGTAACACTAAAATCCTGCCAGTTTGTTTTACCATAAAATCTTGACTAAAGAAAAATACTAAAAACTGCATTTGTGCTCAACATTTGCATATTACGATGTGGGATTTTGTTTGGGAAAAATAAGGAATTTTTAAACAAAAACTAGACACCAAAAAGAGCTAAAATTTTCACGGTTAAAAAGGGGACAAAATTTTACTGTGAATCTGTAAATTTTAAAGTTAAAAAAAGGGGCGGGGGGTATTTACAAAGCATTACTGTAAAATTTCAATTCTGCCATTTTTTTTTACCATAAATTCTGACTAAAGAAAAATTGTAAAAACTGTATTTGTACTTCACATTTGCATTTTAAAATATGTGAATACGGAAATGCTCCTGTAAAGCGTACAATATTTTTTCATGGTGCATTACTGTAAATAGAAAAAAACGTGTTACTTTTACAGTAAAATCCAAATTCCACCAGTGTTTGACCATAACATAGTGACTTGTTTTAGCACGTATGATCAGTCATCCATCATGGCGCCTCACCAACGCCGGCGCCCTCGCCATCTGTGGAGTTGACAACACCCCCGCCCCCTCTCGTGTTTCCGGTTCTGCTTGGCCTCCCGTTGATCGGCAGACGATTCCCAGCAACAGCTGTCACTGACACACGCCATTCACCCGCCAGTCACCGCCTCTACACCGCGTCCAACCTGCTCGCCATGCTCATTTTCGGGACGCCGCTGGGGTCACGGCTCGTTAAAATGTCGCCAAGTCACAGCCGGCGTTTAGCCGTGAGGCGTCTTGGAACGCTGCCGAGCGTCACGTTTACCGGTAACACGGCCAGATAGCGTTTAAACTGTCCACAGTCAAAATGCTCCTTGCTAATGTTAGTCCAATGCTAAAATGCTAACATTAGCATGCTGACATGTTCAGTCGTAACTTGGACCTTGACACATGTTGACTGTTAGCTTTAGCATGCTTAGATTAGTATTCCAATGCTAACATTAGCATGCTAACATGATTAGCCGTAACTTGGCCCTTGACACATGTTGACCATTAGCTTTAGCATGCTGATATTAGTAGTCCAATGCTAAAATGCTAACATTAGCATGCTGACATGTTCAGTCGTAACTTGGACCTTGACACATGTTGACTGTTAGCTTTAGCATGCTGATATTAGCATGCTTACATGTTCAGTCGTAAGTTGGACTTTGGCACATGTTGACTGTTAGCTTTAGCATGCTGATATTAGTAGTCCAATGCTAACACTAGCATCCTGACATGTTCAGTCGTAACTTGGATCTCGATACATGTTGACTGTTAGCTTTAGCACGCTGATAATAGTAGTCCAATGCTAAAATGCTAACAGCATGCTAACGTGTTCAGTCGTAACTTGGACCTTGACACATGTTGACTGTTAGCTTTAGCATACTGATATTAGTAGTCCAATGCTAAAATGCTAACATTAGCATGCTGACATGTTCAGTCGTAACTTGGATCTCGATACATGTTGACTGTTAACATGCTGATATTAGTAGTCCAATGCAAACATCAACATGCTAACATGTTCAGTCCTAACTTGGACTTTGGCACATGTTGACTGTTAGCTTTAGCATGCTGATATTAGTAGTCCAATGCTAAAATGCTAACATAAGCATGCTAACATGTTTGGTCGTAACTTGGACCTTGACACATGTTGACTGTTAGCTTTAGCATGCTGATATTAGTCGTCCAATGCAAAAATGCTAACATTGGCATGCTAACATGTTAAGTCGTAACTTGGACCTTGACACATGTTGACTGTTAACATGCTGGTTTTAGTAGTCAAATGCAAACATTAGCATGCTAACATGTTCAGTTGTAACTTGGACATTGACACATGTTGACTGTTAGCTTTAGCATGCTGGTATTAGTAGTCCATTGCTGAAATGCTAACGTTAGTAAGCATGCTGACATGTTCGGTCGTAACTTGGACCTTTACACATGTTGACTGTTAGCTTTAGCATGCTGATATTAGTAGTCCAATGCTAAAATGCTAAAATTAGCATGTTGACATGTTCAGTCATAACTTGGAACTTGACACATGTTGACTGTTAGCTTTAGCATGCTGATATTAGTCGTCCAATGCTAAAATGCTAACATTGGCATGCTAACATGTTCAGTCGTAACTTGGACCTTGACACATGTTGACTGTTAACATGCTGATAATAGTAGTCCAATGCAAACATTAGCATGCTAACATGTTCAGTCGTAACTTGGACCTTGACACATGTTGACTGTTAGCTTTAGCATGCTGGTATTAGTAGTCCATTGCTAAAATGCTAACGTTAGTAAGCATGCTGACATGTTCGGTCGTAACTTGGACCTTGACACATGTTGACTTTTAGCTTTAGCATGCTTAAATTAGTATTCCAATGCTAACATTAGCATGCTAACATGTTTAGTCGTAACGTGGACCTTGACACATGTTGACTGTTAGCTTTAACATGCTGATATTAGTAGTCCAATGCTAAAATGCTAACATTAGCATGTTGACATGTTCTGTCGTAATTTGGACCTTGATACATGTTGACTATTAGCTTTAGCATGCTGATATTAGTAGTCCAATGCAAACATTGGCATGCTAACATGTTCAGTCGTAAATTGGATCTCGATACATGTTGACTGTTAGCTTTAGCACACTGATATTAGTAGTCCAATGCTAAAATGCTAACATTAGCATGCTGACATGTTCAGTCATAACTTGGACATTGAGATATGTTGACTGTTAGCTTTAGCATACTGATATTAGTAGTCCAATGTTAAAATGCTAACAGTAGCTTGCTGCCATGTTCAGTCGTAACTTGGACCTTGACACATGTGGACTGTTAGCTTTAGCATGCTAATTTTAGTAGTCAAATGTTAAAATGCTAACATTAGCATGCTAAAATGTTCAGTCGTAACTTGGACCTTGACACATGTTGACTGTTAGCTTTAGCATACTGATATTACTAGTCCAATGCTAAAATGCTAACATTAGCATGCTGACATGTTCAGTCGTAACATGGACCTTGACACATGTTGACTGTTAACATCCTGATATTAGTAGTCCAATGCAAACATTAGCATGCTAACATGTTCAGTCGTAACTTGGACTTTGGCACGTTGACTGTTAGCTTTAGCATGCTGATATTAGTAGTCCAATGTTAAAATGCTAACAGTAACATGCTGACATGTTCAGTCGTAACTTGGATCTCGATACATGTTGACTGTTAGCTTTAGCACGCTGATATTAGTAGTCCAATGCTAAAATGCTAACATTAGCATGCTAACATGTTCAGTCGTAACTTGGACCTTGACATATGTTGACTGTTAGCTTTAGCATACTGATATTAGTAGTCCAATGTTAAAATGCTAACAGTAGCTTGCTGACATTTTCAGTCGTAACTTGGACCTTGACACATGTTGACTGTTAGCTTTAGCATGCTGATATTAGTAGTCCAATGATAAAATGCTAACAGTAGCATTCTGACATGTTCAGTCGGAACTTGGATCACGATACATGTTGACTGTTAACATGCTGATATTAGTAGTCCAATGCAAACATTGGCATGCTAACATGTTCAGTCGTAAATTGGATCTCGATACATGTTGACTGTTAGCTTTAGCACACTGATATTAGTAGTCCAATGCTAAAATGCTAACATTAGCATGCTGACATGTTCAGTCGTAACTTGGACATTGAGATATGTTGACTGTTAGCTTTAGCATACTGATATTAGTAGTCCAATGTTAAAATGCTAACAGTAGCTTGCTGCCATGTTCAGTCGTAACTTGGACCTTGACACATGTTGACTGTTAGCTTTAGCATGCTGATATTAGTAGTCCAATGATAAAATGCTAACAGTAGCATGCTGACATGTTCAGTCGTAACTTGGATCTCGATACATGTTGACTGTTAACATGCTGATATTAGTAGTCCAATGCAAACATTAGCATGCTGACATGTTCAGTCGTAACTTGGACCTTGACACATGTTGACTGTTAGCTTTAGCATGCCAATTTTAGTAGTCAAATGTTAAAATGCTAACATTAGCATGCTAACATGTTCAGTCATAACTTGGACCTTGACACATGTTGACTGTTAGCTTTAGCATGCTTAAATTAGTATTCCAATGCTAACATTAGCATGCTAACATGTTTAGTCGTAACTTGGACCTTGACACATGTTGACCGTTAGCTTTAGCATGCTGATATTAGTAGTCCAATGCTAAAATGCTAACATTAGTATTCTGACATGTTCAGTCGTAACTTGGACCTTGACACATGTTGACTGTTAGCTTTAGCATGCTTAAATTAGTATTCCAATGCTAACATTAGCATGCTAACATGTTTAGTCGTAACTAGGACCTTGACACATGTTGACCGTTAGCTTTAGCATGCTGATATTAGTAGTCCAATGCAAAAATGCTAACATTAGCATGCTGACATGTTCAGTCATAACTTGGACCTTGACACATGTTGACTGTTAGCTTTAGCATGCTGATATTAGTAGTCCAATGATAAAATGCTAACTTTAGCATGCTGACATGTTCAGTCGTAACTTGGACCTTGACACATGTTGACCGTTAGCTTTAGCATGCTGATATTAGTAGTCCATTGCTAAAATGCTAACGTTAGCATGCTAACATGTTTAGTCATAACTTGGACCTTGACACATGTTGACTGTTAGCTTTAGCATACTGATATTTGTAGTCCAATGCTAAAATGCTAACATTAGCATGCTGACATGTTCAGTCGTAACTTGGACCTTGACACATGTTGACTGTTAGCTTTAGCATACTGATATTTGTAGTCCAATGCTAAAATGCTAACATTAGCATGCTGACATGTTCAGTCGTAACTTGGACCTTGACACATGTTGACTGTTAGCTTTAGCATGCTGATATTAGTAGTCCAATGATAAAATGCTAACAGTAGCATGCTGACATGTTCAGTCGGAACTTGGATCTCGATACATGTTGACTGTTAACATGCTGATATTAGTAGTCCAATGCTAACATTAGCATGCTGACATGTTCAGTCGTAACTTGGACCTTGACACATGTTGACTGTTAGCTTTAGCATGCTAATTTTAGTAGTCAAATGTTAAAATGCTAACATTAGCATGCTAACATGTTCAGTCATAACTTGGACCTTGACACATGTTGACTGTTAGCTTTAGCATGTTTAAATTAGTATTCCAATGCTAACATTAGCACGCTAACATGTTTAGTCGTAACTTGGACTGACACATGTTGACCGTTAGCTTTAGCACGCTGATATTAGTAGTCCAATGCTAAAATGCTAACATTAGCATGCTGACATGTTCAGTCGTAACTTGGACCTTGACACGTTTGCCGTTAGCTTTAGCATGCTGATATTAGTAGTCCATTGCTAAAATGCTAACGTTAGCATGCTAACATGTTTAGTCGTAACTTGGACCTTGACACATGTTGACCGTTAGCTTTAGCATGCTGATATTAGTAGTCCAGTGCTAAAATGCTAACATTAGCATGCTGACATTTTCAGTCGTAATTTGGACCTTGACACATGTTGACTGTTAGCTTTAGCATGCTGATATTAGTTGTCCAATGCTAAAATGCTAACATTAGCATGCTGACATGTTCAGTCGTAACTTGGACCTTGACACATGTTGACCGTTAGCTTTAGCATGCTGATATTAGTAATCCATTGCTAAAATGCTAACGTTAGCATGCTAACATGTTTAGTCGTAACTTGGACCTTGACACATGTTGACCGTTAGCTTTAGCATGCTGATATTAGTAGTCCAGTGGTAAAATGCTAACATTAGCATGCTGACATGTTCAGTCGTAACTTGGACATTGAGATATGTTGACTGTTAGCTTTAGCATACTGATATTAGTAGTCCAATGTTAAAATGCTAACAGTAGCTTGCTGCCATGTTCAGTCGTAACTTGGACCTTGACACATGTTGACCGTTAGCTTTAGCATGCTGATATTAGTAGTCCATTGTTAAAATGCTAACGTTAGCATGCTAACATGTTTAGTCGTAGCTTGGACCTTGAAACATGTTGACTGTTAACTTTAGCATGCTGATATTAGTAGTCCAGTGGTAAAATGCTAACATTAGCATGCTAACATGTTCAGTCGTAACTCGGATCTGGGGCGGCATGGCGTAGTGGGTTGAGCGGCCGTGCCAGAAACCTGAGGATTGCAGGTTCGCTTCCCACCTATTGACATCCAAAAAATCGCTTCCGTTGTGTCCTTGGGCAAGACACTTCACCCTTGCCCCCTGGTGCCGCTCACACTGGTGAATGAATGATGAATGAATGATTGGTGGTGGTCGGAGGGGCCGTAGGCGCAAACTGGCAGCCACACTTTCGTCAGTCTACCCCAGGGCAGTTGTGGCTACAGATGTAGCTTACCACCACCAGGTGTGAATGAATGATGGGTTCCCACTTCTCTGTGAGCGCTTTGAGTATCCAACAATAGAAATGCGCGATATAAATCTAATCCATTATTATATAATATATAATAATAATACAAGGAACCATTTAAAACTCATTCCAGTACACTTATTTGCCACTGTACTGTAATTGGTTGGTAAATAGCCTTGTAATGCTAAATAAACAACAAAATAAAATGGAAGCAAACATTTAACTTACATAAATATTGAACGTATTCAAGTGCATTTTGTTGGGAGAACAAAATGTCTTTTTTGTGTCTTTTTCACCCAAGTGTCCGTGTTGATGGGCTCATATTGCCATTCCATTCCAGGCTGTCGTCTTGACTTGATGATAATGATGATGATGATTATTATCATTGATCAGACCATCATGTGAGGATTAAAAAAGAAAGCTCTTCTTTCAGACGATGACTCAGTCTGCTTGGAAACAAAAAGGATGTTCCAGTCGCACTTCCTGCTTCACTTATTGCTCAACACACACACACACTTATAACTGTATGTGTCTTATTATTATTATTATTATTATTATTATAAAATTTAAGCACATCTATTTTTATCTACAAAATATTTTGTCCTGGCTGTCTACAAACCCCGTTTCCATATGAGTTGGGAAATTGTGTTGGATGTAAATATAAACGGAATACAATGATTTGCAAATCCTTTTCAAGCCATATTCAGTTGAATATGCTACAAAGACAACATATTTGATGTTCAAACTGATAAACATCTTTTTTTTTTTGTGCAAATAATCATTAACTTTAGAATTTGATGCCAGCAATACGTGACAAAGAAGTTGGTAAAGGTGGCAATCAATACTGATAAAGTTGAGGAATGCTCATCAAACACTTATTTGGAACATCCCACAGGTGTGCAGGCTAACTGGGAACAGGTGGGTGCCATGATTGGGTATAAAAACAGCTTCCCCAAAAATGCTCAGTCTTTCACAAGAAAGGATGGGGCGAGGTACACCCCTTTGTCCACAACTGCTTGAGCAAATAGTCAAACAGTTTAAGAACAACGTTTCTCAAAGTGCAATTGCAAGAAATTCAGGGATTTCAACATCTACGGTCCATAAAATCATCAAAATGTTCAGAGAATCTGGAAAAATCACTCCACATAAGCTGCATGACCGGAAACCAACATTGAATGACCGTGACCTTCGATCCCTCAGATGGCACGGTATCAAAAATTTACATCGATTTCTAAAGGATATCACCACATGGGATCAGGAACACTTCAGAAAACCACTGTCACTAAATACAGTTTGTCGCTACATCTGTAAGTGCAAGTTAAAGCTCTACTATGCAAAGCGAAAGCCATTTATCACCGGCTTCTCTGGGCCCGAGATCATCTAAGATGGACTGATGCAAAGTGGAAAAGTGTTCTGTGGTCTGACGAGTCCACATTTCAAATTGTTTTTGGAAATATTCGACATCGTGTCATCCACACCAAAGGGGAAGTGAACCATCCAGACTGTTTTGGATTCAAAGTTCAAAAGCCAGCATCTGTGATGGTATGGGGGTGCATTAGTGCCCAAGGCATGGGTAACTTACACATTTGTGAAGGCACCATTAATGCTGCAAGGTACATACAGATTTTGGAACAACATATGCTGCCATCTAAGCGCCTTCTTTTTCATGGACGCCCCTGCTTATTTCAGCAAGACAATGCCAAGCCACATTCAGCATGTGTTACAACAGTGTGGCTTCGTAAAAAAAAAAGTGCAAGTACTTTCCTGGCCCCCCTGCAGTCCAGACCTGTCTCCCATGGAAAATGTGTGGCGCATTATGAAGCGTAAAATACGACAGCGGAGACCCCGGACTGTTGAACGACTGAAGCTCGACATAAAACAAGAATGGGAAAGAATTCCTCTTTCAAAGCTTCAACAATTAGTTTCCTCAGTTCCCAAACGTTTATTGAGTGTTGTTAAAAGAAAAGGTGATGTAACAGTGGTTAACATGCCCTTTCCCAACTACTTTGGCACGTGTTGCAGCCATGAAATTGTAAGTTAATTATTATATGCAAAAAAAAATAAAGTTTATGAGTTTGAACATCAAATATCTTGTCTTTGTAGTGCATTCAACTGAATATGGGTTGAAAAGGATTTGCAAATCATTGTATTCTGTTTATATTTACATCTAACACAATTTCCCAACTCATATGGAAACGGGGTTTGTTTTCACGTGTGTGTGTGTGTGTGTGTGTGTGTGTGTGTGTGTGTGTGTGTGTGTGTGTGTGTGTGTGTGTGTGTGTAATCCTATCTATGTTTGCCCTTCACACTGAGCACAGCATCCCTCTGGCATTTCATCAACACACACAATATCTGCTTTGGCTGGCGGCCATGACAGATGGAGGAGTCGGGCTTAGGGTGGTTTCCATGGCAACCAACAGTGACTTCTCCCCAACAGTACAAATTACACAATAGCTCTGTGGAGGTGTGTGTGTGTGGTTGCGCAACAAGTGTGTGTCATCAGGTCAGGATAAAAATGAGCATTTAGGAACATTGTTGACTCTTTGAGAGACGAGGACGCTTAGCCCCGCCTTCTTTCCTGATAACTGTTTCATGTGGGCGGAGCTTTGTCTCCAAATGTACAATAAAGGCCTAGTTGCCAGGGGATGATGTCACAGGAGATGATGAAGTCTTTGTGGGAGCAAAGCTGACGAGCAGACGTGTGTGTTTGTGTGCAGCGAGCGCAGGAAGCTGCAGGTGAACATCGTCAGTCCCATCCAGTGCAGCATGAACGGCAGGAAGTGCTCGGTGGTGGTGGAGCCCAAGATCAACCAATCCCAGCCAGACTTCACCAAGAACCGCTCAGGCTACGTGTTAGCTGTGCCCTCCAACTGATGCTAGCTGTACCCCCAACTGATGCTAGCTGTGCCCTCCAACTGATGCTAGCTGTACCCCTCAACTGATGCTAGCTGTGCCTTCCAACTGATGCCAGCTGTACCCCCAACTGATGCTAGCTGTACTCCCAACTGATGCCAGCTGTACCCCCAACTGATGCTAGCTGTACCCTCCATTTGATGTTAGTTGTACACTTCAATGATTCTAGCTATACCCCCATTTGATGCTAGCTGTACCCCCTACTGATGGTAGCTGTAACCGCCAACTTATGCTAGTTGTACCCCCTACTGATGGTCGCTGTACCCCCAACTTATGCTAGCTGTATCCCCAACTGATGCTAGCTGTACCCCCAACTGATGCTAGCTGTACCCTCCATTTGATGCTAGTTGTACCCTTCAATGATTCTGGCTATACCCCCATTTGATGCTAGCTGTACCCCCAACTGATGCTAGCTGTACCCCCTACTGATGGTAGCTGTACCCCCAACTTATGCTAGCTGTATCCCCAACTGATGCTAGCTGTACCCCCAACTGATCTTAGCTGTACCCTCCATTTGATGCTAGTTGTACCCTTCAATGATACTAGCTGTATCCCCCAACTGATGATAGCTGTACCCCCCATTTGATGCTAGTTGTACCCTTCAATGATGCTAGCTATACCCCCAACTGATGCTAGCTATACCCTCCAACTGATGCTAGTTGTACCCCCAACTGATGCTAGCTGTACCCCCAACTGATGCTAGCTGTATCCCCAACTGATGCTAGCTGTACCCCCAACTGATCTTAGCTGTACCCTCCATTTGATGCTAGTTGTACCCTTCAATGATACTAGCTGTATCCCCCAACTGATGATAGCTGTACCCCCCATTTGATGCTAGTTGTACCCTTCAATGATGCTAGCTATACCCCCAACTGATGCTAGCTATACCCTCCAACTGATGCTAGTTGTACCCCCAACTGATGCTAGCTGTACCCCCAACTGATGCTAGCTGTATCCCTCAACTGATGCTAGCCGTACCCCCAACTGATGGTAGCTATATTCCCAACTAATGCTAGCTGTACCCCTAACTGATGCTAGCTGTAACCCCCAACTGATGGTAGCTATATTCCAAACTAATGCTTACTGTATCCCTCAACTGATGCTAGCTGTACCCCCAACTGATGGTAGCTGTAACCCCCAACTGTGGGTAGCTATATTCCCAACTAATGCTAGCTGTACCCCCATTTGATGCTAGCTGTACCCCCAATTGATGCTAGCTGCACCCCCCAATTGATGCTGGCTGTACCCTCCAACTTATGCTAGCTGTACCCCCCATTTGATGCTGGCTGTACCCTCCCATTTGATGCTAGTTGTACGCTTCAATGATGCTGGTTATATTCCCAACTGATGCTAGCTGTACCCCAACTGATGCTAGCTGTAACCCCCAACTGATGCTAGCTGTAACCCCCAACTGATGCTAGCTGTAACCCCCAACTGATGCTAGCTGTACCCCCAACTGATGCTAGCTGTACCCCCAATTGATGCTAGCTGTACCCCCCAATTGATGCTGGCTGTACCCTCCAACTTATGCTAGCTGTACCCCCCATTTGATGCTAGCTCTTCCCCCCATTTGTTTCTAGTTGTACCCTTCAATGATGCTAGCTATATTCCCAGGTGATGGTAGCTGTACCCCAACTAATGCTAGCTGTACTCTCCAACTGACGCTAGCTGTACCCCCCATTTGATGCTAGTTCTACCCTTCAATAATGCTAGCTGTACCCCAAACTGATGCTAGCTCTACCCTCCAACACTTGTTAGTTGTACCCCTAACTAATGCTAGATGTACTCCCAACTGATGCTAGTTATAACCACCAACTAATGCTTGCTGTACCCCCAACTGATGCTAGCTGTACCCTCCAACTTATGCTGGCTGTACCCTCCAACTTATGCTAGCTGTACCCCCCATTTGATGCTAGCTGTACCCCCCATTTGTTTCTAGTTGTACCCTTTAATGATGCTAGCTATATTCCCAACTGATGGTAGCTGTACCCCAACTGATGCTAGCTGTACTCTCCAACTGACGCTAGCTGTACCCCCCATTTGATGCTAGTTCTACCCTTCAATGATGCTAGCTGTACCCCCAACTGTTGCTAGGTGTACCCTCCAACATTTGCTAGTTTTACCCCTAACTAATGCTAGATGTACCCCCAACTGATGCTAGGAGTACCCTCCAACACTTGCTAGTTGTACCCCCAACTAATGCTAGCTGTACCCCAACTGATGCTAGCTGTAACCCCCAACTGATGGTAGATGTACCCCTAACTGATGCTAGCTGTACCCCCCAATTGATGCTGGCTGTACCCTCCAACTTATGCTAGCTGTACCCCCCATTTGATGCTAGCTGTACCCCCCATTTGTTTCTAGTTGTACCCTTCAATGATGCTAGCTATATTCCCAACTGATGGTAGCTGTACCCCAACTGATGCTAGCTGTACCCCAACTAATGCTAGCTGTACTCTCCAACTGACGCTAGCTGTACCCCCCATTTGATGCTAGTTCTACCCTTCAATGATGCTAGCTGTACCCCCCAACACTTGCTAGTTGTACCCCTAACTAATGCTAGATGTACCCCCAACTGATGCTAGTTATAACCACCAACTAATGCTTGCTGTACCCCCAACTGATGCTAGCTGTGCCCTCCAGCTAATGCTATATGTTCCCCAAGCTAATGCTAGCTGTACCCCCCAACTGATGCTGGGATAGACTTTACTTCCACTTTAATTTGAGCTTTATGGGCGGGGTTACTCCGTTGTCCACTCACAGCACACGCCAAGTTAAGCCCCGCCTCTTTACAGCACAACTGGGAATGACTGTCTTTTATGTTTTTCTTTCCTTCATCCCAAATCTGAAGGGTTCCTTTTGTTCAAAACTGACCCTTATATTTTTTTATTTTCACTTTATTTTTGACGGAGATGGAAGATTCCTTCTCAGTTGGAAGATTTATTCCAAGACGCAGATTTATTCTAAGGCAAAAGATTAATAAGTCCGGAATGCAAGATGAATTAAAAAAACAGAAGATTATTCCTAAAATGGAAGATTCTTTCAAAAAGAGATTATTCTGAAACATAAGATTAATTTTAATATAGAATGATTCTAAAATGGTAGGATTAATTCATTAAGAGGGGAAAATAATCATAAAAACAAAAGAGGGATACAAGGAATACAAATCCTAAAAGGGAAGATTATTTATTTTCTAAAATTATTCTAAAATATTACATTCTTCCGAAATGATTCTAGATAGGAAGATTATTTCTGAAAGAAGATGATTTCTTGGATGGAAGATGGATTGGGTGTTTGGTGACGAAGTGAAGAGAGGTTTATGACGTGTTGATCATGTCTACAAGGGATCTTTAAGTTCATTTCAGTGAGGAAACGTGCTAGCAAATATGACGTCACGTGTAGAAGAAGCTGAGAAAAAGCCAAAAGACACACACACACACACCAAGTTGAATTTGTGAAGTTTCCAAAGCGAGGCAAAGGTCAGACTTGTTAAATGTTTGCGGTCCACTAAGACGAGTCCTTGGTCTCGTTATGTCGCACTCAGGGACACGCACGCACTCAGGGGGGGGGGGGGTCAAACTTCCTTCGTCCTCCTTATTTCCCCTCCATGGCATATTTGCAAAGGAATGTTCCAGAAGGATTGTCCAAACTCTGTTTTTATTGGCCCTTAGCATACACTAAAAATGTTATTAAAAAAATATATATATATATATATATGTATTTATATATACATAAATTATACATATCAAATCAAAAATATATATATTTATTATATGTGTATATATGAAATAAATATATATATACACATTAGGTCAGGAAATAAACACAAAAGCGATTTCATTCCGACAAGCCTGTTTCGCAGGTTTCCGTGCTCTCCGGGGATTTTATGCGATTTTTTTTTTTTTTTTTTTTTTTTTTCCTGAAGAGCAGGGAAACCTGCGAAACAGGCTTGCCGGGATGAAATAGCCTCCGTGTTTTTTTTCCTGACCTAACGAATATTCCGCTCTACTCCGGTATTGAGCACTTTCTAACGGATAAACCACAATAACCTCGGCTATATATATATATATATGTATGTATATATATGTTTGTATATATATATATATATATATGTACGTATACATATATGTATGTGTGTATATATATATATATATAAATATGTGTATAGATATATAGATATATATATATATATATATATACACAAATATGTGTATAGATATGTGTATATATATATATGTGTATAGATATATATATATATATATATATATATATATGTGTATAGATACATGTATATATATATGTGTATAGATATATGTGTATATATGTATGTATGTATATATATATGTGTATATGTATGTATGTATATATATGTATGTATATATATATGTGTGTGCATATATGTATGTATATACTGTATGTATGTATGTATATATATGTATGTATATTTGTATGTATATATATATATATATGTATGTATGTATATATATGTATGTGTATATATGTATGTATGTATATATATGTGTATATGTATGTATGTATATATACATATGTGTGTATATATGTGTATATACATATATATGTATGTACGTATATATGTGTATATGTATATATACATATATGTATATACATGTATATATGTATATGTATATACATAAATGTATATACATATATATGGAAATATTATAATAAAGATGTTTTTACACTCTCTGCAAACACTTAAAAAGCAGTAAATCCAAACATAACCCAAATATTATCATCCATCATCGCGTTTATGATCATTTATGAATGAAGTCTGCCAACAATACGCTTTTTGTTTTGTTACTTTGTGTGCCATTTGTGTCCTCCATAATTTATTACGTGCCTCTTTTTTATATATCTTGGTCGTCTTTGTCACCAATCACTCGATCAATAATAAATATATATTTGCTGTATTTGCTTTGTGTCCGTGTGCGTTTGTAAACAGGAAGTTGTTGTGTCGACTCGCTTCACCCCCTCCCCACCCCACACGTGGTTGTCATGACAACACCTCCGCCGGTTGATCTCTGCCACTATCAAGCTCTGTATGGAGGAAGACCACAGACAGGAAGTCAGGTGACGCGTCACTTCTTTTCCCACTTAAAACATTGTCCGTCATTCTCAAAGCTCCCGTGGTGGCCGCGGTTTAACCCGGGAACGGAGCGTGCGTGGGCCGACAACTTGACGCCGTCACACGCTTCTGGAACAATCAGTGCATTTTTATTTTTCTACTTTCCATCACAGTACAAAAATAAAATGAAAAGTAAGCGGAAGCAGCAAACCAAAAGAAGAAGAAACAACATCAGCTTTGTCTCGTTTTTCTCCGGAGGAAAAAAAAAACAAAAAAAAGAGGAACTTATTCATTCATTTTGTTTCATCTCACACACTCTTCTGTACAAACACACACACTGTTGTGGGTTATCTACAAGGTTACACACAATCTTGTTGACTTCTTTTGGGAGCGTTTAGCGAAAGTGAGAAAATGGCACATTTTTGGGAGAAAGGTAGGAGGCAGCAATAGAAGGTGAAACTAAACATGTCTTGTTAAATTATTAAAAAGTAATTTTAGTTTGTGTGTAGCTTGAATGCTAATTTAGCCTTGTCTGTCCTGACAAGACTGCATTTTTCAGAACCTTAGTGTGTACTTATTTTTTTACAAATACACCCTACTGTAATCGTTGCCACACGTCACAAACAACATCATAGCAGGAGGGTGAACACCAAACTTTATCAACGCTATGCGAGCTACAAGCTAACATTACGTTTTTAACATCATGCTAGCTAGGTTAGCATTTTTTTGACTGGGGAAAAAACGAACTTTGAATTCTCCAGGTTGTACTTTTAAGACCATGTCCACACAAACACGGGTCGTTTTAAATACTGTTAAAGTTTTAAATCGCATTTGAACAGGTTTTAAAGGCCTACTGAAACCAACTACTACCGACCTCGAAGTCTGATAGTTTATATATCAATGATGAAATATTGACATTGCAACACATGCCAATACAGCCTTTTTAGTTTGCTAAATTGCAATTTTAAATTTCCCGTTAAGTATCCTGTTGTAAACGTCGCGGAATGATGACGCGTTACCTCACCGGTTGCAGCGGACATGTTCTTCCAGCACTGCTCACAGCTAAAAGTCATCTCTTTTCGTCGCATAATTACACAGTAATCTGGACATCTGTGTTGCTGAATCTTTTGCAATTTGTTCAATTAATACTGGAGACGTCAAAGAAGAAAGATGTAGGTGGGAAGCGGTGTGTTGCGGCCGCCTTTAGCCACACAAACACGGCCGGTGTTTCCTTGTTTACATTCCCGAAGGTGAAGCTTTACTATGGAACAGAGCGGTCAAGCGAACATGTCAACCAGCAGGTTTCGGTGAGAAAATTGTGGTAATAAGTCTGCTCTTACCGCAGACATGAGTGGAGCTAGCGTCCTCCTGCAGCTGTGGACTCTCTTGCCTCCTACCACCGGACACACTGGCGGTCACCACACCCTTCAGACTTTCAGGTACCATATAATCTCACTAAAACACTAGTAACACAATAAGCAGATAAGGGATTTTCCAGAATTATCCTAGTAAATGTGTCTAATAACATCTGAATCGCTCCCACTGCCTCGTCTTATTTTTTTTCCCCCTAGTCCTTCACTCTCACTATCCTCATCCACGAATCTTTCATCCTCGCTCAAATCAATGGGGAAATCGTCGCTTTCTCGGTCCCCATCGCTCTAGCTGCTGGTGGCCATGATTAAAAACAATGTGAGGAGCTCTACAACCTGTGATGTCACGCGCACATCGTCTGCTACTTCCGGTACAAGCAAGGCTTTTTTATTTGCGAACTTTATCGTGGATGTTCTCTACTAAATCCTTTCAGCAAAAATATGGCAATATCGTGAAATGATCAAGTATGACACATAGAATGGACCTGCTATCCCCGTTTAAATAAGAAAATCTAATTTCAGTAGGCCTTTAAATCGCATTTAACAGTAAGGCAATTGGAGTCAATCAGAGGGTCTATGACGTCATTTCCGGAGGCGAGACTATCGCGCGCACGGCGGTCGCGGTAATAAAATAACATATTGACGCCCTTTTGAATCAATTTTGAGTAAAATTTGCGTTATACGTACGTTTGAATAAAAAAAGATGTACTTTCCGAATGTTTGAGGCAAACGTTGTTTACTACGTGTCGAAAGTGACGTCATTTTTGAAGGCGGGACTATTAAGTACACGGGTCACGGTACACAATGAAAGGCAAAAGAGGTATCTCTTTTTGTCAATTTAGCGTGAACGTAGCCTTATTGTTACGGTTAAAAAGTAAGATAGGTACTTTCTGTATGTTTAATGCGAGCGTTGTCTGCCTTTGTACTTGTTGTGGGGCGAAATATGGCGCACTATTGTGACGGTGACATCATGACGTCATTTTCGTAGGCGGCACTGTTTGTTTGTAAATGTTGAACATTAAATAAGTGTTTTTTTTTTTTTTTAAAGGGCATATTGACGCTTCTTTTTCGTTAACGTGAAGCGAAATTAGCATTCTATTTCAGTTTATACACTCAATAATCTCTCAGAATGTTTAAAGCAGGGATCACCAACCTTTTTGAAACCAAGAGCTAATTCTTTATTAATGCGAAGGGCTACCAGTTTGATACACTCCTAAATAAATTGCCAAAAATAGCTAATTTGCTCAATTCTCAATTATGACTTTTTGTCTCAAGATTAGGAATTTTGTTTCACAATTATGACTTTTTATCACAAAATTGTGACTTTTTGTCTCACAATTATGACTTATATCTAATAATTACAAATTTGCATCTCACAATTAGGAATTTGGGTTTCTTAAATATAACTTTTGTCTCATAATTATGAGATATATTTAATAATTGTGACTTTTTATCTCATAATTTACGACTTTATTATCTCATAACTACGACTTATGTCATAATTATGATATTTTTACCCCATAATTTAGACTTTACTGTCTCATAATGTAGACTGTATTATCTCATAATTATGACTTTTTGTCTCATGATTAGGAATTTGGTTTCATAATTATGACTTTTTATCACATAATTGAGACTTTTTGTCTCATAATTATGACTTATATCTAATAATTACAAATCTGCATCTCATAGTTAGGAATTTGGGTTACTTAAATATAACTTTTGTCTCATAATTATGAGATATATCTAATAATTGTGACTTTTTATCTCATAATTTACGACTTTATTATCTCATAACTACGACTTACTTATGTCATAATTATGATTTTTTACCCCATAATTTAGACTTTACTGTCTCATAATGTAGACTTTATTATTTAATAATTAAGACTTTTGTCTCATAATTAGGAATTTTAGTTTCATAATTTTGACTTTTTATCTCTTAATTGTGACTATTTGTCCCATAATTATGACTTATATCTACTAATTACAAATTTGCATCTAATAATTAGGAATTTAGGTTACTTAAGTATAACTTTTGTCTCATAATAATGAGATATATCTAATAATTTCGAATTTTAATCTTATAATTTACAACTTTCTTCACAACGACATGTCATAATATAGACTTTACTGTCTCGTTATGTAGACTTTATTATTTAATAATTATGACTTGTTATCACATAATTGTGACTTTTTGTCTCATAATTATGACTATTATCTAATAATTACAAATTGGCATCTCAAAATTAGGAATTTGGGTTACTTAAATATAACTTTTCTCGCAAAATTATGAGATATACAGTATCTGATAAATATGACTTTTTATCTCACAAATTACGACTTTCTTATCTCATAACTACGACTTATGTCATAATTATGAATTTTCACCCCATAATTTAGACTTTACTGTCTCATAATGTCGACTTTATTATCACATAATTATGACTTTTTGTCTCAAGATTAGGATTTTTGTTTTATAATTATGTCTTTCTATCACATAATTGTGACTTTTTCTCTCATAATTATGACTCATATCTAATAATTACAAATTTGCGCCTGACAAATTAGGAATTTGGGTTACTTAAATATAACTTTTCTCTCATAATTATGAGATATATCTAATAAACATGACTTTTTCCCCTCATAATTTACAACTTTCTTATGTTAACTACGACTTATGTCATAAATATAAATGTTCACCCCATAATTTAGACTTTACTGTCTCATGATGTAGACTTTAATATCTAATAATTAAGACTTTTTATCTCATAATTAGGAATTTAGTTTCATAATTCAGATTTTTTTGGGGGTTCAAAATTATGACTTTTTATCTCATAATTGTGACTTTTTGTCAAACAATTTAGACTTATATCTAATATTACAAAATTGCATCTCATAATTAGGAATTTCGGTTACTTAAATATAATTTTTGTCCCAGAATTATGAGATATATCTGATAAATATGACTTTATCTCATAAATTACGACTTTCTTATCTCATAACTACGACTTGTATCATAATTATAAATTTCCATCCATCCATTTTCTACCGCTTATTCCCTTTCGGGGTCGCGGGGGGCGCTGGCGCCTATCTCAGCTACAATCGGGCGGAAGGCAGGGTACACCCTGGACAAGTCGCCACCTCATCGCAGGGCCAACACAGATAGACAGACAACATTCATATAAATTTTCACCCCATAATTTAGACTTTACTGTATCATAATGTAGACTTTATTATCTAATAATTAATACTTTTTATGTCATAACAATGACTTTTTGTCTCATAATTAGGAATTTGATTTCACAATTATGACTTTTAATCACATAATTGTGACTTTTTGTCTCACAATTATGACTTATATCTAATAATTACAAATTTGCATCTCATAATTAGGAATTTGGGTTACTTAAACATAACTTTTGTCCCATAATTACGAGATGTATCTAATGATTTAGAATGTTTACCTCATAATTTACGACTTTCTTCTCTACAATTTATGTCATAATTATGAATTTTCACCCCATAATTTCGACTTTACTGTCTCATAATGTAGACTTTAATATCTAATAATTAAGACTTTTTATCTCATAACGACTTACTATCTTATAATTATTATATTATAATTAGAATTTATTTTATCTCAGAACTCCGACTTTTCAATTTCATACTTTATGATTTTTTTATCTCATAATTATGAATATTTGTCTGGATCCTTGGACTTTCTTACATGTTCATTTAGACCACATGATCTCATAATTCAGACTTCTGGTGTGATCGTAGTCAGGAGCGTCTGTTAGAGCGACATTAAAGATAAAAGTCTGAACCATCAGCACTTTGAGAGTGTGTGTGTGGACATGGTCGAGTATAACGTGTAGCGAAGCCTTCTCTGCGGCGTACCTGGAAAGGAGGCGTGTCCTTCATGAGAAAATGTCGCTGCTGAAAAAGACACCTTTGATGCTAAGATGCAACCTCCTTCAAAGTCACTTTGGCACATGAGGGGATGACTATTTGTGTTTTTAATCTTCTTTCTAGTCCTAACATGATTCATCTTATTATCGTTATGAAGGTTTTTCCCGCCATAAAGAGGTCTCGGATGGGAGACTAGATCCCTGGCAGCCATCTTGGCGTCCTCAAAGAGAAAGATGGCCACAAGAAGTGAGAAGATATGGCGGCCATTCAACATGGAAGCAAACTACCTCGGAGGAGAAGAAGAAGAAGAAGAAGTAGCAAAAGGCAAGCAGAGCTAAATCATCAAGTGTGGCGTGCAAAAAAGGTGACGAAGATGAGTTTGTTCCAGGAAAAGGCAGAAATAAATTAACCTCCAAACATCCAGGAATGGAAAAAAAAAAAAAAAAAGCTTGTTGTCCTCTGGCCAAAAGTCCCACGATGCAACACTGCGTCCTTTGTCCTCCAGAAGGAGCGCCTGGCCCGGGACGAGCCGGGCTGCCCCGTTGGGCGCCGGAAGTCCACCTGGGTCCGCACTGATGGGGGCGGGGCTTCCTGCCGGCTGTCTCCGTCAGTGCCGCGAGACGGCCAGCGCCGGTCAGGCGATGGCCCTCCTGCGGGGCGCACAGAGGTCAAAGGTCAGGGGATGGAATGTTATTTTCAGGCCGGGATCGAACCTGTGACCCTCGAGTTACAAGACAGCCGTGCTACCCACTGACCCATGACGCCGTGGTAACTGCTTTCACGTAACTAAGTTTTTAGCATGTTGCTAACTGCTAGCATTTTAGCCAAGTTTGGAGGTACGAGGCTGAAAGTCATGGGAAATGTTACTTGGCGCTATCTTGTTAGCATGATAACTGTTAGTATTTTAGCCTAGTTTGTAGGTATGAAACTGAAAGTCGTGGGAATTGTTGCTGTGCTATCTTGTTAGCATGCTCAATGTTAGCATTTTAGCCAAGTTTGTAAGTATAACAACTGAAAGTCATGGGTATTGTTACTTGGCGCTACTTTGTTAGCATGATAACTGTTAGCATTTTAGCCAAGTTTGTAGGATGAAATGGAAAGTCATGGGTATTGTTACTTTGTGCAAGCTTGTTAGCATGTTAACTGTTAGCATTTTAGCCAGGTTTGTAAGTATAACAACTGAAAGTCATGGGTATTGTTACTTGGCGCTATCTTGTTAGCATGATAACTGTTTGCATTTTAACCAAGTTTGTAGGTACGAAACTGAAAGTCATGGGTATTGTTACTTTGCACTATCTTGTTAGCATGATAACTGTGAGCATTTTAGCCAAGTTTGTAGGTATAAAAACTGAAAGTCATGGGTATTGTTACTTGGCGCTACTTTGTTAGCATGATAACTGTTAGCATTTTAGCCAAGTTTGTAGGATGAAACGGAAAGTCATGGGTATTGTTACTTTGTGCAAGCTTGTTAGCATGTTAACTGTTAGCATTTTAGCCAAGTTTGTAAGTATAAAAACTGAAAGCCATGGGTGTTGTTACTTGGTGCTAGCTTGTTAGCATGATAACTGTTAGCATTTTAGCCAAGTTTGTAGGTACGAAACTGAAAGTCATGGGTATTGTTACTTTGCACTATCTTGTTAGCATGATAACTCTTAGCATTTTTGCCAAGTTTGGAGGTATGAAACTGAAAGTCATTGGTATTGTTACTTGGCGCTATCTTGTTAGCATGATAACTGTTAGCATTTTTGCCAAGTTTGGAGGTATGAAACTGAAAGTCATGGGTATTGTTACTTGGTGCTATCTTGTTAGCATGATAACTGTTAGCATTTTAGCCAAGTTTGGAGGTATGAAACTGAAAGTCATGGGTATTGTTACTTGGTCCTCGCTTGTTAGCATGATAACAGTTAGCATTTTAGCCATGTTTGTAGGTATGAAACTGAAAGTCATGGGAATTGTTGCTGTTCTATCTTGTTAGCATGCTCAATGTTAGCATTTTAGCCAAATTTGTAACTGTAAAAACTGAAAGCCATGGGTGTTGTTACTTGGTGCTAGCTTGTTAGCATGCTAACTGATAGCATTTTTGCCAAGTTTGGAGGTATGAAACTGAAAGCCATGGGTGTTGTTACTTTGTGCTAGCTTGTTAGCATGTTAACTGTTAGCATTTTAGCCAAGTTTGTAGGTATGAAGCTGAAAGCCATGGGAATTGTTGCTGTGCTATCTTGTTAGCATGCTCAATGTTAGCATTTTAGCCAAGTTTGTAAGTATAAAAACTGGAAGCCATGGGTATTGTTACTTGCCGCTATCTTGTTAGCATGATAACTGTTAGTGTTTTAGCCAAGTTTGTAGGTATGAAACTGAAAGTCATGGGTATAGTTACTTGGCGCTATCTTGTTAGCATGATAACTGTTAGCATTTTTGCCAAGTTTGTAGGTACGAAACTGAAAGTTGTGGGAATTGTTGCTGTGCTATCTTGTTAGTATGCTCAATGTTAGCATTTTAGCCAAGTTTGTAAGTATAAAAACTGAATGCCGTAGGTGTTGTTTCTTGGTGCTAGCTTGTTAGCATGCTAACTGCTAGCATTTTTGCCAAGTTTGGAGGTATGAAACTGAAAGCCATGGGTGTTGCTACTTTGTGCTAGCTTGTTAGCATGATAACTGTTAGCATTTCAGCCAAGTTTGTAGGTATGAAACTGAAAATCATAGATATTGTTACTTGGCCCTATCTTGTTAGCATGCTCAATGTTTGCATATTAGCCAAGTTGGTAAGTATAAAATTGAAGGCCACGGGTATTGTTACATTGTGCGAGCTTGTTAGCATGATAACTGCTAGCATTTTAGCCAAGTTTGTAGGTATGAGACTGAGAGTCCTTGGTATTGATACTCGGTGCTAGCTTGTTAGCACACTAACTTTTAGCATTTTAGCCAAGTTTGTAGGTATAAAACTGAAAATCATAGATATTGTTACTTGGCGTTATCTTGTTGGCATGCTAACTGTTAGCATTTTAGCCAAGTTTGTATGTATGAAACTCAAAATCATTTATATTGTTACTTGGCGCTATCTTGTTAGCACCATAACTGGTAGTATTTTGTAGGTATGAAACTGAAAGTTATGGGAATTGTTGCTGTGCTATCTTGTTAGCATGCTCAATGTTAGCATTTTAGCCACGTTTGTAAGTATCAAACCTTAAAGCCATGGGTATTGTTACTTGGCACTATCTTGTTAGCATGATAACTGTTAGCATTTTAGCCAAGTTTGTAGGTATGAAACTGAAAGCCGTGGGAATTGTTGCTGTGCTATCTTGTTAGCATGCTCAATGTTAGCATTTTAGCCAAGTTTGTAAGTATAAAAACTGGAAGCAATGGGTATTGTTACTTGCCGCTATCTTGTTAGCATGATAACTGTTAGTATTTTATCCAAGTTTGTAGGTATGAAACTGAAAGTTATGGGTATTGTTACTTGGCGCTATCTTGTTAGCGTGATAACTGTTAGCATTTTTGCCATGTTTGTAAGTACGAAACTGAAAGTCGTGGGAATTGTTGCTGTGCTATCTTGTTAGTATGCTCAATGTTAGCATTTTAGCCAAGTTTGTAAGTATAAAAACTGAAAGCCATGGGTGTTGTTTCTTGGTGCTAGCTTGTTAGCATGCTAACTGCTAGCATTTTTGCCAAGTTTGGAGGTATGAAACTGAAAGCCATGGGTGTTGTTACTTTGTGCTAGCTTGTTAGCATGATAACTGTTAGCATTTTAGCTGAGTTTGTAAGTATGAAACTGAAAATCATAGATATTGTTACTTGGCCCTATCTTGTTAGCATGCTCAATGTTTGCATATTAGCCAAGTTCGTAAGTATAAAATTGAAAGCCATGGGTATTGTTACCTTGTGCGAGCTTGTTAGCATGATAACTGCTAGCATTTTAGCCAAGTTTGTAGGTATGAGACTGAGATTCTTGGTATTGATACTTGGTGCTAGCTTGTTAGCACACTAAATTTTAGCATTTTAGCCAAGTTTGTAGGTATGAAACTGAAAATCATAGATATTATTTGGCGTTATCTTGTTGGCATGCTAACTGTTAGCATTTTAGCCAAGTTTGTAGGTATGAAACTGAAAATCATAGATATTATTTGGCGTTATCTTGTTGGCATGCTAACTGTTAGCATTTTAGCCAAGTTTGTAAGTATGAAACTCAAAATCATTTATATTGTTACTTGGCGCTATCTTGTTAGCACAATAACTGGTAGTATTTTGTAGGTATGAAACTGAAAGTTATGGGAATTGTTGCTGTGCTATCTTGTTATCATGCTCAATGTTAGCATTTTAGCCACGTTTGTAAGTATAAAAACTGAAAGCCATCGGTATTGTTACTTGGGGCAAGCTTGTTAGCATGCTAACTGCTAGCATTTTTGCCAAGGTTGGACGTGTGAAACTGAAAGGCATGGGTATTGTTACTTGGCCCTATCTTGTTAGCACGCTTTGTAGGTATAAAACTGAGAGTGATGGCTATTGTTACTTGGTGCTAGCTTATTAGCATGCTAACTGTTAGCATTTCGGCCAAGTTACGAGATCTAGGTCATGAGTACTGATACTTGGTGCAATCTTTCCAGCATGATGACTGTTAGCATTTTGGGCAATTTTCTTTGTCAAAATGAAAAGTCACGGATATTGTTACTTGGTGTTATCGAGTTTGCCTGTTAACAGTTAGCATATTAGTATTTTAGCCAAGTTTGTAGGTGTGCAACTGAAAATTGTTAGCATTTTTGGCATGTTTAAAGGAATAACACTAGGAGTCATGGGTGTTGTTAGTTGGTCGTAACTTGTTGGCATGTTAACTGTTAGCATTTTAGCAACGTTTGTAGGTATGAAACTGTAAATCATAGATATTGTCACTTGCCGCTGTCTTACCAGCATGATGACTGTTAGCATTTTGGCCAATTTTATTGGTATCAGTATGAAACTAAAAATCTTGGGTACTTTTACTTGGTGTTATCTTGTTCGCATGTTTACTTAGCATATTAAAATTTTACTATACAAGTTACGAGATCTAGGTCATGAGTACTGTTACTTGCCGCTATTTTGCCAGCATGATGACTGTTAGAATTTTGGGCAATTTTCTTTGTCAAAATGAAAAGTCATGGTTATTGTTACTTGGTGTTATCGAGTTTGCCTGTTAAGAGTTAGCATGTTAGCATTTTAGCCAAGTTTGTAGGTGTGAAGCCAAAAGTTGTGGGTATTGTTCCTTGGTCCTATCTTGTTAGCATGTTAACTGTTAGCATTTCAGCCAGTTTTATAGGTATGAAACTGAAAATCATAGATGTTACTCAGCGCTCTCTTGCTAACTTAATGACTGTTAGCATTTTGGCAAATTTTTTTGGTATAAAATGAAAAATCATGGGTATTGCTACTTGGTGTTATCTTGTTAGCATGTTAACTTCGCATATTAACAATTTACTTTACAAGCTACGAGACCTAAGTCATGATAATACTGTTACTTTTCACTATCTCGGCAGCATGATGACTGTTAGCATTTTTGGCAATTTGTTTGTAAAAGTTAAATGTCATGGATATTGTTACTTGTTGTTATTGAACTTGCCTGTTAATAGTTAGCATGTTAGTATTTTAGCCAAGTTTGTAGGTGTGAAACTGAAAGTCATGGGTATTGTTACGTGGTCCTCGCTTGTAAGCATGTTAACTGTTAGCATTTTAGCCAGGTTTGTAGGTATGGAACTGAAATTCATAGATATTGTTACTTGGTGCTATCTTGCTAGCATGATAACTGTTGTCAAAATGAAAAGTCACGGATATTGTTACTTGGTGTTATCGAGTTTGCCTGTTAACAGTTACTATGTTAGCATTTTAGCCAAGTTTGTATGTGTGGAACCGAAAATTGTTAGCATTTTTGCCATGTTTAAAGGAATAACACTAGGAGTCATGGGTGTTGTTACTTGGTCCTAGCTTGTAGGCATGTTACTGTTAGCATTTTAGTCACGTTTGTAAATATGAAACTGAAAATCATAGACATTGTCACTTGGCGCTATCTTGCTAATATGATAACTGTTAGCATTTCGGCCGATTTTGTTGGTACAAAATGAAAAATCGTGGGTATTGCTACTTGGTGTTATCTTGCTAGCATGTTAACTGTTAGCATTTGGGCAATTTTATCGCTATAATCTGAAAAGTCATGGGTATTGTTACTTGGCCCTAGCTTGTTGGCATTTTAACTGTTAGTATTTTAGCCACATTTGTAAATATGAAACTGAATATCATAAACATTGTCACTTGTCGTTACCTTGCTAGCATGATAACTGTTGGCATTTTGGGCAATTTTTTATGTACAAAATGAAAAGTTGTGGGTATTGTTACTTAGTGTTGTCTTGTTAGCATGTTTACTTAGCATATTAACATTTTACTCTACAAGCTATGAGATCTAGGTCATGAGTTCTGTTACTTGGCGCTATTTTGCCAGCATGGTGACTGTTAGCATTTTGGGCAATTTTCTTTGTCAAAATGAAAAGTCATGGTTATTGTTACTTGCTGGTATCGAGTTTGCCTGTTAACAGTTAGCATGTTAGCATTTTAGCCAAGTTTGTAGGTGTGGAACTGAAAATTGTTAGCTTTTTCTGCCATGTTTAAAGGAATAACACTAGGAGTCATGGGTGTTGTTACTTGGTGCTCGCTTGTTAGCACGCTATCTGTTAGCATTTTCGCCAAAACGTTATTCCTGTTACTTAGCTACAAAGACGTCCTCACCGGTCCAGTCCGATGAGCAGGCGGCTGCGCTCCTCCTCCTTCTGGCTCTCGTTCTTGAGGTCGGCGAAGACCTGGGTGAAGTAGTGCGGGTCGGAGTTGATCTGCAGCATCTTGGCGCTCATCAGGTCGATGATGGACAGGCAGCGGTCCCAGAAGGCCTCCTTGGAGCTCTCCACCAGGAAGGGCTTGAGCGGGTAGGAGATCTCGTTGCCCATGTAGGAGTAGGACAGGTAGAGGCAGGTGAGCAGCACGGCCTGCAGCTCGTGCTCGCCGGCCACCTCCGAGGAGACCACGTCGCGGCACAGCATGTAGACGAAGACCACGTTGGCCGGCGTGATGAAGCCCTGGTCCTGCCAGCCCTGCAGCAGCAGCGAGCGGTCCACGCTGCGCAGCCACAGGACGGGCTCGGTGGGCGACAGGTGCTTGAGGCGGTAGCAGCGCCGGCACAGGAAGTCGCCCAGGCAGCGCAGCAGCTCGCTGGTGGACGCCTGCACGATCACCCTCTTGGGGGTGCCGGGCGCCGGGGCGGGCGGCTTCTTGGCCGGCGACGGCTCGTCGTTGTTGTTGTTGTTGGCGGCGCTCTTGGTCAGGGTGGGGGTGCTCTGGTCCTGGCCGAAGGAGGCCAGGTTGGCGCACGACTGCGACTTCTTCAGGTTCTCCGAGTTGAGCTGGCTCACGTCGGTCTGGTTGGGCTGCACCTTCTTGGAGATCTTCTTCTTGGCCGACACCGCCACGATGCGTTTCCACGGCAACACGTTGATGAGCGAGTGGCGCTTCAGGTTCTTGTCCTTGGCGTTCTTGCTGTTCTGCACCGCCGTGTAGTGGCCCACCGTGGCCGGCCCGTCATCGAACAGGGCCGCCTTGCGGTAGCTGGGCGACAGGGACAGCACGGTTCCCATGGCGACAGGGGGGTGCTTGTTCGGCCTGCCGGGGGGAGCGCGGGGATGGTGCGGACGGTGCTGTGGGACCGGACCGAGGAGACCTCAGAGGAGACCGCGATCACCCGGTCTCGCTTCGGCTTTGGCTGTCCAGACGGGGGCTGATGATGCCGCTGCAAGCAAAGAGAGATGCATGTTTAGGAAAATCCTCTTTTTTGACATTGCAAGCACTTATTTTACACTCATTTTACATTACATACAGCTATTGTACATTAAATCCACTTATTTTACATTACATACAGCTATTGTACATCACATACACTTATTTTATACTTATTTTACAAACCCCGTTTCCATATGAGTTGGGAAATTGTGTTAGATGTAAATATAAACGGAATACAATGATTTGCAAATCCTTTTCAACCCATATTCAGTTGAATATGCTCCAAAGACAAGATATTTGATGTTCAAACTCATAAACTTTATTTTTTTTCTGCAAATAATAATGAACTTAGAATTTCATGGCTGCAACATGTGCCAAAGTAGTTGGGCAAGGGCATGTTCACCACTGTGTTACGTCACCTTTTCTTTTAACAACACTCAATAAACGTTTGGGAACTGAGGAAAATAATTGTTGAAGCTTTGAAAGTGGAATTCTTTACCATTCTTACTTGATGTACAGCTTAAGTTGTTCAACAGTCCGGGGTCTTGTCGTCGTATTTTACGCTTCATAATGCGCCACACATTTTCGATGGGGGACATGTCTGGACTGCAGGCGGGCCAGGAAAGAACCCGCACTCTTTTACCACGAAGCCACGCTGTTGTAACACGTGGCTTGGCATTGTTTTGCTGAAATAAGCAGGGGCTTCCATGATAACATTGCTTGGATGACAACATATGTTACTCCAAAACCTGTATGGACCATTCAGCATTAATGGTGCCTTCACAGATGTGTAAGTTACCCATGCCTCGGGCACTAAAACACCCCCATACCATCACAGATGCTGGCTTTGGAACTTTGCGCCTACAACAATCTGGATGGTTATTTTCCTCTTTGTTCCGGAGGACACCACGTCCACAGTTTCCAAATATAATTTGAAATGTGGACTCGTCAGACCACAGACCACCTTTCCACTTTGCATCAGTCCATCTTAGATGAGCTTGGACCCAGCGAAGCCGGCGGCGTTCCTGGGTGTTGTTGATAAATGGCTTTCGCTTTGCATAGTAGAGTTTTAACTTGCACTTACAGATGTAGCGAACAATAAAGTACTATCTAATCTAATCTATCCAATTGTAGTTACTGACAGTGGTTTTATGAAGTGTTCCTGAGCCCATGTGGTGATATCCTTTACACACTGATGTCGGATTTTGATGCAGTACTGCCTGACGGAACAAAGGTCCGTAATATCATCGCTTACGTGCAGGGAATTCTCCAGATTCTCTGAACCCATTGATGATTTTGCGGACCGTAGATGGTAAAATCCCTAAATTCCTTGCAATTGCTCGTTGAGAAATGTTCTAAAACTGTTCGACAATTTGCTTACAAATTGGTGACCCTCAACCCATCCTTGTTTGTGAATTACTTAGCATTTCATGGAAGCTGCTTTTATACCCAATCATGGCACCCACCTTTTCCCAATTAGCCTGCACACCTGTGGGATGTTCCAAATAAGTGTTTGATGAGCATTCCTCAACTCTATCAGTATTTATTGCCACCTTTCTAAAGTTAATGATTATTTGCAACAACAAAAAAAATGTTTATGAGTTTGAACGTCAAATATGTTGTCTTTGTAGCATATTCCACTGAATATGGGTTGAAAAGGATTTGCAAATCATTGTATTCCGTTTTTATTTACATCTAACACAATCTCCCAACTCATATGGAAACGGGGTTTGTACATTACATAAACCTATTGTACAAAACATGCACTTATTGTACATTGCATACACTTATTTTATACTTATTTTACATTACATACACCTATTGTACATTACATGCACTTATGTTATACTTATTTTACATTATATACACCAATTGTACATAACATGTACTTATTTTACATACACTGATTGTACACTTATTTTACATTACATACACCTATTGTACATTACATGCACTTATTTTACCGTACATACACTTTTGTTTTACTTATTTTGCATTACATACACCTATTGCACATTATATACACTAATTGTATACATATTTTGCATTACATACACCTATTGCACATTACATACACCAATTCTATACTTATTTTACATTACATACACCTATTGTACATTACATGCACTTATGTTGTACTCATTTTACATTATATACACCTATTGTACATAACATTTACTTATTTTAAATACACTGATTGTACACTTATTTTACATTACATACACCTATTGTACATTGCACACACTTAGTTTATACTTATTTTACATTATATACTTTACATTTTATTTTATTAATTATTTTAAATTATTAATTATTCTTACTTTACATTACACACACTTATTGTACACTTATTTTACACTTATTGTACATTACATACACCTATTGTACATTACATGCACTTATTTTACCGTACATACACTTTTGTTTTACTTATTTTGCATTACATACACCTCTTGTACATTATGTACACTAATTCTATACTTATTTTACATTACATACACCTATTGTACATTACATGCACTTATGTTATACTTATTTTACATTATATACCCCTATTGTACATCACACATACTTATTGTACATTACATACACTTATTTTACACTTATTTTACATTACATACACCTATTGTACATTCCATACACTTATTTTATACTTATTTTACATTAAATACACCTATTGTAAGTTATATTCACTTATTTTACTTACAATGATTGTACACTTATTGTACATTACATAAATCTATTGTACATTACTTGCACCTATTTTACATTATATACACTTATTTTATACTTACTTTAAATTACATGCATTTATTCTGTTTTACATATGCTTATTTTACGTTATCAACACAACTTTTACATTACATGCATTTATTTGACATTATATACTGTACCCTTATTTTACACATATACTCAAATACATACACTTTTTTTTTTTTTTTTGTCCTGTCCAGCTTCTCAGGCAAATCATATAGTTGATGTAGATGCATATATCGGCTGTTCAGATTTACTTTACAAAAGAGGAGCGTAGGATACGTCTCTTGTTGCCTTATTTGAATTTGACTTTATTAAACGTATTTATATTATCATTTGGTGCAGCCGGGCCGGAGCAGGAGGGGATAGAAAGAGAAAAAAAAGGTGACGGAGGGGGAAATTGTGGGGATAAGAGGGGGATTAGACAGAGAGACACAAACAACAACAGCAAAAACCACAACAACAATAGAACAACACCAGCCCATACGATATGTACAAATATGATCATAAAAGTGATAGCAAAGAAACAGTGAAATAAATAGTAATATAGAAATGACAATGAGCATTTTTACACTACAACTGGAGCAATACAAATACCAATAGAAAAAGCGCTATTGATTATGAACAATACCAATAGTTTACCTCTATTATCAACAATACAGTTGTTCAAATGTAACAATACGTATACAAAATGATGACTAGAAAGATAATACATACACTTAAAGCTGCATACTTGGTCAACGTTGCATAAACATATATTTTACACTTACTTTACTACAATTTTTGCTTGAATTCACTTATTTGTTTCGGTTTCAGTTCATACAGAGTGAATTACTTAACACCATTTGCACTTATTTAGCCCTTATTTTACATTTCGCATATATTTAACAATGGAGAATCGCCTATTGTTTATTATTTATTTCACAAATACAATTATTACTTAACACTGTAAACACCTTTTTTGGCATCACTCCCAAATGTTACTTCAATTTAGTGTTTGACGTCATTTAAAGTAAAGTTTACATTATGCAAATGTGCTTTACATTTAATGCTACGCTTGATAGTACACACAATTATTCAAGGTGGATTTGAGTGAAGGCTTATGTGCTGTATTGATTGGACTCAGCGGTGGTGATGGCTAAGGCTGAGTCACACACGTACATGTAAACATACATACACACACATAGAGAGAGAGACCTTGCAGTATATAATTAAGATGATCACTATGCAGTAATCCTCACTGGAGTGTATAAAATTGAGCTCCTCCATGCAGCGCGATACAAAAAGATGACTGGAAGAATAATAGTGCACTGCAGCTCGTCTGTTTGACCCTAAAAGCATCCACGCGCATTAACTTTTCATGAGGACAGATCCATATTTTATATTTTATGGCCGATGGCTGCTGACTGAATCATGCATCGTCTTTTTTTTTTTTTTTTGCTTTAAATGTAAACATCCATGAAAAAAACAGCTGCAGGTTCATTTAGGTCAGGGGTCACCGTTCTAAAAATAGCTCAAATAGCAGCACTTACCAGTGAGCTGCCTCTATTTTTTAAATGTTATTTATTTACTAGCAAGCTGTTTTTTTAATCCTAAGGGAGACAAAACTCAAACGGTATTTAAAAATCCAAGAAAATATTTTAAAGACTTGGTCTTTATTTGTTTAAATAAACTCATTTATTTTTTACTTTGCTTCTCATAACTTTCAGAAAGACAATTTTAGAGAAAAAATACAACCTTAAAAATGATTTTTAGGATTTTTAAACTCATACCTTTTTAAATTCCTTCCTCTTCTTTCCTGACAATTTAAATCAATGTTCAAGTATTTTTTTATTGTAAAGAATAATAAATACATTTTAATTTAATTCATTTTAGCTGTTTTTTCGACGAAGAATATTTGTAAAAAAATGGTTTTCAAATAATTCTGGCAAATCTAGAAAATCCGTAGAATCAAATTTAAATCTTATTTCAAAGTATTTTGAATTTCTTTTACAATTTTTGTTCTGGAAAATCTAGAAGAAATAATGATTTGTCTTTGTTAGACATATAGCTTGCTCCTATTTAAAACATGTCCTCAAATTAAAAAAAAATAATCTTAATCAGGAAAAATTACTACTAATGTTCCATAAATACTTTTTTAAAAATTTTTTCAAAAAGAATCGAATTACCTAGTTTTTCTCAATTTTTTTCGGTTTAATTTTGAATTTTAAAGAGTCGAAATTGAAGATAAACTGTTTCAAAATTTCATTTTCATTTTTTTCATGTTTTCTCTTTTAAACTGCTCAATTTGGTGTTTTTTTCATCATTTATTCTCTACAAAAAAACCTTCCGTAAAAGGAAAAAAAATGTACGACGGAATGACAGACAGAAATACCCATTTTTAATATATATATGGATTTATTTATTAAAGGTAAATTGAGCAAATTGGCTATTTCTGACAATTTATTTAAGTGTGTATCAAACTGGTAGCCCTTTGCATGAATCAATACCCAAGAAGTAGCTCTTGGTTTCAAAAAGGTGGTGACCCTTGCTAGAAAATAGATGTTTATATACGCTGACATGTTTGTCCTCCTCACTGCCGCAGCCATGAAGACGCATGCACAGCGATGGACCGAGCCGAATACTCGGCCCATCCCCGTGCATCACTTCGGCACCGTCATTTGAAATCAAACGATCACGTTTCGGCCCCGCTGCGTGGATTCAAAGCTCGTTTGGCGGATTTCGAATGGGGATTCAGGGCGAGGGATGCTCTCCGCGGTGCTGAAGCTGAGCTCGTGGAGGCGTCGACATGAGGCTATTAATAACCTACGAGCAAAAAAAAAAAACATCTCCTAACCTATAGATGAGCATATATTTCGTCATTTCATGCTTTTGTATGTATGTTAAAAAATAGACTTTAAAAAAATGTCGCAAAGATGACAAAAATATATCCTTACCGGATGTCCAAATGTCTGCGCCTGGTGATGAAGACGAGCTTCGTGGCGCTCATAGAAGGCAACTGGCGAGCATCTCGGTTAAAAGAATAAATCCGATGGAGGGAGGGGGTAAAAAAAACAAGCGGGTTTGTTTGGAGGATGGAGGATGCTGCCGCCGCGCTGGCTGCTGTTGCGCGTCGATGGTGCAAAGGCGGTGGTCGGGCGCCTCTCTCTCGCTGCAACGCCACCTGCAGCCGCTCGGGAGGCGAGTGTGCAGCTGAATGGTCCTTCGAGCGCCACGTTGCACCTGAACGCACCACGGAGCGTCTATTCGCGCCGCTGTGATTGGAGGACGCGCCACCTATTTGACCCAATTCCGGGCGCGCTGACACAGATCCATCATCCCCGCGGTTCGGATCAATAAGTAAATGTGCCGCCGGATAAGATCATTGACGTGTGACGTCAGCAAACGATGACAAGATTGTTCAAGACGATAAAACCGAAACCGTTCCATAAGTTCGTTTTTTTTGGTTGCTTCAGTCATTCTGTAAATAGAACACCGATATCAAAATGAAACGATTTAAAATGTATATATTGAAAAACACGTCTATTTTCACAGTTTTTCACCACATTTCCCAGCATGCACTCGGCGCCGCGGCGTAACGTAATGACGTCACGTCCTCGCGTCGTCCACATTCAGGCTGCACTGACAAGATTGTTCAAGACAATAAAAACAATAAACCCCTTCAACAGAAATAATTTCGTTTTTTTGTTGCTTTAATCGTCCTGTAAACAACAAATAAATATAAATATTAAAATAATACGCATTTCAAAGTATACACATTCGAAAATGAATGTCAAACGTGAATATAATGCAAACGATGTATATTTTCACGACAGCTTGTTTTGTTTTGAGACCACATTTCCCAGCATGCATTCGGCCAGGTAACATTATGACGTCACGTCCTCGCGTCCTCCACATTCAGGTTGCACTGACAAGATTGTTCAAGACAATAAAAACAAACCGCTTCAACAGAAATAATTTCGTTTTTTGTTGCTTTACTCGTCCTGTAAACAACAAATAAATATAAATATTAAAATAATACGCATTACAAACTATACACATTCGAAAATGAATGTCAAACGTGAATATAATGCAAACGATGTGTATTTTCGCGACAGCGTGTTTTCTTTTCATGGGACAACATTTCCCAGAATGTACTCGGCGACGTAAGATAATGACGTCGCATACTCCACATTCAGGCTGCACTGCGCTGACAAGATTGTTCAAGACAAAACAATAAACCGCTTCAACAAAACAAAACAAACGTTTTTTGTTGCTTCAATCATCCTGTGAACAACAAATAAATATAAATATTAAAGCAATACGTATCACAAAGTATACACATTCGAAAATGAATGTCACAAGTGAATATAATGCAAACGATTTATATTTTCCCAACAGCTTGTTTTGTTTTAAGACCACATTTCCCAGCATGCACTCGGCGCCGCAACGTAACGTAATGACGTCACGTAGTAGCGTCCTCCACATTCAGGCTGCACTGACAAGTTGTTCAAGACAATAAAACAATACACCGCTTCAACAGAAATAATTTCGTTTTTTGTTGCTTTAATCATCCTGTAAACAACAAATAAATATAAATATTAAAATAATACGCATTACAAACCATACACTTTCGAAAATGAATGTCAAACGTGAATATAATGCAAACGATGTATATTTTCGCGACAGCTTGTTTTGTTTTGAGACCACATTTCCCAGCATGCACTCGGCTAGGTAACATAATGACGTCACGTCCGTGCGTCCTCCACATTCAGGTTGCACTGACAAGATTGTTCGAGACAATAAAAACAAACCGCTTCAACAAAAATAATTTCGTTTTTTGTTGGTTTAATCATCCTGTAAACAACAAATAAATATAAATATTAAAATAATACGCATTACAAACCATACACTTTCGAAAATGAATGTCAAACGTGAATATAATGCAAACGATGTATATTTTCGCGACAGCTTGTTTTGTTTTGAGACCACATTTCCCAGCATGCACTCGGCTAGGTAACATAATGACGTCACGTCCTTGCGTCCTCCACATTCAGGTTGCACTGACAAGATTGTTCGAGACAATAAAAACAAACCGCTTCAACAAAAATAATTTTAATCGTCCTGTAAACAACAAATAAATATAAATATTAAAATAATACGCATTACAAAGTATACACATTCGAAAATGAATGTCAAACGTGAATATAATGAATTGATTAACGTGGACCCCGACTTAAACAAGTTGAAAAACTTATTCGGGTGTTACCATTTAGTGGTCAATTGTACGGAATATGTACTGTACTGTGCAATCTACTAATAAAATTATCAATCAATCAATCAATGTATATTTTCGCGACAGCTTGTTTTGTGTGAGACCATATTTCCCAGCATGCACTCGGCCAGGTAACATAATGACGTCACGTCCTCGCATCCTCCACATTCAGGTCGCACTGACAAGATTGTTCAAGACAATAAAACAATGAACCGCTTCAACAGAAATAATTTCGTTTTTTGTTGCTTTAATCGTCCTGTAAACAACAAATACATATAAATATTAAAATAATACGCATTACAAAGTATACATATTCGAAAATGAATGTCAAAAGTGAATATAATGCAAACGATGTATATTTTCGCGAGAGCTTGTTTTCTTTTGATGGGACAACATTTCCAAGAATGCACTCGGTGACGTAACATAATGACGTCGCGTCCTTCATATTCAGGCTGCACTGCACTGACAAGATTGTTCAAGACAAAACAATAAACCGCTTCAACAAAACAGAACAAACGTTTTTTGTTGCTTCAATCATCCTGTAAACAACAAATAAATATAATATTAAACTAATACGCATCATAAAGTATACACATTTGTAAACGAATGTCATAAGTGAATATAATGCAAACGATGTATATTTTCGCGACAGATTGTTTTGTTTTGAGACCACATTTCCCAGATTGCACTCGGCAGGTAACACCATGGCGTCACGTCCTCGTGTCCTCCTCATTCAGGCTGCACTGACAAGATTGTTGAAGACAATAAAACAAACAATACACCGCTTTGACGAAAATAATTTCGTTTTTTGTTGCTTCATCATCCTGTGAACAAAAAAATAAATAAATACTTATATATCAAAATAATACGCATTACAATGTATACACATTCTAAAATAAATGTCATAACTCAATATAATGCAAACGATGTATATTTTTGCGACAGCTTGTTGGGTTCAGACCACATTTCCCAGCATGCACTCGGCGCCGCGACGTACTGTAATGACGTCACGTCATCACCCCTTCCACATTCAGGTTGCACTGTCAAGATTGTTCAAGACAATAAAACAATACACCGCTTCAACAACAATCATTCCTTTTTTGTTGCTTCAATCCTCCTGTAAACGACAAATAAATATAGATATTAAAGTAATACGCGTTACAAAGTATACACATTAGAAAATACTGTCAAAAGTGAATATAATGCAAACTATGTATATTTTCGCCAGTGCTTGTTTGGTTTTTCTTGAAACCACATTTCCCAGCATGCACTCGGCGCTGCGACGTAACGTAATGACGTCACACTATGGCAGGTCATCCGTCACTTCATCCTGGACAATATTCATGACAAATTCAATTTTACCTTTGCAACCACATTATACTATTGGCTAGGTTTTATGTTCATATGGTTATTCTCCTCTCTGAGCTGCCACCTTATCGTGGTAGAGGAGTTTGCGTGTCCCAATGATCCTAGGAGCTATGTTGTCCGGGGGATTTAGGCCCCCTGGTAGGGTCTCCCAAGGCAAACTGGTCCTAGGTGAGGGACCAGACAAAGAGCAGCTCGAAGACCTCTATGAAAAGTAAAAACAAAGGACCCAGATTTCCCTCGCCCGGACGCGGGTCACCGGGGCCCCCTTCTGGAGCCAGGCCTGAAGGTGGGGCACGATGGCGAGTGCCTGGTGGCCGAGCCTGTCCCCATGGGGCTCGGCCGGGCACAGCCCAAAGAGGTAACGTGGGTCCCCCCTCCAATGGGCTCACCACCCATAGGAGGGGCCATAGAGGTCGGGTGGAATGTGAGCTGGGCGGCAGCCGAAGGCAGGGCTCTTGGCGGTTCGATCCTCGGCTACATAAACTAGCTCTTGGGACGTGGAATGTCACCTCACTGGGGGGAAAGGAGCCTGAGCTAGTGCGCGAAGTAAAGAAATTCCGGCTGGATGTAGTCGGACTTACTTCGACGCACAGCAAGGGCTCTGGAACCACTTCTCTTGAAAGGGGCTGGACTCTCTTTCACTCTGGTGTTGCCGGCAGTGAGGGGGCTGGGGTGGCAATTCTCGTTTCCCCCCGGCTCAAAGCCTGCACGTTGGAGTTCAACCCAGTGGACGAAAGGGTAGCCTCCCTCCGCCTTCGGGTGGGGGGACGGGTCCTGACTGTTTTTTGTGCTTACGCACCAAACAACAGTTCAGAGTACCCACCCTTTTTGGGTACACTCGAGGGAGTACTGGAGAGCGCTCCTTCGGGTGATTCCCTTGTCCTACTGGGGGACTTCAACGCTCATGTTGGTAACGACAGTGAAACCTGGAGAGGCGTGATTGGGAAGAATGGTCGCCCGGATCTGAACCCGAGTGGTGTTTGGTTATTGGACTTTTGTGCTCGTCACAGTTTGTCCATAACAAACACCATGTTCAAACATAAGGGTGTCCATATGTGCACTTGGCACCAGGACACCCTAGGCCGCAGTTCCATGATCGACTTTGTAGTTGTGTCATCGGATTTGCGGCCTCATGTTTTGGACACTTGGGTAAAGAGAGGGGCGTATCTTTCTACCGATCACTACCTGGTGGTGAGTTGGCTGCGATGGTGGGGGAGGATGCCGGACAGACCTGGCAGGCCCAAACGCATTGTGAGGGTTTGCTGGGAACGTCTGGCAGAGTCTCCTGTCAGAGAAAGTTTCAATTCCCACCTCCGGAGGAACTTTGAACATGTCACGAGGGAGGTGCGGGACATTGAGTCCGAGTGGACCATGTTCCGCACCTCTATTGTCGAGGTGGCTGATCGGAGCTGTGGCCGCAAGGTAGTTGGTGCTTGTCGTGGCGGTAATCCTAGAACCCGCTGGTGGACACCAGCGGTGAGGGATGCCGTCAAGCTGAAGAAGGAGTCCTATCGGGTTCTTTTGGCTCATAGGACTCCAGAGGCAGTGGACAGGTACCGACAGGCCAAGCGGTGTGCAGCTTCAGCGGTCGCAGAGGCAAAAACTCGGACATGGGAAGAGTTTGGGGAAGCCATGGAAAATGACTTCCGGATGGCTTCGAAACGATTCTGGACCACCATACGCCGCCTCAGGAAGGGGAAGCAGTGCACTGTCAACACCGTGTATGGTGCGGATGGTGTTCTGCTGACCTCAACTGCGGATGTTGTGGATAGGTGGAAGGAATACTTCGAAGACCTCCTCAATCCCACCAACACGTCTTCCTATGAGAAAGCAGTGCCTGAGGAATCTGTGGTGGACTCTCCTATTTCTGGGGCTGAGGTTGATGAGGTAGTTAAAAAGCTCCTCGGTGGCAAGGCCCCAGGGGTGGATGAGATCCGCCCGGAGTTTCTTAAGGCTCTGGATGCTGTGGGGCTAACTTGGTTGACAAGACTCTGCAGCATCGCGTGGACATCGGGGGCGGTACATCTGGATTGGCAGACCAGGGTGGTGGTCCCTCTCTTTAAGAAGGGGGACCGGAGGGTGTGTTCCAACTATCGTGGGATCACACTCCTCAGCCTTCCCGGTAAGGTTTATTCAGGTGTACTGGAGAGGAGGCTACGCCGGATAGTCGAACCTCGGATTCAGGAGGAACAGTGTGGTTTTCGTCCTGGTCGTGGAACTGTGGACCAGCTCTATACTCTCGGCAGGGTTCTTGAGGGTGTATGGGAGTTTGCCCAACCAGTCTACTTGTGCTTTGTGGACTTGGAGAAGGCATTCGACCGTGTCCCTTGGGAAGTCGTGTGGGGAGTGCTCAGAGAGTATGGGGTATCGGACTGTCTTATTGTGGCAGTCCGCTCCCTGTACGATCAGTGTCAGAGCTTGGTCCGCATTGCCGGCAGTAAGTTAGACACGTTTCCAGTGAGGGTTGGACTCCGCCAAGGCTGCCCTTTGTCACCGATTCTGTTCATAACTTTTATGAACAGAATTTCTAGGCGCAGTCAAGGCATTGAGGGGTTCCGGTTTGGTGGCCGTGGGATTAGGTCTCTGCTTTTTGCGGATGATGTGGTCCTGATGGCTTCATCTGGCCAGGATCTTCAGCTCTCTCTGGGTCGGGTCGCAGCCGAGTGTGAAGCGGCCGGAATGAGAATCAGCACCTCCAAATCCGAGTCCATGGTTCTCTCCCGGAAAAGGGTGGAGTGCCATCTCCGGGTTGGGGAGGAGACCCTGCCCCAAGTGGAGGAGTTCAAGTACCTAGGAGTCTTGTTCACGAGTGGGGGAAGAGTGGATCGTGAGATCGACAGGCGGATCGGTGCGGCGTCTTCAGTAATATGGACGTTGTACCAATCCGTCGATCTACGTTCCCATCTTCACCTATGGTCATGAGCTTTGGGTCATGACCGAAAGGACAAGATCACGGGTACAAGCAGCTGAAATGAGTTTCCCCCGCCGTGTGGCGGGGCTCTCCCTTAGAGATAGGGTGAGAAGCTCTGTCATCCGGGACGAACTCAAAGTAAAGCCGCTGCTCCTCCACATCGAGAGGAGCCAGATGAGGTGGTTCGGGCATGTGGTCAGGATGCCACCGGAACGCCTCCCGAGGGAGGTGTTTAGGGCACGCCCAACCGGTAGGAGACCACGGGGAAGACCCAGGACACGTTGGGAAGACTATGTCTCCCGGCTGGCCTGGGAACGCCTCAGGACCCCCCGGGAAAAGCTAGACGAAGTGGCTGGAGAGAGGGAAGTCTGGGCTTCCCTGCTTAGGCTGCTACCCCCGCGACCCGACCTCGGATAAGTGGAAGAAGATGAATGGATGGATGGATCTATGTATATGTATATATATCCAAACAGATGCATATATGTATGCATAGGAATATATATATACACACATACATGTAACGTTATTGCACATTATAGTCCGAAAAAGTAGAACAAATTAAAAACATTACACATGAGAACATGACAGACATATTGTGCTCACGCAGTGCCTGTTTAATGCTACTATGGTTCTTGGGTAAAAGCTGTTTTTTAATATATTTGTGCTCGCTTTTAGCACCCTGTAGCGTCTGCCCGAGGGTAGCAGTTCCAGGTGGGTCTTTCAGGATGCTCTGTGCTTTCCTGAGACAGCGGGACCTGTACAGGTCAGCCAGGGAGGGGAGGGGGCATCTGATGATCTTCTGGGCGGACTTTATGACCCTCTGGAGCGCCGTTCTCTCTGCGGCCGTGCAGCTGCTGAACCACACGCAGATGCAGTAGGTCAGGATGCTCTTGTAACAAACAGTTCAGGGTGTCCCTCCAGTGTTGCCGTTGGGCTGTGACGTAAGAGGTCTATATAAAGGTGGGTTGTTGAAGAAGGTGAGGTATATGGAGAGAGGTGTAAAGAAGGGAACAATATAGAAGTGGTGGAGACCGGATCTGCTCTCATGACTCCCTTTTATTATTTTATTTTATCAGTACCCAGAATATGCGAACCCAGGACACTCGGCTACATTGGTGGCAGCGGTGGGATTTTAACTGCTGTGTTAAAAAAAAGAAGAAGAAAGTTTTGCACGGGACACGTGAGTTTCCAGTTAGCTGCTAAGCTTCCCGGCCATTTTGCTGACACGTGGTGTGGTGACCACGACCCTTTTTTAAGCCCGGCGAGGCGCTGTTTGACGGACACTTACACGGCATGAATGTCAAAAGTGGATTTTTATTTTTAACCGCGACTGCAACCAGGAGCTGGTGAGGATTTTCGGATCCTCCCAACTCGTCCCGTGGGAGACTGGGGGCAGTTTTTAAACAAGGACAATTAAAGGGCCGCTTCGGGGCCAACCTGGCGGGGAGTGTGCGTGCGCTGAGGGAGAGCTTGGAGGGGTTTACTGCGTGCGTGGTTGCGGAGGCGTTCCCACGGTCTTGCTGCTGACCCTTCGCGCCGAGAGACAGCCGACGGTGGTGTGAGAAGTACAGAGCGTGTCGGACCCGTCGGTGCCCTTAACGTCCCCGTGGGCGGGTCCCAGGTCTGTTGGCCCCCCGGAGGGTGGTCATGGACATTCTGGATGTGGCCCGGAGGTTCCCATGGGGGCTGTGGTGGGCCCAGGGTGTTTCCCCTTCAATTAGACTCTGTCAGTTGCTTGGAAAAAAAAAAAGGACGTGCCCCACTGCCTATAACCCCAAGTCTGATGGCATGATGGAGCGTCATAAACGAACTATCTCACAAACGGACTATCTCGCAGGGGGTCACTGGGGTAACCTCCTGCGCACCATCGGACTATCTCGCTGGGGGAGACCTCCTCCACATAATTGAACTATCTTACAAATGGGGCGATTGGAGTGACTTCCTTCGCATCTGGAGTTTTTGCATGTTTTGAGGGGCCAGTGTGTTAGCCTATGCAATACGGTTGTTGATTTATGTGTGCATTAAGATTGTGAATTTTGATTTTTTTTTTTTTTCTCTGTTCTATTTCTCCTTGTTTGTTACCTCTTTTGTTTGTGATGAAACGGGGACGTTTCTACTTGAGGGGGGGACGTATGTAACAAACAGTTCAGGGTGTCCCTCCAGTGTTGCCGTAGGGTTGTGACATAAGAGGTCTAGATAAATGTGGGTTGTTGAAGAAGGTGAGGTATATGGAGAGAGGTGTAAAGAACGGAACAATAAATAAGTGTTGGAGACCGGACCTGCTCTCATGACTCCCTTTTATTATTTTATTTTATCAGTACCCAGAATATGCGAACCCAGGACACTCGGCTACACTCTCAATGGAGCACCGCTAGAAGGACACCAGCAGTTCCTGAGAGAGGTGGTTGTTCCTGAGTATTCTCAGGAAGTGTAGTCTCTGGTGTGCATTCTTGATGGTAGCCGTGGCTTTGGTGCTCCAGGATAGGTCGTCGGCCAGGTGGACTCCCAGGAAGTGGAAGTCGGAGACCCTCTCCACACAGTCACCAGTGATGATCAGGGGCAGGATGTCCGTTTTTTTCCTCCTGTAGTCTATGACTAGCTCCTTGGTCTTGGAGGTGTTCAGGGCCAGGTTGTTGACTTTGTACCAATCCGACAGCTTCTCCACTTCGTCCCGATATGCAGCCTCATCTCCCTCCGAGATGAGCCCCACTACGGTGGTGTCATCCGCAAATTTGATGATGGAGTTGCTGGAGTGGGCAGGTGTGCAGTCGTATGTGTAGATGGATTAGAGAAGAGGGCTCAGCACGCAGCCTTGTGGAGAGCCGGTGCTGAGGTACAGGCTCGATGACAAGTGGCGACCCAACTGCACCCTCTGGGGGGGGATAGGATAATAATCCACATGCAGATGGAGTTCGATAGACCCAGGTCTGACAGTTTGGACACCAGTCTATCAGGTATAATGGTGTTAAATGCCGAACTATAATCCACAAAAAGCAGCCGCACGTAGCTCCCCCCCGTCTCCTGGTGACCCAGGGAGGAGTGTAGGTCTGTGGCGATGGCGTCTTCTGTGGACCTGTTGCCTCTGTAGGCAAACTGGTGTGGGCCGAGCTCGGGAGGGAGGAGTGAGATGATAGGGGTCCGTACCAGCTTCTCGAAGCACTTCATAGCTATGGGTGTAAGTGCAACTGGACGGTAGTCTTTCAGGCAGCTGACAGAGTTCTTTTTCGGCACTGGGATTATTGTGGAGGTCTTCAGGCATGATGGGATGACAGCCTGAGAGAGGGACTGGGTGAAGGGCTTCGTAAATACTCCAGCCAGCTGGTCTTCACCGTCTCTCAGTACCTGTCCTGGGACTCCATCTGGGCCCGCAGCCTTCCTCGGGTTCACTGCCCTCAGCGTGCGTCTCACCTCATGCTCCTCCAGTAAACTGTAAGTCCTTAATCCACATGCAGATGGAGTTTGATAGACCCAGGTCTGACAGTTTGGACACCAGTCTATCAGGGTGCAGCTGTTGTGGGTGTTAGGTGGGGGTGTTGTGACGGCTGCAGGTGTTTTTCCTCTCGAATCGGGCGAAGAAGCTGTTTAACTCCTCCGCTCGAGAGGCGTCGCGGTCAGCCGAAGGGTTACTGGGTCTGAAGTTGGTCATGTCTTTTATTCCTTTCTAGACCTCCTTGGTGTTGTTGCTCTGCAGGTGGTCTTCCATTTTCCTCCTGTGTTCGGCTTTTGCCTCTCTGATGCTTCTCTTCAGATTGGCTCTGGCAGCACTGTAGAGTGCCTGGTCCTGGGCTTTGAAGGCACTGTATCTCTCTTTGAGTAAGCCCTGGACTGTTTTTGTCATCCAGGGCTTCCTGTTGGAAAAATAAGCAATATTTTGCACTGTTATACAATTTAATAAATCAGAAACTGATGACATAGTCCTGTATTTTACTTCTTTATCTCTTTTTTTCAACCAAAAATGCTTTGGATGTCCGCTAACTTTTTGCAACTCAACGCCCCAAAACCGGAAATGCTGATTATCGGTCCTGCTAGACACCGACCTCTATTTAATAATACAACTGTAACATTTGACAACCAAATAATTAAACAAGGCGACTCTTTAAAGAATCTGGATATCATCTTCGACCCAACTCTCTCCTTTGAGTCACACATTAAAAGCGTTACTAAAACGGCTTTCTTTCATCTCCGTAATATCGCTAAAATTCGCTCCATTTTGTACACTAACGAAGCGTAGATCATTATCCATGCATTTGTTACGTCTTGTCTCGACTACTGTAACGTATTATTTTCGGGTCTCCCCATGTCTAGCATTAAACGATTACAGTTGGTACAAAATGCGACTGCTAGACTTCTGACAAGAACAAGAAAGTTTGATCATATTACGCCTGTACTGGCTCACCTGCACTGGCTTCCTGTGCACTTAAGATGTGACTTTAAGGTTTTACTACTTACGTATAAAATACTACACGGTTTAGCTCCAGCCTATTTTGCCGATTGTATTGTACCATATGTCCTGGCAAGAAATCTGCGTTTAAAGGACTCCGGCTTATTTGTGATTCCTAAAGCCCAAAAAAAGTCTGCGGGCTATAGAGCGTTTTCCGTTTGGGCTCCAGTACTCTGGAATGCCCTCCCGGTAACAGTTCGAGATGCTACCTCAGTAGAAGCATTTAAGTCTCACCTTAAAACTCATTTGTATACTGTAGCCTTTAAATAGACTCCCTTTTTAGACCGGTTGATCTGCCGCATCTTTTCTTTTTCTCCTCTGTCCCCCCCCTCCCTTGTGGAAGGGGTCCGGTCCGATGGCCATGGATGAAGTACTGGCTGTCCAGAGTCGGGACCCAGGATGGACCGCTCGTCGGGACCCAGGATGGACTGCTCACCTGTGTATCGGTTAGGGACATCTCTATGCTGCTGATCCGCCTCCGCTTGGGATGGTTTCCTGTGGACGGGACTCTCGCTGCTGTCTTCGATCCGCTTTGAACTGAACTCTCGCGGCTGTGTTGGAGCCACTGTGGATTGAACTTTTACAGTATCATGTTAGACCCGCTCGACATCCATTGCTATGGGTGGAGGGTTGCCCATATGTGAGGTCCTCTCCAAGGTTCTCATAGTCATCATTGTCACTGGCATCCCACTAGGTGTGAGTTCTCCTCGCCCACTGGGTGTGAGTTTTCCTTGCCCTTATGTGGGTTCTTCCGAGGATGTCGTAGTCGTAGTGGTTTGTACAGTCCTTTGAGACATTTGTGATTTAGGGCTATATTAATAAACATTGATTGATTGATTGATTTTCTGGGATTAGGGGGTACTTGAATTAAAACAATTTCACAGGGGGTACATCACTGACAAAAGGTTGAGAACCACTGTTGTAGTGTTTTGTTTTTAATGTTTGGTATTGTGTTTGTATATGTTTAATGCATGGGTGTCAAACTCTGGCCCGTGGGCCAAATTTGGCCCGCCGTGTAATTTCATTTGGCCCTTGAGGTAATATCAAATTAAGATTAGAGCTGGCCCGCCGGTATTATACAGGGGCGGTGCTGCTGTAACAACGCATTTGCCAACCCTCACGATTTACCCGAGAGACTTCCGAATTTCACTGCCCCTCCCGAAAATCTCCCGGGGCAACAATTCTTCCGAATTTCTCCAAATTTCCACCCGGACAACAATATTGGGGGCGTGCCTCGAAGGCACTGCCTTTAGCGTCCTCTACAACCTGTCATCACGTCCCCTTTTCCGCCATACAAACAACTTGCCGGCCCAGTCTCATAATATCTGCGGCTTTAACACACACGAATGAATGCAACGCATACTTGGTCAACAGCCATACACGTCACACTGAGGGTGGCCGTATAAACGACTTAAACACTGTTACAAATATGCGCCACACTGTGAAGCCACACCAAACAAGAATGACAAACACATTTCGGGAGAACATCTGCACCGTAACACACGTAATACCCAGAACCCCTTGCAGCACTAACTCTTCCTGGACGCCACAATATACACCCCCGCTACCACCAAACCCGGCCCCCCCAAGTTTTATTTAAATTTTACTTGATATGCCATTGATATTTTTCAATTATTATTGATAGGTTGATTGGCAACACTAAATTGGCCCTAGTGTGTGAATGTGAGTGTGAATGTTGTCTGTCTATCTGTGTTGGCCCTGGGATGAGGTGGCGACTTGTCCTGGGTGTACACTGCCTTCCGCCCGAATGCAGCTGAGGTTGGCTCCAGCAACCCCAGAAGGGTCAAGCGGTAGGAAATGGATGGATGGATAATTTGAAACTCAACTTTTTTTATTTTTGTTTTTTTTATTTTTATATTAAATCAACATAAAAATACACAAGATACACTTTCCACTAGTGCATCAACCCCCCAAAGAAAACCCCTCCCTCCCCCATTCACACTCATCCACACCCACTCACACACAAAAAAAGGGTTGTTTCTTTCTGCTACCAAAATTCTGGTTCCCACAACATATATAACACAGTCTGCTAGGGACACGGTCCCTGAAACACACATAATTGTGTGTGTCGCCGGTCCACTAACACTATCATTAATTACTATTTTTAATATAATTGTTTTATATGATTTTACTTTCTTTTTTATCCTCGAAAATGTTTTTTTTTCCATTTTTTCCCCTTTCATCTAATTTTATTTTATTTATAAAATTTTAAAAAATAAAAAAAAAATAAAAAAAAGAGAACCTTATCTTCACCAGACCAGGTTGTTAATGAAATTAGACTTGTCTAAAAGGTTTTTAAAACCAGGTCCATTCCAGATAATGTCCAAGTTTGGCTCAGCAACACACGCCCTCATCAATGTACAACAACAAAAATTAGGGAAACAACAGATAAACAAAATTACATTTTCATAAAAAGCATATATGTAACTCGACTTTACACGTCACTATAAAGTGATATAAACCTTGCTTGTTCAATATTCAATGCAAAACTTGTTTGGATCCCTCTTAAAAGGTTAATTTGTTCAACCTCGGCCCGCGGCTTTGTTCCGTTTGAAATTTTGGCCCACTCTGTATTTGAGTTTGACACCCCTGGTTTAATGGATCTAAAGGTCTGCAATAAAGATTGATAATGATAATGATGACGTATATTTTCGCGAGAGCTTGTTTTGCTCGCCTGAGACCACATTCCCCAGCATGCACCCGGCGCCGGTACGTAACGTCATGACGTCATGACGCGGCGTCCTCCCGTCCTCACGTCCCCCTCATTCAGGCTGCACTTTGAATAAGGAAGATGGCGGCTGCAGCAGTGGTTGAGTTTCAGAGGGCTCAGTCCCTCATCAGCACCGACAGCAACGCCTCCATCGACATTCTGCACTCAATAGGTAGGAGACACGCTCGGGGGCTCCCGCTACGGACCGCTATCCCGCCGTCCCGGCCGCCGTGTTTTGTGGATTCCGGGCCGGTGCGAGGCGCTAGCTTGCTCGGGGTAGCCAAGAGCCGGCTGTGCGGTGCTGACTCACTGCTGAATGCTTGCCTAACGGGGAGCTCGGCGGCGTGTTAGCTGCGCGGCTACCACCGGGCCGTGTTGTCCGCCGTGTTCCACATGTCGTGTCTTACTTTATAGTCGGGCTTTTTTTACTGCGAGGCGCGATAATATCCACGCTACACCGTTATCCGTGGAGCTAGCTAGCCGCGGTTGTAGCTACCGTTATTAGCCTGTTGTCAGCATGTCGGCGACACTGACCGGCGAGGACGATCATTTCTTTTTCCCGCAATGACACAACCATATCTTGTCAATTTTCACGGTTGTGTGTAACCTTAAATCGGCCTGTTAACCCATCGTAGTGTTGCTGTAGGGCAGCTTGTCCTCAAATTGCCTTGTCACACCAGCCAACTAGCTGTCAAGCATAGCAGACACCTTGTTTGTGGTTCTCAACTTTTTCCATTGATGTACCCCTTGTGAACATTTTGTTAATTCACGTACCCCCTAATCAGAGCAAAGCATTTCTTGTTGAAAAAAAGAGATAAAAAAGTAAAATACAGCACTGTGTCATCAGTTTCTGATTGATTAAAGGCCTACTGAAATGAGATTTTCTTATTTAAACAGGGATAGCAGGTCCATTTTATGTGTCATACTTGATCATTTCGCGATATTGCCATATTTTTGCTGGAAGGATTTAGTAGAGAACATCGACGATAAAGGTCGCAACTTTTGGTCGCTAATAAAAAAACCTTGCCTGTACCGGAAGTAGCAGACGATGTGCGTGTGACGTCACGGGTTGTAGAGCTCCTCAAATTGTTTACAATCATAGCCACCAGCAGCGTCATTTTCTATAAACCCGCAATATATCAAGTATATTCAATATATCGCCCAGTCCTATCTTGAAGCCTTTTTTTCCTTTATTTTTGTTTTGTTATTGAGACAAAGATTTTTTGTGTTTATTATCTGTATGCTTATTATGATATATTAAAATTGCTATGGTATCAAAAAGGGTAGGATTAAATAAGCTCTGCTTCTTCCTACTCCTTTTCGGACGTGCTGTAATGAAACAACTGGAATTGAGTGATGCGTTACATTGCACCGTATGCTTGTTCGAAATAAACTGAACGGAACAAAGCCGAAAACCCCAAAATGATGCTTATTATTACTATTATCATTGAATGTATTACTATGACTGTGTACTAGCCTCACTCAATCAACACATTACGATTGCACTAGGGATGTAACCAGTGTTGGCGTTAACGCACTTTTTGTGTCTCTGTACGCACTGAAATCAGAAAGGACTGACCCTGCCTTCTCTGCCGTGTCAAAACGGTGTTCTGTTCATATTTGCCGAGTCCAATTTCCGTGCCCGTTTATTGCGTTTTTATTGGTCGACTTCAAAGTAATGAACTTTCCCGTAAAATTTCTGAAATTTTGACTCGCCAAAAGTTTTATCAACCACTAATACTGCATGTCCACGTGTATTGATTTCGTCATGGCGAGCAATAGACCCAAGAAGCGAAGCTTCAATGAAAAGTGGTTTCAGGAGCCACTTTACAACAAATGGCTCACTTATGAAGATGGAAAAACGTTTTGCATGCTATGTAAACGGGCTAATAAAAAGAACAGCTTTACGGCCGGGTGCACTGATTTTCATAGCTCCAGCCTCACCTGGCACCAAAAAACATGTTATATCCTGCTTGTCGGCTCCCAGACCGTGGTCGAGGAGCGCAGGGAAGACGTTCCCTCCCGGGCCGATATATTGTCGGAGGTAACACCCTCCACTTTACCCGGCAGTGGGTACCTACAGTTCCGCTCTTTGGTCGGATTGACGAGGTCGTCAACACTCTTTTGTTTTCCACAAAGCCAAGCGGTCACCCAACATGCTATTAACGCTCTCTATCCTAACTCGCCCATTCACTTACACACTCACTCACCCCACACACCGCCATTCTTAAAGGGGAACACACAGCTTATGGCCATCATGAAGCCAGAGACGAAATGCCAGAGGCAATGAGTGCCACTGTATTTAATGACATTGAAACTAACTTGCAACATTCTAAGTTTGTTGGAGTTATTTGCCATGAAAGTGTAGATGTGGTGGTTTTTAAAGGACTGATGATCTACATACAGGTGATAATAGTCACTTTAATTTGTCCTATCCATGTATGCCCTGGCACACCATTATAATCATTTCATAACCAAAGCAAACAACTTATTACACTTTTTTACTGAAAAAATATACAGTACCTACAACTTATTAAATAAAAATATAGAAAAAAAAAACAGGCAGCGGTAAAGTTTATATCAATGAAGGAAAGAAGAAAATGACTGAATGTTTATAAGTGAATAAATGTACGTATGCATAATTTTTTTTGTATTATTTTTTAATGAATTAAGTAACGTTTATGACACTTTTCCCAAAACACAATATAGAAAAGTGAAATATAACAGGATAATACATACATTTATCATTTGTTTTTAAAACAGTTTAAAAAAAAGTGAAACCCCAAAAATTTACTCTGGGACCCCATTTTTATGACTTGACGGGGTCCCTGGGACCCTGTTTTGAGAATTCCTAGCACCAACACTGTGTAACGATATGAAAAATTCACATCACGGTTACTGTGACCAAAATGATCACTGTAATCGTGATATAGTTCATGCATGTGAAATGTCCCTGAAAATCCACGTTTTGAAACATTTAGTTTCGTGTCAAAACATCACGTCCGCGGAGAGATGCTCAGGCGCACCGAAACAAGCTCGCTAGTGAGCTAACCATCTAGCTAGCTTACTTGATGTCGCCTTCGTTCGCTCTCCGAGCCACAACGTTGACGGCCGTCCATTTTAACGACTATTTTGATAATCGACTATCTTAACGATTAGTCGACAAGTCGGATTATAAAGTACTGTATTTTTCGGACTACAAGTCGCAGTTTTTTTCATAGTTTGGGTTCGACTTATCATCAGGAGCGACTTATGTGTGAAATTATTAACACATTACCGTAAAATATCAAATAATATTATTTAGCTCATTCACGTAAGAGACTAGACGTATAAGATTTCATTGGATTTAGCAATTAGGAGTGACAGATTTTTTGGTAAATGTATAGCATGTTCTATATGTTATAGTTATTTGAATGACTCTTACCATAATATGTTACGTTAACATACCAGGCACCTTCTCAGTTGGTTATTTATGCATCATATAACGTACACTTATTCAGCCTGTTGTTCACTATTCTTTATTTATTAGGGTCCGCCCTGCAATGGCAAAGGACATCCATGTCCTTTGCCATGCAAGGACCCTATTGAATCTGTAACGTTTCTTATTAGGGTCCGCCCTGCAATGGCAAAGGACATCCATGTCCTTTGCCATGCAAGGACCCTATTGAATCTGCTGCGTTTTATTCTTTCTTTCTTTCTTTCTTTCTTTCTTTCTTCCGCACCGTCGCGCCCCAATTTCACCCTCTTAACATATTTCAAAACTCACCAAATTTGACACACACGTCGGTCTTTCATGCCTTCCCAACATATTAGGCTGCCAAATCATAAAAATCAAAATTGCGCAATAGCGCCCCCTAGGAAGAAAAAAAAAAGAGACTGCTTGTAACTTCCGTTAGGAATGTCGTAGAGACATGAAACAAAAACCTCTATGTAGGTCTGACTTCGACCTAAATTTCATAATTGTATCTTCTGGGGCAAAAATTTACGGACATTTTGCAAAAACCCATTCAAAGCAAAATTTTCACAAAAAATGCCATTTTTGCCTCTTTGAGCTGTAATTTGAGCCCCTTAAAATGCTTCAAAACTCACCAAACTTGGCAGACACATCAGGAATGGCAGAAATTGGGATCTAATGAAAAAATTTTTTTTTAAAACTCAAAATTGCGCTCTAGCGCAATTTTTGAGTAAAACACAGAAAAAACTGCTTCTAGGAAGAAAACACAGACAAAACTGCTTGTAACTTCCGGTAGGAATGTCGGAAAGACATGAAACAAAAACTTCTATGTAGGTCTTACTTAGACCTACATTTTAGTAATGGACAGCTAGCAGAAAAAATCAACAGGAAGTTGACAATTACCCCTTCAAAATAAAAGTTTTTGTAAAAACCCGTCACCTTTTTCAAATCGATACTCCTCCCAGTGCGTTTTTCGTTTCGGCTTCAAACTCGCACAGGAGAGAGTTTGAACCCTTCTGATTAAAAGTATAGATCAAAGTTTTGATAAGTTTTAAGGTTTTGATTTTACGCGCCTTTAAAGATCCCCTGCGCAAAGTTTCCTAAAAAAATTCATTTTTGCCTCTTTGAGCTGTAATTTGACCCCCTTAAAATGCTTCAAAACTCACCAAACTTGGCACACACATCAGGACTGGCAGAAATTGCGATCTAGTGAAAAAACCAAACCTTAAAACTCAAAATTGTGCTCTAGCGCCCCCTAGGAATACAACACAGACAAACTGCTCCTAGGAAGAAAACAAAGACAAAACTGCTTTTAACTTCCGGTAGGAATGTCGTAGAGACATGAAACAAAAACCACTATGTAGGTCTGACTTAGACCTACATTTGAATAATTAACATACTTTGGCAAAAATGAACAGGGAGCTTGATATTTTCACTTAGATACAACAACTGCATTACTTTCACAATGCATTAAATAGTGGCACCAAGGCTTCTCCTGCCGTGGGGCTCGGGGACAGCAACCCAAGGCGCGCTCGCACCTTCGCACCCTAATTTGACCCCCTTAACTTGCTTCAAAACTCACCAAAATTGACACACACGTCGGTATGCAGCGGCAGACCAACTTATTAAGCAACCAAACCCCAAAAATTAAAATTGCAAGCTAGCGCCCCCTAGGAAGAGACAAAAAACAGACTGCTTGTAACTTCCGTTAGGAATGTCGTAGAGACATGAAACAAAAACCTCTGTGTAGGTCTGACTTAGACCTACATTTCCAATAAACACTTCTATACCTAAAATCAACAGGAAGTTGGCAAAAACCCCTTCAAAACAAATTTTTTTGCAAAATATGCCTTTTTTGCCTCTTTGAACTGAAATTTGACACCCTTAAATGCTTCAAAGTGCAAGTTAAAGCTATACAATGCCAAGCGAAAGCCATTTATCAACAACATCCAGAAACGAAAATCTATAATTTGACCCCCTTAACATGCTTCAAAACTCACCAAATTTTACACACACATCAGGACTGGTGAAAATTGCCATCCAATAAAAAAAACCAAACCCCAAAAATGAAAATTGTGCTCTAGCGGCCCCTAGGAAAATAAACTGATGAAACTGCTTGTAAATTCTGTTAGGAATGTCGTAGAGTGATGAAACAAAAACTTCTATGGAGGTCTGACTAAGATCGGGACTCGGGACACGGCGGCGGCGGCGGCGGCCAACGGCGGACCCGACCAACGCTGCTTGCAGCTTTAATTAGGGTCCGCCCTGCCAGCAAAGGACATCCATGTCCTTTGCCATGGCAAGGACCCTATTGAATCTGCTGCGTTTATTATTAGGGTCCGCCCTGCCAGCAAAGGACTCCATGTCCTTTGCCATGGCAAGGACCCTATTGAATCTGTAGCGTTTTATTATTATTATTGTTTATTCCGCTCCTTCGCACCCTAATTTGACCCCCTGAACATGCTTCAAAACTCACCAAATTTGACACACACGTTGGTACGGTGGGCCTTCCCAACTTATTAAGCAACCAAACCCCAAAAATAAAAATTGCGCGCTAGCGCCCCCTAGGAAGAAAAAAAAAACAGACAGCTTGTAACTTCCGCTAGCAATGTCGTAGAGACATGAAACAAAAACCTCTATGTAGGGCTGACTTAGACCTAGATTTCATAATTGTACCTTCTGGGGCAAAAATCAACAAAAATTTTGCAAAAACCCATTCAAAGCAAATTTTTCGCAAAAAAATGCTATTTTTGCCTCTTTGAGCTGTAATTTGACCCCCTTAAAATGCTTCAAAACTCACCAAACTTGGCACACACATCTGGACTGGCAGAAATTGCGTTCTAATGAAAAAAAAAAAAAAAAAAATCAAAAAATGCGCTCTAGCGCAATTTTTTAATAAAACACAGAAAAAACTGCTCCGAGGAAGAATACACAAACAAAATTGCTTGTAACTTCCAGTAGGAATGCCGGAAAGACATGAAACAAAAACTTCTATGAAGGTCTCACTTAGACCTACATTTTAATAATTGACAGCCTGCAGAAAAAATCAACAGGAAGTTGTCAATTACCCCTTCAAAATAAAAGTTTTGTGGAAACCCGTCACCTTTCTTCAAAAGTTATCTCCTCTGAGCGCGTTTGTCGTTTCGGCTTCAAACTCGCACAGGAGAGAGTTTGAACCCTTCTGATTAAAAGTATAGATCAAAATTTTGATAAGTTTTAAGGTTTTGATTTTACGCGCCTTCAAAGATCCCCTGCGCAAATTTTCCTAAAAAAGATAATTTTTACCTCTTTGAGCTGTAATTTGACCCCCTTAAAATGCTTCAAAACTCACCAAACTTGGCACACACATCAGGACTGGCAGAAATTGCGATCTAGTGGAAAAACCAAACCCCAAAACTCAAAATTGTGCTCTAGCGCCCCCTAGGAATACAACACAGACAAACTGCTCCTAGGAAGAAAACAAAGACAAAACTGCTTGTAACTTCCGGTAGGAATGTCGTAGAGACATGAAACAAAAACCACTATGTAGGTCTGACTTAGACCTACATTTGAATAATTAACATACTTTGCCAAAAATCAACAGGAAGCTTGATATTTTCACTTCAATACAACAACTGCATTACTTTCACAATGCATTAAATAGTGGCACGAAGGCTTCTCCTGCCATGGGGCTCGGGGACAGCAACCCAAGGCGCGCTCGCACCTTCGCACCCTAATTTGACCCCCTTAACATGCTTCAAAACTCACCAAAATTGACACACACATCGGTATGGAGCGGCAGACCAACTTATTAAGCAACCAAACCCCAAAAATGAAAATTGCAAGCTAGCGCCCCCTAGGAAGAGACAAAAAACAGACTGCTTGTAACTTCCGTTAGGAATGTCGTAGAGATATGAAACAAAAACCTCTATGTAGGTCTGACTTAGACCTACATTTCCAATAAAATATTTCTATAACAAAAATCAACAGGAAGTTGGCAAAAACCCCTTCAAAACAAAATTTTTGCAAAAAATTCCTTTTTTGCCTCTTTGAACTGATATTTGACCCCCTTAAAATGCTTCAAAGTGCAAGTTAAAGCTATACTATGCCAAGCGAAACCCATTTATCAACAACATCCAGAAACGCCAATCTGTAATTTGACCCCCTTAACATGCTTCAAAACTCCCCAAATTTGACACACACGTCAGTATGGAGCGGCAGACCAACTTATTAAGCAACCAAACCCCAAAAATGAAAATTGCGTGCTAGCGCCCCCTAGGGAGAGACAAAAAACAGACTACTTGTAACTTCCGTTAGGAATGTCGTAGAGACATGAAACAAAAACCTCTATGTAGGTCTGACTTACACCTACATTTCCAATGAAAAACTTCTGTACCTAAAATCAACAGGAAGTTGGCAAAAACCCCTTCAAAACAAAATTTTGCCAAAAAATGCCTTTTTTGCCTCTTTGAACTGATATTCGACCCCCTTAAAATGCTTCAAAGTGCAAGTTAAAGCTATGCTATGCCAAGCGAAAGCCATTTATCAACAACATCCAGAAACTCCAATCACTAATTTGACCCCCTTAACATGCTTCAAAACACACCAAATTTTACACACACATCAGGAATGGTGAAAATTGCCATCCAATAAAAAACCAAACCCCAAAAATGAAAATTGTGCTCTAGCTCCCCCTAGGAAAAAAAAATGACAAAACTGCTTGTAAATTCTGTTAGGAATGTCGTAGAGTGATGAAATAAAAACTTCTATGCAGGTCTGACTAAAATCGGGACTCGGGACACGGCGGCGGCGGCCAACGGCGGACCCGACCAACGCTGCTTGCAGCTTTAATTAGGGTCCGCCCTGCAATGGCAAAGGACATCCATGTCCTTTGCCATGCAAGGACCCTATTGAATCTGTAACGTTTTCTTATTAGGGTCCGCCCTGCCAGCAAAGGACTCCATGTCCTTTGCCATGGCAAGGACCCTATTGAATCTGTAGCGTTTTATTATTATTATTGTTTATTCCGCTCCTTCGCACCCTAATTTGACCCCCTGAACATGCTTCAAAACTCACCAAATTTGACACACACGTTGGTACGGTGGGCCTTCCCAACTTATTAAGCAACCAAACCCCAAAAATAAAAATTGCGCGCTAGCGCCCCCTAGGAAGAAAAAAAAAACAGACAGCTTGTAACTTCCGCTATCAATGTCGTAGAGACATGAAACAAAAACCTCTATGTAGGGCTGACTTAGACCTAGATTTCATAATTGTACCTTCTGGGGCAAAAATCAACAAAAATTTTGCAAAAACCCATTCAAAGCAAATTTTTCGCAAAAAAATGCTATTTTTGCCTCTTTGAGCTGTAATTTGACCCCCTTAAAATGCTTCAAAACTCACCAAACTTGGCACACACATCTGGACTGGCAGAAATTGCGTTCTAATGAAAAAAAAAAAAAAAAAAATCAAAAAATGCGCTCTAGCGCAATTTTTTAATAAAACACAGAAAAAACTGCTCCGAGGAAGAATACACAAACAAAATTGCTTGTAACTTCCAGTAGGAATGCCGGAAAGACATGAAACAAAAACTTCTATGAAGGTCTCACTTAGACCTACATTTTAATAATTGACAGCCTGCAGAAAAAATCAACAGGAAGTTGTCAATTACCCCTTCAAAATAAAAGTTTTGTGAAAACCCGTCACCTTTCTTCAAAAGTTATCTCCTCTGAGCGCGTTTGTCGTTTCGGCTTCAAACTCGCACAGGAGAGAGTTTGGACCCTTCTGAATAAAAGTATAGATCAAAGTTTTGATAAGTTTTAAGGTTTTGATTTTACGCGCCTTCAAAGACGCCTTGCGCAAAGTTTCATAAAAAATGTAATTTTTGTCTCTTTGAGCTGTAATTTGACCCCCTTAAAATGCTTCAAAACTCACCAAACTTGGCACACACATCAGGACTGGCAACAATTACGAGCTAATAAAAAAACCAAAGCCCAAAACTCAAAATTGTGCTCTAGCGCCCCCTAGGAATACAACACAGACAAACTGCTCCTAGGAAGAAAACAAAGACAAAACTGCTTGTAACTTCCGGTAGGAATGTCGTAGAGACATGAAACAAAAACCACTATGTAGGTCTGACTTAGACCTACATTTGAATAATTAACATACTTTGGCAAAAATCAACAGGAAGCTTGATATTTTCACTTCAATACAACAACTGCATTACTTTCACAATGCATTAAATAGTGGCAGCAAGGCTTCTCCTGCCGTGGGGCTCGGGGACAGCAACCCAAGGCGCGCTCGCACTTTCGCACCCTAATTTGACCCCCTTAACATGCTTCAAAACTCACCAAATTTGACACACACATCGGTATGGAGCGGCAGACCAACTTATTAAGCAACCAAACCCCAAAAATGAAAATTGCGCGCTAGCGCCCCCTAGGAAGGGACAAAAAACAGACTGCGTGTAACTTCCGTTAGGAATGTCGTAGAGACATGAAACAAAAACCTCTATGTAGGTCTGACTTAGACCTACATTTCCAATGAAATACTTCTACACCGAAAATCAACAGGAAGTTGGCAAAAACCCCTTCAAAACTAAATTTTTGCAAAAAATGCCTTTTTTGCCTCTTTGAACTGATATTTGACCCCCTTAAAATGCTTCAAAGTGCAAGTTAAAGCTATACTATGCCAAGCGAAAGCCATTTATCAACAACATCCAGAAACGCCAATCTGTAATTTGACCCCCTTAACATGCTTCAAAACTCACCAAAATTGACACACACATCGGTATGGAGCGGCAGACCAACTTATTAAGCAACCAAACCCCAAAAATGAAAATTGCCCGCTAGCGCTCCCTTGGAAGAGACAAAAAACAGACTGCTTGTAACTTCCGTTAGGAATGTCGTAGAGACATGAAACAAAAACCTCTGTGTAGGTCTGACTTAGACCTACATTTCCAATAAACATTTCTGTACCTAAAATCAACAGGAAGTTGGCAAAACCCCTTCAAAACAAAATTTTCGCAAAATATGCCTTTTTTGCCTCTTTGAACTGAAATTTGACCCCCTTAAAATGCTTCAAAGTGCAAGTTAAAGCTATACAATGCCAAGCGAAAGCCATTTATCAACAACATCCAGAAACGCAAATCTATAATTTGACCCCCTTAACATGCTTCAAAACTCACCAAATTTTACACACACATCAGGACTGGTGAAAATTGCCATCCAATTAAAAAACCAAACCCCAAAAATTAAAATTGTGCTCTAGCGCCCCCTAGGAAAATAAACTGATAAAACTGATTGTATTTTCTGTTAGGAATGTCGTAGAGTGATGAAATAAAAACTTCTATGGAGGTCTGACTAAGATCGGGACTCGGGACACGGCGGCGGCGGCGGCGGCCAACGGCGGACCCGACCAACGCTGCTTGCAGCTTTAATTATTATTATTATTATTATTCCGCCGCCTCTTTGAACCTTAATTTGACCCACTGACCATGCTCCAAAACTCACCAAATTTCACACACTCATCAGAACTGGCGAAAATTGCCATCTAATAAAAAAACCAAACCCGAAAAATGAAAAATGCGCTCTAGCGCCCCCTACGAAAATCAAAAAACAGATTACTCGTAACTTCCGTTAGGAATGTCGTAGAGACATGAAACAAAATCCTCTATGTAGAACTGACCTAGACCTAAATTCCCCATCAGAAAGTCCTATACCTAAAATCAACAGAAATTTTGCAAAACCCTTTCAAAGCTAAATTTTCGCAAAAAAATGCTAATTTTGCCTCTTTGAGCTGTAATTTGACCCCCTTAAAATGCTTCAAAACTCACCAAACTTGGCACACACATCAGGACTGGCAGAAATTGTGATCTAATGAAAAAAAAAAATAAAAAATCTCAAAATTGTGCTCTAGCGCAATTTTTCAATAAAACACAGAAAAAACTGCTTCCAGGAAGAAAACACAGACAAAACTGCTTGTAACTTCCGGTAGGAATGTCGGAAAGACATGAAACAAAAACTTCTAGGTAGGTCTGACTTAGACCTACATTTCGATAATCAACATCCTTCGGCAAAAATCAACAGGAAGTTAAAAATTGCCCCTTCAAAATAAAAGTTTTGTGAAAACCCGTCACCTTTCTTCAAAAGTTATCTCCTCTGAGCCCGTTTGTCGTTTCGGCTTCAAACTCGCACAGGGGAGACTTTGAACCCTTTTGATTAAAAGTATAGATCAAAGTTTTGATAAGTTTTCAGGTTTTGATTTTACGCGCCTTCAAAAAACCCCTGCGCAACTTTTCCTAAAAAATGACGTTTTTGCCTCTTTGAGCTGTAATTTGACCCACTTAAAATGCTTCAAAGTGCAAGTTAAAGCTCTGTTATGCAGACCGAAAGCCATTTATCAACAACATCCAGAATCGCCGATCTGTAATTTCACCCCCTTAACATGCTTCAAAACTCACCAAATTTTACACACATATCAGGACTGGCAAAAACTGCCATCTAATAAAAAACCAAACCCCAAAAATCTAAATTGCGCTTAGCGCCCCCTAGGAAAAAACCCAGACAAAACTGCATGTAACTTCTGTTAGAAATGTCGTAGAGACATGAAATAAAAACCTCTATGTTGGTTTGACTAAGATCGGGACTCGGGACACGGCGGCGGCGGCCAACGGCGGACCCGACCAACGCTGCTTGCAGCTTTAATTATTATTATTATTATTATTATTCTTCCGCAGCTTCGAACCCTAATTTGACCCACTGACCATGCTCCAAAACTCACCAAATTTTAAACACACATCGGTAAGGCTTGGCAAAAACACATATTAAGCAACCAAACCCCAAAAATTAAAAATGCGCGCTAGCGCCCCCTACGAAAAAAAAAAAACAGACTGCTTGTAACTTCCGTTAGGAATGTCGTAAAGACATGGAACAAAAACCTCTATGTAGGTCTGACTTAGACCTAGATTCCCCATTAGAAATGCCTATACCTAAAATCAACAGAAATTTTGCAAAAACCCATTTAAAGCAAAATTTTCGCTAAAAAATGCTATTTTTGCCCCTTTGAGCTGTAATTTGACCCCCTTAAAATGCTTCAAAACTCACCAAACTTGGCACACACATCAGGACTGGCAGAAATTGCAATCTAATGAAAAAAAATAATAATAAAACTAAAAATTGCGCTCTAGCGCAATTTTTCAATAAAACACAGAAAAAACTGCTTCCAAGAAGAAAACACAGACAAAACTCCTTGTAACTTCCGGTAGGAATGCCGGAAAGACATGAAACAAAAACTTCTAGGTAGGTCTGACTTAGACCTACATTTCGATAATTGACATCCTTCGGCAAAAATCAACAGGAAGTTAAAAATTGCCCCTTCAAAATAAAAGTTTTGTGAAAACCCATCACCTTTCTTCAAAAGTTATCTCCTCTGAGCCCGTTTGTCGTTTCGGCTTCAAACTCGCACAGGGGAGACTTTGAACCCTTCTGATTAAAAGTATAGATCAAAGTTTTCATAAGTTTTAAGGTTTTGATTTTACGCGCCTTCAAAAAACCCCTGCGCAACTTTTCCTAAAAAATGACGTTTTTGCCTCTTTGAGCTGTAATTTGACCCACTTAAAATGCTTCAAAGTGCTAGTTAAAGCTCTGTTATGCAGACCGAAAGCCATTTATCAACAACACATCCAGAATCGCCGATCTGTAATTTCACCCCCTTATCATGCTTCAAACTCACCAAATTTTACACACATATCAGGACTGGCAAAAACTGCCATCTAATAAAAAACCAAACCCCAAAAATCTAAATTGCGCTTAGCGCCCCCTAGGAAAAAAACCAGACAAAACTGCATGTAACTTCTGTTAGAAATGTCGTAGAGACATGAAATAAAAACCTCTATGTTGGTTTGACTAAGATCGGGACCCGGGACACGGCGGCGGCGGCCAACGGCGGACCCGACCAACGCTGCTTGCAGCTTTAATTATTATTATTCTTTATTATACCGCACCGTCGCACCCCAATTTCACCCCCTCAACAAGCTCCAAAACTCACCAAATTTGACACACACATCGGTGCGGTGGACCTTCCCAACCTATTAAGCAACCAAACCCCAAAAATGAAAATTGCGCGCTAGCGCCCCCTAGGAAGAGAAAAAAAACAGACTGCCTGTAACTTCCGTTAGGAATGTCGTAGAGACATGAAACAAAAACCTCTATGTAGGTCTGACTTAGATCTACATTTCCAATTAGAAATGCCTATACCTAAAATCAACAGAAATTTAGCAAAAACTCATTCAAAGCAAAATTTCGCAAAAAATGCTATTTTTGCCTCTTTGAGCTGTAATTTGACCCCCTTAAAATGCTTCAAAACTCACCAAACTTGGCACACACATCAGTACTGGCAAAAATTTTGATCTAATGAAAAAACCAAACCCGAAAATTAAAAAATGCGCTCTAGGGCAATTTTTGAATAAAACACAGAAAAAACTGCTCCTAGGAAGAGAAAATAGACAAAACTGCTTGTAACTTCCAGTAGGAATGTCGGACAGACATGAAACAAAAACCTCTATGTAGGTCTCACTTAGACCTACAATTTGATATTTGAAATCCTGCAGAAAAATCAACAGGAAGTTAAAAATTACCCCTTCAAAATAAAAGTTTTGTAAAAACCCGTCACCTTTTTCAAATAAAAACTCCTCCCAGTGCGTTTGTCGTTTCGGCTTCAAACTCGCACAGGAGAGAGTTTGAACCCTTCTGATTAAAAGTATAGATCAAAATTTTGATAACTTTTCAGGTTTTGATTTTACGCGCCTTCAAAGAACCCCTGCGCAAATTTTCGTAAAAAAATTCGTTTTTGCCTCTTTGAGCTGTAATTTGACCCCCTTAAAATGCTTCAAAACTCACCAAACTTGGCACACACATCAGGACTGGCAACAATTGCGAGCTAATAAAAAAACCAAACCCCAAAACTCAAAATTGTGCTCTAGCGCCCCCTAGGAATACAACACAGACAAACTGCTCCTAGGAAGAAACAAATACAAAACTGCTTGTAACTTCCGGTAGGAATGTTAGAGAGACATGAAACAAAAACCACTATGTAGGTCTGACTTAGACCTACATTTGAATAACTAACATACTTTGGCAAAAATCAACAGGAAGCTTGATATTTTCACTTCAATACAAAAACTGCATTACTTTCACAATGCATTAAATAGTGTCACCAAGGCTTCTCCTGCCGTGGGGCTCGGGACAGCAACCCAAGGCGCGCTCGCACTTTCGCACCCTAATTTGACCCCCTTAACATGCTTCAAAACTCACCAAAATTGACACACACATCGGTATGGAGCGGCAGACCAACTTATTAAGCAACCAAATACCAAAAATGAAAATTGCGCGCTAGCGCCACCTAGGAAGCGACAAAAAACAGACTGCTTGTAACTTCCGTTAGGAATGTCGTAGGGACATGAAACAAAAACCTCTATGTAGGTCTGACTTAGACCTACATTTCCGTTAAACACTTCTATACCTAAAATCAACAGGAAGTTGACAAAAACCCCTTCAAAAAAATTTTTTGCAAAAAATGACTTTTTTGTCTCTTTGAACTGATATTTGACCCCCTTAAAATGCTTCAAAGTGCAAGTTAAAGCTATACAATGCCAAGTGAAAGCCATTTATCAACAACATCCAGAAACGCAGATCTGTAATTTGACCCCCTTAACATGCTTCAAAACTCACCAAATTTTACACACACATCAGGACTGGTGAAAATTGCCATCCAATAAAAAAAGCAAACCCCAAAAATGAAAATTGTGCTCTAGCGCCCCCTAGGAAAATAAACTGATAAAACTGCTTGTAAATTCTGTTAGGAATGTCGTAGAGTGATGAAACAAAAACTTCTATGGAGGTCTGACTAAGATCGGGACTCGGGACACGGCGGCGGCGGCGGCGGCGGACCCGACCAACGCTGCTTGCAGCTTTAATTATTATTAGGGTCCGCCCTGCAATGGCAAAGGACATCCATGTCCTTTGCCATGCAAGGACCCTATTGAATCTGTAACGTTTCTTATTAGGGTCCGCCCTGCCAGCAAAGGACTCCATGTCCTTTGCCATGGCAAGGACCCTATTGTATCTGTAGCGTTTTATTCTTTCTTTATTATTAGGGTCCGCCCTGCAATGGCAAAGGACATCCATGTCCTTTGCCATGCAAGGACCCTATTGAATCTGCTGCGTTTTATTATTATTAGGGTCCGCCCTGCAATGGCAAAGGACATCCATGTCCTTTGCCATGCAAGGACCCTATTGAATCTGCTGCGTTTTATTATTATTATTGTTTATTCCGCACCTTCTCACCCTAATTTGACCCCCTTAACATGCTTCAAAACTCACCAAAGTTGACACACACGTCGGTCTACCGGGACACCCCAACATATTAAGCAACCATACCCCAAAAATTAAAATTGCGCACTAGCGCCCCCTAGGAAAAAAAACAAAACAGACTGCTTGTAACTTCCGTCAGGAATGTCGTAGAGACATGAAACGAAAACCTCTGTGTAGGTCTGACTTAGACCTACATTTCCAATAAAAAATGTCTATACCCAAAATCAACAGAAATTTTGCAAAAACTCATTCAAAGCAAAATTTTTACAAAAAAATGCAATTTTTGCCTCTTTGAGCTGTAATTTGACCCCCTTAACATGCTTCAAAACTCACCAAACTTGGCAGACACATCAGGACTGGCAGAAATTGCAATCTAATGAAAAAAAAAAAAAAAAAAACTCAAAATTGCGCTCTAGCGCAATTTTTCAATAAAACACGGAAAATACTGCTTCCAGGAAGAAACCACAGACAAAACTGCTTGTAACTTCGGGTAGGAATGCCGGAAAGACATGAAACAAAAACTTCTATGTAGGTCTCACTTAGACCTACATTTTAATAATTGACAGCTAGCAGAAAAAATCAACAGGAAGTTGGCAATTACCCCTTCAAAATAAAAGTTTTGTGAAAAAACGTCACCTTTCTTCAAAAGTTATCTCCTCTGAGCGCGTTTGTCGTTTCGGCTTCAAACTCGCTCAGGAGAGAGTTTGGACCCTTCTGAATAAAAGTATAGATCAAAGTTTTGATAAGTTTTAAGGTTTTGATTTTACGCGCCTTCAAAGACGCCTTGCGCAAAGTTTCCTAAAAAATGTCATTTTTGCTTCTTTGAGCTGTAATTTGACCCCCTTAAAATGCTTCAAAACTCACCAAACTTGGCACACACATCAGGACTGGCAACAATTGCGAGCTAATGAAAAAACCAAACCCCAAAACTCAAAATTGTGCTCTAGCGCCCCCTAGGAATACAACACAGACAAACTGCTCCTAGGAAGAAAACAAAGACAAAACTGCTTGTAACTTCCGGTAGGAATGTCAGAGAGACATGAAACAAAAACCACTATGTAGGTCTGACTTAGACCTACATTTGAATAATTGACATACTTTGGCAAAAATCAACAGGAAGCTAGATATTTTCACTTCAATACAACAACTGCATTACTTTCACAATGCATTAAATAGTGGGACGAAGGCGTCTTAAGCCCTGGGGCTCGGGGACAGCAACCCAAGGCGCACTCGCACCTTCGCACCCTAATTTGACCCCCTTAACATGCTTCAAAACTCACCAAAATTGACACACACATCGGTATGGAGCGGCAGACCAACTTATTAAGCAACCAAACCCCAAAAATTAAAATTGCAAGCTAGCGCCCCCTAGGAAGAGACAAAAAAGAGACTGCTTGTAACTTCCGTTAGGAATGTCGTAGAGACATGAAACGAAAACCTCTGTGTAGGTCTGACTAAGACCTACATTTCCAATTAGAAAGGTCTATACCCAAAATCAACAGAAATTTTGCTAAAACTCATTCAAAGCAACATTTTCGCAAAAAACGCTATTTTTGCCTCTTTGAGCTTTAATTTGACCCCCTTAAAATGCTTCAAAATTCACCAAACTTGGCACACACATCAGGACTGGCAGAAATTGCGATCTAGTGAAAAAACCAAACCTTAAACCTCAAAATTGCGCTCTATTGCAATTTTTAAAAAAAACACGGAAAAACTGCTCCTAGGAAGAGGAAACGGATAAAACTGCTTGTAACTTCTGGTAGGAATGTCGGACAGACATGAAACAAAAACCTCTATGTAGGTCTCACTTAGACCTACATTTTGATAGGTGGCATCTTTCAGTTAAAATCAACAGGAAGTTGGCAATTACCCCTTCAAAATAAAAGTTTTGTAAAAAGCCGTCACCTTTTTCCAGACAAAACTGCTTGTAACTTCTGTTAGGAATGTCGTAGAGACATGAAACAAAGACCTCTATGTTGGTCTGACTAAGATCGGGACTCGGGACACGGCGGCGGCGGCCAACGGCGGACCCGACCAACGCTGCTTGCAGCTTTAATTATTATTATTCTTTATTATTCCGCCGCCGTTTCCAGCTGAAATTTGACCCACTTAACATGCTTCAAAACTCACCATATTTGACACACACATCAGGATCTGCGAAAATTGCCATCTAATAAAAAAACCGAGCACTAAAAATCAAAATTGCGCGCTAGCGCCCCCTAGGAAGAAACAAAAAACGGACTGCTTGTAACTTCCATTAGGAATGTCGTAGAGACTTGAAACAAAAACCTATATGTAGGTCTGACTTGGATGAACATTTCCAATAAAAATGTTCTATACCTAAAATCAACAGGAAGTTGGCAAAAACGCCTCCAAAGCAAAATTTTCGCAAAAAATGCTATTTTTGCCTCTTTGAGCTGTAATTTGACCCCCTTAAAATGCTTCAAAACTCACCAAACTTGGCACACACCTCAGGACTGGCAGAAATTGCGATCTAATGAAAATAAAAAATAATAAAACTCAAAATTGCGCTCTAGCGCAATTTTTGAATAAAACACAGAAAAAACTGCTCCTAGGAAGAGAAAACAGACAAAACTGCTTGTAACTTCCAGTAGGAATGTCGGACAGACATGAAACAAAAACTTCTAGGTAGGTCTGACTTAGACCTACATTTCGATAATTTACATCCTTCGGCTAAAATCAACAGGAAGTTAAAAATTGCCCCTTCAAAATAAAAGTTTTGTGAAAACCCGTCACCTTTTTCAAATCGACACTTCTCCCAGTGCGTTTGTCGTTTCGGCTTCAAACTCGCACAGGAGAGAGTTTGGACACTTCTGATTAAAAGTATAGATCAAAGTTTTGATTACTGCTCCGGTTTGGATTTTACGCGCCTTCAAAAAACCCCTGTGCAAATTTTCCTAAAAAATGTATTTTTTGCCTCTTTGAGCTATAATTTGACCCCCTTAAAATGCGTCAGAGTGCAAGTTAAAGCTCTGTTATGCAGACCGAAAGCCATTTATCAACAACATCCAGAATCCCTGATCTGTAATTTCACCCCCTTAACATAATTCAAAACTCACCAAATTTTACACACACATCAGGACTGCCGAAAATTGACATCTAATAAAAAAGCAAACCCCAAAAGTCAAAATTGCGCTCCAGCGCCCCCTAGGAAAAAACCCAGAAAAAACTGCTTGTAACTTCCGTTAGGAATGTCGTAGAGACATGAAACAAAAACCTCTATGTAGGTCTGACTTAGACCTACATTTCATAAAATACTTCTATACCTAAAATCAACAGGAAGTTGGCAAAAACCCCTTCAAAACAAAATATTTGCAAAAAATGCATTTTTTGCCTCTTTGAACTGATATTTGGCCCCCTTAAAATGCTTCAAAGTGCAAGTTAAAGCTATACTATGCCAAGCGAAAACCATTTACCAACAACATCCAGAAACGCCAATCTGTAATTTGACCCCCTTAACATGCTTCAAAACTCCCCAAATTTGACACACACGTCGGTATGGAGCGGCAGACCAACTTATTAAGCAACCAAACCCCAAAAATGAAAATTGCGCGCTAGCGCCCCCTAGGAAGGGACAAAAAACAGACTGCTTGTAACTTCCGTTAGGAATGTCGTAGAGACATGAAACAAAAACCTCTATGTAGGTCTGACTTAGACCTACATTTTATAAAATACTTCTATACCTATAATCAACAGGAAGTTGACAAAAACCCCTTCAAAACAACATTTTTGCAAAAAATGCCTTTTTTTGCCTCTTTGAACTGATATTTGACCCCCTTCAAATGCTTCAAAGTGCAAGTTAAAGCTATACAATGCCAAGTGAAAGCCATTTATCAACAACATCCAGAAACGCAAATCTGTAATTTGACCCCCTTAACATGCTTCAAAACTCACCAAATTTTACACACACATCAGGACTGGTGAAAATTGCCATCCAATAAAAAAACCAAACCCCAAAAATGAAAATTGTGCTCTAGCGCCCCCTAGGAAAATAAACTGATAAAACTGCTTGTAAATTCTGTTAGGAATGTCGTAGAGTGATGAAACAAAAACTTCTATGGAGGTCTGAGTAAGATCGGGACTCGGGACACGGCGGCGGCGGCCAACGGCGGACCCGACCAACGCTGCTTGCAGCTTTAATTTTAAATTGCCTTTCAAATGTCTATTCTTGGTGTTGGGTTTTATCAAATAAATTTCAACAAAAAAATGCGACTTATACTCCAGTGCGACTTATATATGTTTTTTTTTTCCTTCTTTATTAATGCATTTTCGGCAGGTGCGACTTATACTCCGAAAAATGCGGTGCACGCATACCCAGTGGCTCTAATTTAGCCATCAACTTTTAAATTCCGCTTGATATATTACAAAGATGACTAAATTGTTCATCAATATGCATTTATACTGTAACAATGCTGCTCACTAGGATGTCACATTTTCTGAAGAACTATTAAACTCTTCTCCATTTAAAAGTAAGGACAGGAAAAGTGCAAAATAAAACAAGTATTTCCATGTTAATTGGCAAAACAAACAAACTGTAAAACAACAAAACTAGCTTGATCGAGAAAAGAAACAAGCCTTTTGTAAAGATGTGTTTAAAAAGCTGCACACTACTGTATTATTTATTAGTGAATAACTCCTGGCATTTTTAGCTTTCTAATAGACTCAAAGCATATAATTATATCATTGATGCATTCCTAACCTGTTAGGTATCTAGCACAGTGGTTCTCAAATGAGGGTACGTGTACCCCTGGGGGTACTTGAAGATATGCCAAGGGGTATGTGAGATTTTTCTAAAATATTCTAAAAATAGCAACGATTCAAAAATCCTTTATAAATATATTTATTGAATAATGCTTAAACAAAATATGAATGTAAGTTCATAAACTGTGAAAAGAAAGTCAACAATGCTATATTCAGTGTTGACAGCTAGATTTTTTTGTGGACATGTTCCATAAATATTGATGTTAAAGATTTATTTTTTTTGTGAAGAAATGTTTCGAATTAAGTTCATGAATCCAGATGGATATCTATTACAATACCCAAAGAGGGCACTTTAAGTTGATGATTACTTCTATGTGTAGAAATATTTATTTATAATTGAATCACTTATTTTTCAACAAGTTTTTAGTTATTTGTAAATATTTTTTTCCAAATAGTTCAAGAAAGAACACTAAAAATGAGCAATATTTTGCACTGTTACACAATTTAATAAATCAGAAACTGATGACATAGTGCTTTATTTTACTTCTTTATCTCTTTTTATTTCAACCAAAAATGCTTTGCTCTGATTAGGAGGTACTTCAATTTAAAAAAATGTTCACAGGGATTTACATCACTGAAAAAGGTTGAGAACCACAGATCTAACAGATTGTATGTTAAATCTTATGAAACCAGTGCATTGGCGCTTAATTTTTAGTGTATGTGCGTGATTGCGTTTGTTATTGTGCCTTTTTAATTGCATTGCAAATTGAGGCTGCTTTATTACGTAATTTAATTGCTGTAGACAAACTTTAGCTGGCGGATTTTGGCTAAAATTAAATTTAAATCAATTCTACATCTCATACCCATAAGCTTGCTAGCAAGATACAAGCTAGCAATCTTAGTGAGGTGAGACCGCATCCTCTAGATGTCCGACATCCCTCCGCTTTAAATGCTCCCGTATCACAGATCTAGTATCATAAAAACATATCTGCTTTGCATAGTGAGCAAGGTAGGTTTTTAACCAAAATATTTTCCAACACTTTACATGTTTTCACCTGCGATGTTGATGCAAGTTTTTTGATTGATTGATTGATTGATTGATTGCATCTTTTATTAGTAGATTGTACAGTATTGATTGATTGATTGAATCTTTTATTAGTAGATTGCACAGTTCAGTAGATATTCCGTACAATTGACCACTAAATGGTAACACCCGAATAAGTTTTTCAACTTGTTTAAGTCGGTGTCCAGTTAATCAATTCATGGTAATTGTGGCGGTGCTGACTCGCGTTCTTCGGAAAAACTTGAGTGATGTCATGTCAATGTTGACAAATTTATTGTTGGCGACACATTTTAATGTCGGCGCATTGTTGCACTCCTACTGCTTAAGTTAAGTTAAAGTACTAATGATTGTCACACACTAGGTGTGGTGAAATTTGTCCTCTGCTTTCGACCCATCCCCTCGATCACCCCCTGGGAAGTGAGGGGAGCAGTGGGCAGCAGCGGTGCCGCGCCCGTGAATCATTTATGGTGATTTAGCCCCCAATTCCAACCCTTAATGCTGAGTGCCAAGCAGGGAGGTAATGGGTCCCATTTTTATAGTCTTTGGTATGACTCGGCCGGGGTTTGAACTCACAACCTACCGATCTCAGGGCGGACACTCTAACCAACAGGCCACTGAGTAGGCTGCTAATCATATTTGGATGATTACAATCCGAACATTGTTAGTTCCGAACCAAATGTAGTCGTAGAGTATTTATTAGTAGCCAGGGAGAAGGAATATTTTTGACATGACTGATTCAACGGGACAAGCGGTAGAAAATGGATGGATGGATTGATTGTAAACAGAAGTCACAAATTTAAATTCAAAATCATCTTTTTAGGATTTGCGTGACAGTATTTTGTACTGATAGAAAATGTCCTCTTTTTTCTAAAATTCGTCTTTTTTTTCCTGAGAGGGTGCTCGCATCTCTGTTTGTTAAATATCTTTAAAAAGTACTTACACCCACATAATGGAGGTCAACTTGGGGCTTTTATCTTGGTGGTCAGTACACTCGCCTCTCATGCGCCCCTGTCCGGAATGGGATAATGGCAGTGGGCCAAACCAACTGGACTACACACACTCTGAAATCTTTGGGTCAGGTTTAATTTAAGTTGTTGAAATAGATGGACACACCACATACTTTGGTACAATAAATATTAAAAATTGTTTTGTTTTGGCCCAAGAGACGGACGGCAGGAGTTCAATTTCAATAAGCAATGATGTGTTTTTGTATTCAATTTAAATCCCAAGGGGTCTGACAGTTGACAATGTGTTACCATCTTGTAGACCAGTGGTTCTCAACCTTTTTTCAGTGATGTACCCCCTGTGAACTTTTTTTTTAAATTCAAGTACCCCTTAGTCAGAGCAAAGCATTTTTGGTTGAAAAAAAAGAGATAAAGAAGTAAAATACAGCACTATGTCATCAGTTTCTGATTTATTAAATTGCATAAAAGTGCAAAATATTGCTCATTTGCATTGTTCTTTCTTGAACTATTTGGAAAAAAATATATAAAAATGACTAAAAACTTGTTGAAAAATAAACAAGTGATTCAATTATAAATAAAGATTTCTACACATAGAAGTAATCAACAATTTAAAGTGCCCTCTTTGGGGATTGTAATAGAGATCCATCTGGATTCATCAACTTCATTCTAAACATTTCTTCACAAAAAAAGAAATCTTTAACATCAATATTTATGGAACATGTCCACAAAAAAAATCTAGCTGTCAACACTGGATATTGCATTGTTGTATTTTTTCACAGTTTATGAACTTACATTCATATTTTGTTGAAATGTTATTCAATAAATATATTTATAAAGGATATTTGAATAGTTGCTATTTTTAGAATATATTTAAAAAATCTCACGTACCCCTTGGCATACCTTCAAGTACCCCCAGGGGTACGCGTACCCCCATTTGAGAACCACTGTTGTAGACGATATCAGAAACTCATGTCAGTGAACATGATGCATACTTTCTTAAATTTACATCACAGCATTCTTATCTACTTATATATTACTACTTATATGACACAATCCAAACAACCTTCCCTAGTCATGGTGCAGGAAAAAAACTTCAACCAGCTCAAAAATTCGGCAAACATGGTCACACATAATACAACCTGCTCACTGAACTTTGTGAATATTATTTAAAAAAAATTGTCCCATCACAATAATACATTTGGAATTACACCCATTCAATACCATTGCATGGTTTAATGGGAAAAATGCAAAATACGCTCCACACTTATGCATGTTTTACCTTTAGCTGCTTGATATTTCTGATTAATTATAAAGCTTTAAAGAAGTTGTCACGAAAGTAAACAAGGTAGGAGTTAAACTTTCAAATATTAACTCTATATCCATTATATTATAGTATGTAAACACACACACGTATATATAGTGAACTTTGATTGGTTGATAAGACTTGTATTTGCGTTAGCTTTTAAGATAGCTAATGAGGTAGTGCTAGCATGCTTCCCCACTGAATGAGCAGTATTACCGGTCTGAGTTCATCCATCTCAGTTTTTACAATAATTTTATATTAAAATGATGATAGTAGATGTGAGTGCGAATGTTTTTTTGGTCTATATGTGGCCTGGTTCGAGGAGGCGGCTTGTCCTGGGTATACCTCGCTTTCTGCCCAAGTGCAGCCGGGATAGGCTCCAGCCTTCCCCCACAGTCCTGATAGGGATAAGCACTAGAAAAATGGATGGACTGAGGCATATTAAAGGTCAAGAGTGGTACCACGGTTTATCTTTAGACCGTTTATCGTTACATCCCAACATTGCATTTGTGGCTATGGCTGTGTAGTAGCCTTCAAAGACTGGAACAATCATAAAATATATTAAGTATTTATCCATGGTATTACAACACTATAGAATAATAATGTACAGGCCAAATACTGAATGGTGCGACAGACTAATTTGGCAACTTCTGAGTACTTTCCTTTTTTCTGTGCAGTGTTGTTCACCTAATCAATACGCCGATTGGAAAGTTAGCATTCAAACGTGGAAGTTCCCCCTCTTGATAGTTCCACCCTTTGCAGATCGCTGGAGACAAGTTTCCTCCTCCCCAAACAAGCTTGTGTTTCCTGCTTAGGTCATCGCAATGTCTTGCAGTTTTGCTTGTACCTGACTTTGTTCATAGGGTAAGGCGAAGTGTTTGACTTCAGCCTAAACCCTTTCGGTCTGTAGAACTGTCAATTCATGGATTTAAAATTGTTCTTGTTTATTTCATTGACCGAAGAAATATTAATCTGATAACATCACCCGGTTTCAGGAGTTATGTTTTGGTGTTAAAAGTCGCTGGCCGAAAATTCAGTGCATCGCTAGTTTTTATCATACATTCTCATTCTTTGGAGAATGGCCTGAAAATACATTTGACAAGGCTTTCAAAATGAACCGTGGTATTGTAAACAAGTTGCGTGGTTAACATGTTAGGACAGAAAGAATAACATTTTCCTGAATGGTCTTTGCAGTACGGAGAGATGTCCAGGAGAACGATGAAGAAGCTGTCCGGGTCAAAGAACAGAGCATCCTGGAGCTGGGGACGCTGCTGGCCAAGACCGGACAGGCAGCAGGTGAGGTTAAAACCTCTGAATGCTTATTCCAGGTCTTGCTTATAATTGCTTACTTTTTAATTTTTGTTGTCTCCAGAACTCGGGGGTCTGCTGAAATTTGTCCGGCCGTTCCTGATGTCCATCAGCAAGGCCAAAGCTGCCCGACTGGTCCGCTCTCTGCTCGACTTGTTCCTGGACATGGAGGCGGCGACGGGCCAGGAGGTGGAGCTGTGTCTGGAGTGCATCGAGTGGGCCAAGGCTGAGAAGAGGACCTTCTTACGACAAGCTCTCGAGGTGAAGACGAGTCCACGTGTTTGTCTTAAATCCTGACACAGACCAAGTCCTCACTCACTAAATTCCCCCCAGGAATAGTAAAGTATTTTATTCATTGGAGTTAAAGTCCCTATAAAGGTTTGGGATGTCCAAGAAAATTGATTTTGGAATGACTCACAATTCTCATTTGTGACGATTCTTAATCGACTCGAAAACAAAATATCAAAAATCTATTTAAAATGTTGCTTTTTAATCTGTTTCGTCCAGCCACTTTTAACAAATGTTTTGGTATCATTTTATTAAATAAAAACAGTTTTCTTCCAAGTAATATATACATTTATGCTAGCTGTTTATCTATTTTATATAGGAATGTAGTTGCTGAATTTCCCCCAGGATCAATAAAGTATTTTGTATTCTATTAATCACAAAACTTGCATCCAATGTTATTAATAAAGTACCATTTTTTTCCGATTATAAGTCGCTCCGGAGTATACGTCGCACCGGCCGAAAATGCATAATAAAGAAGGAAAAAAACATATATACGTCGCACTGGAGTATAAGTCGCATTTTTGGGAGAAATTTATTTGAAAAAATCCAACACCAAAAATAGACATTTGAAAGGCAATTTAAAATAAATAAAGAATAGTGAACAACAGGCTGAATAAGTGTACGTTATATGAGGCATAAATAACCAACTGAGAAGGTGCCTGGTATGTTAACGTAACATATTATGGTAAGAGTCATTCAAATAACTATAACATATAGAACATGCTATACGTTCACCAAACAATCTGTCACTCCTAATCGATAAATCCCATGAAATCTTCTTCCTCAATGTCTCTTCTAAACAACTCTGCCAAATCCAAAGGTATGCGCCGCTTCCTTTTGTCTTTTTCTGCTGCATATTTTACTACGTCCAGCTTGTAATCTGCAGTACATGATTTCCTTTTCGGTGCCATTTTTGTTCAGCCCTTCTCAGTTTTTATAAGTTACCGCCAACGATGAAATGATCCATTTTAATAGCTACGGCAGTAGCATATAGCAATTAGCATTCCATGACCCACAATGCACTTCTGCCATGACCCTCCCCCGCCAAATTCTTATTGGTTGACGTGTGTTTGACAATTGCTGACGTGTGTGTGACGATTGCTGACATTTTCTTTGTCTCTTCCGCGAATGAGATATTTGATATTTTACGGTAATGTGTTTTCAATTTCCGGAGTACATGTTGCACCCCCGACCAAACTATGAAAAAAAACTGCGACTTACAGTCCGAAAAATACGGTATTGATTCTGAATCGAGAATCATCCATCCATTTTCTACCGCTTATTCCCCTTAGGGGTAGCGGGGGGCGCTGGTGCCTATCTCAGCTACAATCGGTGTACACCCTGGACAAGTCGCCACCTCATCCCAGGGCCAACACAGATAGACAGACAACATTCACAATCACATTCACACACTAGGGCCAATTTAGTGTTACCAATCAACCTATCCCCAGTTGTATGTCTTTGGAAGTGGGAGGAAGCCGAACTACCCGGAGGGAACCCACGCATTCGCGGGGAGGACATGCAAACTCCACACAGAAAGATATGGGTTTGGGATGTGGTGGGGGTGTATATTGTAGCCCGGAATAGTTAGGGCTGCATTGGATTCTGGGTATTTGTTCTATTGTGTTTATGTTGTGTTACGGTGTGGATGTCCTCCCAAAATGTGTTTGTCAATCTTGTTTGGTGTGGGTTCACAGTGTGGCGCATATTTGTAACAGTATTAAAGTTGTTTATACGGCCACCCTCAGTGTGACCTGTATGGCTGTTGATCAAGTATGCCTTGCAGTCACTTCCGTGGGTCTGCAGAAGCCTCATACAATATGTGACTGGGCCGGCACACTGTTTGTATGGTGGAATAGCGGACGAGATGGCAGGTTGCAGACGACGCTAAAGGCAGTACCATCACGGAACGCCCATAATATTGATGTCCGGGTGAAAACCGGGAGAACGATTGCCCCGGGAGATTGTCGGGAGGAGCACTGATATTCGTGGGTTTCGCGGAAAGATCGCGAGAGTTGGCAAGTATGTTGCTAGGGCGGGAAAGCCAATCAAAGAAGGTGAATTCACTAAAAAGTGCATGTCAGATTTTTTTAAGAAATCTTTTCTTGCGGCCCAACCTCACCCAGTTTCTGCATCCAGTGGCCCCCAGGTAAACTAAGTTTGAGACCCCTGATCTAGAGCATCCTGAGAGGATTGTCATGGTGATAATTAGCAAGTGTGCCATGTTATACTGTCATGGTGTGGAGTGAGGGAATAATATAACAGTTTGCCTGTCGTTATTCTGTCACGTTGGACTGATATGATTCATCTCTCTGACAACGTTCTCCTCTTCTTCTGCCCTCAGGCTCGACTGATCTCCCTCTATTTTGACACCAAGCGATACCAGGAGGCACTTGCGCTCGGTGGGTGCTCCTTGGCTGTACGTGATGTTTCCACAAGGTGAATAAGAGTCATCTCCTCTTCCCTCCAGGCTCTCAGCTGCTCCTGGAGCTGAAGAAGATGGACGACAAAGCCCTGCTGGTGGAGGTCCAGTTGCTGGAAAGCAAGACGTACCACGCCCTCAGCAACTTGCCCAAGGCCCGCGCCGCGCTCACCTCTGCGCGGACCACCGCCAACGCCATCTACTGTCCCCCCAAACTCCAGGCAGCTCTGGACATGCAGTCAGGTGGGGCCACCGCCGCTGTTGTCCTCTGGGGCATTTTTCTGACATTGATTGACTCAACGCGTCTTGTGCAGGGATCATCCACGCGGCAGAGGAGAAGGACTGGAAGACTGCCTACTCCTACTTCTTCGAGGCGTTTGAGGGCTACGACTCCATCGACAGCCCCCGAGCCATCACAGCTCTCAAATACATGCTCCTCTGCAAAATTGTCCTCAACTCGTAAGTGTCAGCTGATCCTTCCTTTTCTTTCCCGTGAGAGTGACTGACCTTTCTCTGCTGTTTTGCTTCTTCTTGCTGCCTCTGCAGACCAGAGGAGGTGCAATCCCTGATCAGCGGTAAACTGGGCCTGCGATACACCGGCCGTCAGGCAAGGATTTTTTTTTCTTCCCACTGTGGTCTAGAGATGGACCGATATGTTTTTTTCAGGGCCGATAACAGTCATTAGTAGTCAAGGAGCGATATTTGGAGCGGATAAGTTTTTTCAACACTAATAGTATAAGCCAGTAAACAGCTGGATAAGGCTTTGAATTAATCCAAAGAGGTTCATTAAGTCTTCAAAAAATGACACTACGTTGTTATTCACAGGCCTGTCTAAAATAATAACAAAATTGCAAGGCTTTGAATTGTTTTTCAAGCTGGGGTACTTGAATCTTGTGTCGCCAGGCAGAATTCAAACTGTAAATCCGGCCCCCCACTCTTCGGGCCTCACTGATAGTCCCTGCCACTCTCCTCTCTTCTGGAAGTGCACAAAATTGCGCACGAAAGCTCCATGTGCACGTCTGAAGTTGCATCGAAGATCTCCTTGATGGTATATTTTTGGAAAATGAAACTCAGTGGCTTTTTGATTAGAGTGTCCGCCCTGAGATGGGTAGGTTGTGAGTTCATACCAAAGACTATAAAAATGGGACCCATTACCTCATAGCTTGGCACTCAGCATCAAGGGTTGGAATTGGGGGTTAAATCACCAAAAATGATTCCCGGGCGTGGCCACCGCTGCTCCTCACTGCTCCCCTCATCTCCCAAGGGGTGAACAAGGGGATGTGTCAAATGCAGAGGACAGATTTCACCACACCTAGTGTGTGTCTGACAATCATTGGTACTTTAACTATAACATTAGGTTACCTACAGTGCCCTCCATAATTATTGGCACCCCTGGTTGAGATGTGTTAAAAGCCTTAAAATAAATTCAGTGTTTATTGCAGAAGAATACTGTCACACTGAAAATTGTAGGAAAATGTAGCCTTCAACTCAAATGAATTGTAAGAAAATAAAAAAATCCCTGACTAAAAAATAATTATTTTTCATTAAATCACCTGTTCCACAATTATTGGCACCCTTAACAATTCCCAGGAAATAAATATAATTGAAGCATTTCTGTCATTTCTACAGTAGTTTACAAAGTTTACCAGAGTACGTAGGAACATTTAATTAGTAATTCATCACTTCCTGTTTCCCTGGGGTATAAATATGACGTGACACCGAGGCCATTTCTCTTATCCACTCTTAAACATGGGAAAGACAAAGGAACACAGCATACAAGTGAGGCAGATGTGCGTCGACCTTCACAGGTCAGGCAGAGGCTACAAGAAGATTGCCACTCAACTGCAGCTGCCCATATCCACTGTGAGAGGAATAATTAAGAAGTTCAAAACAACTGGAACAGTGGTAAATAAGCCTGGACGAGGACCCAAGTTTATTTTGCCACCACGCACAGTGAGGAGGATGGTAAGAGAAATCAAAAGATCTCCAAAGCTCACTGTTACAGAATTACAACAAATGGTAGCATCCTGGGGTCACAAAGTCTCCAAATCAACCATCAGGCGCTGTCTACACGCCAACAAGCTGTTTGGGAGGCATGCACGGAGAAAACCTTTCCTCACTCACAATCATAAACGCAAGCGTCTGGAGTTCGCCAAACGGTATTGGGGCTTCAACTGGGACCGTGTGCTTTGGTCAGATGAGACCAAGATTGAGCTTTTTGGCAACAAACACTCTAAGTGGGTCTGGCGTACCACGAAAGATGCGCATGCTGAAAAGCACCTCATACCCACTGTGAAGTATGGGGGTGGGTCAGTGATGCTGTGGGGCTGTTTCACTTCCAAAGGCCCTGGGAACCTTGTTAGGGTGCATGGCATCATGAATGCTTTGAAATACCAGGACATTTTAAATCAAAATCTGTTGCCCTCTGCCCGAAAGCTGAAGCTGGGTCGTCACTGGGTCTTTCAGCAAGACAATGACCCTAAACATATGGCCAAATCTACACAGAAATGGTTCACCAGACACAAAATCAAGCTCCTCCCATGGCCATCTCAGTCCCCTGACCTCAACCCCATTGAGAACCTGTGGGGTGAGCTGAAAAGGAGAGTACAGAGGAGAGGACCCAGGTCTCTGGATGATTTAGAGAGATTCTGCAAAGAGGAATGGCTGAAAATCCCTCTTTCTGTCTTTGCCCATCTTGTGAAACATTATAGGAGAAGATTAGGTGCTGTTTTGTTGGCAAAAGGGGGTTGTACAAAATATTAACACCAGGGGTGCTAATAATTGTGACACACATTATTTGATGTCAAATAATTATTTCTTTATGTGGGATTTTTTCCCCACTGAATAAATGCACTTGTATTGAAGGTTGGATTTTTCTCTTTTTTTCCATTAAGGTCCCATATTATTTAGAAAAAAAATAAAATAATTGGAAGCTAAAAAACACATCTCAACCAGGGGTGCCAATAATTATGGAGGGCACTGTATCTAGAAGTACAACAGCCACGTCCAAAGTTAGTCCAAGACTGTCCTGAAAAGACCTCCAGCCTCCATTTATTCGAGTTTTGGCTCTTTTCTGTTTTTTTAGCCATATGTCTTTCTTTGTTTTTTAAAATTCCCTATTTAGTTTTTTTAGCAGTAAAAGCAAGTGCAGGTATTGCGATCTTTCCAGATGGGTGTTCGGCAGCCATTCTTTACTGATTACAAGCTTGCACCGTGCATGCACTTCACTATATATTGCGTCACCCAAGGAGGAAGCTCCTTCGTGATTGCATCTGGAAGGGTTAACCACCATGTGGACAAATTATTTTGTTTTCTGGTGTTTAATATACTAAAATACTTACTTATAAGGCACAGACAGCACGCAGATGTAAAATGTTATCATAAATAATTAGTGTTATGATATACTGTATGATGCTAATGTGTTTTTTTAGTTAAAAAATATAACTTGGGTACCCCAGGTTTAACATAATTTTTTTTCTAAAAGGTGGGCCCAGTAGTGACAATGTTTTATGCGGCGCTAATATAGTTAAATTTATCAGCGAAAAACACCAAACACCTTTATTATATGGGTCTTAAGAGGAGCATCAATGTTTACAATTCAAAACACGGAAAATCTTCTGGAAAATTTGAAAAAATAGAAAATGTTCTTATCACAATAACTCATCTCTTCAAGTTTATACAATTGTATGAATTTAATACATTTGAAGTTTTCTGAAATATTGTGAAAATTTAAAAAAATATAATTATGGGGTCCTTCACATTAGAGATGCGCGGATAGGCAATTATATCACCCGAAACCACATAACAAAAGTCGTCATCCACCCGCCACTCACCCAAACCAACATTTCATCAAAGCCACACCCGCCCGCCACCCGCCCGTTTATAGATTATGCAAGGCATTAGTGAGGTTAGAAAGTGTAACTCCCTCCAAATAGCACAGACACAATGGCTTTCTTGAACTGAATTATTTGAAGGCTTCCTTTCCCTTCAAATTCATCGTGAAAACTGTAATAAATAAAGCAGGTTACAAACGTAAAAATAATAACATGCACAGCATGTGGATCAAACATTTTATTAAGTAAAATACCAACTAATGACAAATACCTCGTTAGCCACACCCAGAAGTAGCTTCCTCACATCCGTCGAGAGACCAAACGAGACACTTCAAAATAAAAGTATGCCCACATACTGTTTCAAAGAGTGCTGCTCATTTTTTGTATGTGGGTAACAACATTTAACTATTTATACATGGTTGATTTCTATAGGCTAGTAAGGTAAAGTGTTGTACCTGACAAGTTTGGGCTACCTTGTTTCTGCAGCCTTCATCAGAGGTGTCACGTGATGTTAGCGTGACGTCTGTGACGTTGTCTGTGACGTGATATATGGATTGTACCATCAAGTGTTGTCAGGTACAACACTTTACCTACTAGCCTATATAAATCATCCATCCATCCATCCATTTTCTACCGCTTATTCCCTTTTGGGGTCTATAAATCAACCATTTATAAATACACGTCAGTAGGCTAAATGAACCTCTTCAACATAACATATAACTATGTATAATGTAGCGGCTGGCTACGGGGTGTTAGCCACTGACTTTGGCTGGGGGGCGGGACATCCGGGAGAGATAGGGAAGTGACGTTATCGACAGGAAGTGAGAGTTCGCGTTGTCCAGGGAAAAGTGTTAGAGACATGAGAGCTGTTGTGTGGTTGTATTACATCTTGTGCATTAAAGACAAGAAAAACGAAGAAGTTTTATGAGCCTACATTCCTGGGATTATTACAGTATATATTTCCGAATTGGTTGAACCGCCACCCGCCCGAATCTATTTAAAATCTATTTTTTCGTCATGTCACCCGCCCGACCCGCGGACTCCGCGGTTGTGACCGCAAACCGCGCATCTCTACTTCACATAGATTACAGTTGAGACATTTTTCAAGGTAATTTATTTCTGGATGTTACAGAAAATATGAGAATGTGTGAGCTGCTGCCTGCTCTTCTTTACTTAATATATTGAAAAATAATCTTATTTGTCAATATATTTACACAAAGTTTGCTTTTTTGGCAGAGATATCTTTTCTGTCGTCTTCATGTCCATCCATCTCTGTCACGTTATGTGATTGAATCAAGGAACATGAAACTAGTGGCGCTCCTTTTAATGAGCCCGCCATGTGAGTGTTGCGGACGGAGGCTTATCGAGCGACACCATTGCTGCGATATTCAAAACAAACAAAACGGGACTGGGGAGACGCCAGGAAAGAAGGACAAAAACTGAATTTCCTGGCAAAAATTACAAGTTTTGACGAAGGAGGAGAGGAAGTAGTTAAGCAGCTGAGCAAACTGGAAAATAATTCTCGCATTAAGTCAAATAAATAATTCTTATCTGGTTAAATAAAGGTTCTCAAATGCAGTGTCGGATATCAAAACATATTTAGGAGAATTATTGACAGAAGAAGTATTTTTTTATTCCTAAAATGGTTTAAAAAAATATTGAAATCCAGCAAAAATGAAACTTTATTGATTAAAAAAAAATTCCAAATACAGATCTAGTATCATATGTGTGTATATGTTGTATCTGCTGATGTAGTTCTGTTGTAAGCCGATACTGATACACGTCAAAATGACATATCAGCGCTGATAATCGGTCGATCTCTACTGTGGCCACAGATGGATTTAATTTGACTGTTTCAAGCGGTTGAAGGTTTGTCTCCCTGCAGACAGACGCTCTCAAATGTGTCGCCCAGGCCAGCAAGAACCGATCGTTAGCGGACTTTGAAAAGGTAAGAAGAGGATCTTGTCAGGAGGAGGTGAGGTCGACGCTCCTAAACGTGAGCGTGTGTGCCCCCCCTGCAGGCCCTCACAGAGTACAGAGCGGAGCTGAGGGACGACCCCATCATCAACACACACCTGGCCAAGCTGTACGACAACCTGCTGGAACAGAACCTCATCCGGGTCATCGAGCCCTTCTCTAGGGTGCAGGTGCGTTCTCTCATGGCGTCTTTAGAATAAAATATAATAGTTCTCATTATAGGCTGTCAAAGCATTTAAATATTTAATCACCATTTATCACATTTTGTCTGGGTAAAAGCATTTTATCTTTAAATAGGTGTACCTCAGATTCTTTTTTGAGGTTTTTGATACTATCAACATGGGAGTGGACCATTTGTTTAATTAATGCAAATGTTTGTTAAACATTGTGCTATTTTAAACAGCTAAACACAAAATGGACACAAACACTCTTTTACACACACTATATCGCACAGAGGCAAACATCTCTGAGGGCTTTAAAAACTATCACTATGTAACTGTTTTTATATTGATATTTTTATGACTTTTTTTAAACTAAGGAGCAGGTAAATGTTAACATTTTCATATAACTACCTATTTTTATGTTATATTGATACATGTGTGTGTGTGTATATGTTAGATTTATTGTTTTTATAAATATGTTATTTATATTTGATTTTATATATGTATATATTTTTTTTACAGATTTCAAACTTCCACTTATTGTAATGCCCTCAGCTACCAGGGCAGAAAGGAAATGTCAACACAAGCATGGAAAATACTCAAATTATGTACACAAAAAAGTAAAATCATATTGAAAACTTAACAATAAGCTCTTAAAATGAAGGTGCAAAAATAAGGAATATGTAAGAAATGCTTCATAAAGTGTAGGAACATAGTGCAAAGTTTGAAAATGTAAACATGGAGAAACCTGAGAAGAACATTTACTGACTGTCCTTGTGTCTACAGATAGAACACATATCGGGTCTAATCAAACTGTCAAAGGTAAGTCCTCCTCTCCTCCCTCGCCAGCAGTCAGACCACTTGTCTGTCTTCATAACAGCATCTTATCTCCAGGGGGATGTAGAGCGTAAACTATCGCAGATGATTCTGGACAAAAAGTTTCACGGTATGATCCGTCATACATACAGTATCTGTGCACGGCACAAGCGTGAGCTTTGAAACATTACTTAGGAGTTTGTCTGCGCCGCAGGAATCCTGGACCAGGGAGAAGGAGTCTTGATCATCTTTGAGGAGCCGCCAGTGGACAAAACGTACGAAGCAGCCTTGGAAACCATTCAGAACATGAGCAAAGTGGTGGACTCACTTTACAACAAAGCCAAGAAGCTGACATAGGTGAGATGATTGCCATTCTGGAATCGGTAGAGCAGGGGTGTCCAAAGTGCGGCCTGCAGCTCATTTTTAACGGTCCACTGCACCTTCTAAAAAGACTATCCCAAAAAACATCAAAAAGTGGAATAGAAGAGCAAACAGGTGAAATGTGACGAGAAAAAGTTGCTATGTGGACTCTAATAACACAAAGCTGTCATGCAAGCGTTTTTTTGAAAACTGTCATTGCTCAAAAATGAATCAGATCAAATATTCCCCTTGGAAATACTTTTGGGGGAAAACATTGCAAATGTTCTGTGTTTGCCATTTTAAAAAACAATGTTTTTAATGAAAGAAATTGGTAGAAATCAAGCGAAAAACATAACAAAATCATAAAAACGTATAATCGAGGTTAAGATCTGAAGTTGATCTAGAGCAGGGGTCTCAGACACGCGGCCCAATTGCGGCCCACGGGACGTTATTTTGCGGCCCCCACCTTAATAAGAAAGTTTAACATTAGTGCGGCTCGCAAGTTTTATATGAATGGCGCTTGACAGCGTTGTGTGCGGAGCTGAAGGAATCTACCAATCACGGTGTGGTATTTGGCTCTCGAGGGCCGAACATTGACGTCACTTGTTTGATGCAAGCAGAGAAACGTTTCGCCGCTTTTCCACTAGATCCGCACGCGCTCTTCCTCCCTCGCTCGCTCTCTCTGTCACTGTGTGTGTGTGTGTGTTTGTGTGTGTGTCTCTCTCACTCTCTCACTCTCTCTCTCTCTCTCGCTCCCTCCCTCCCCCGGTGCCGCTGTAAACAGTCCTGGCCGGGGAAACCTACACTAGACCACAGTCTACCCCTTCGTTAGTGGAAAAGCGGCAAATTAGTGAAAGCGACAGAAACGTTGCCACGGAGACGAGGGTTTTCTTCACTTCATTCATACCGCGGCGCCTGTCCGTCCGTAATAACAGTCCCCGATTAACCTGGACCAATTGAAACCGTTATTTATTTTTTTATTGTTTCATTTACATTGCCTCACACATTTTTGCTGACTGGAGAAATCGAAGGATTATTGCTATCTTATGACTGATTTATTTACTTAATTCTCATTTTGTTCATATATATTTTGATTTTATTTTGTGTTGAAAATGAAAATAAAGACATTTAAAAATATATTTTTTAGGAAATATTTTCTTGCGGCCCCAGCCTCACCCAGACTCCGCATCCAGTGGCCCCTAAGTAAATTAAGTTTGAGACCCCTGATCTAGAGATTCAAATGTTAAAAGTTAAACATAAATATATATTTTTGACGCTTTTATGAATGGGGCCCTTTAAATCCCCAATTATTTCAGTGGGATTATTTTTTTTGTTATAAAAAAAATAATTAATGTTATAAATTATTAACCTAATTAGGGCTCCATTTACTTCACATCAAATATTCCACTTAAAAAAAATGGCAGATAAATATTGCGTATTTAGTTTTTTTCCATAAAAACAAGGTTTTGACAAAAATGGCATAAAACACAAAAAAATAAAAGACTTATCGACAAATAGATCTGAAGTTGATCCAAAGACTTAAGCGTTAAAAGTTAAACCCCCAAAAAAAGTATGACTTAATTTTAACGTTTTTATGAGTCGGGCTCTTTGAGGTCCCCAAATATTTTAGTTGGAATTCTTAAAAAAAAAAACCCTGATATTGCTAAAAAAAATAATACTGAATTAAAATCAATATTGTTATGAATTATTGACGTATTTGAAGCTCGACTTGCTTTACACCATATGTTGCACTGTGAAAAATGTTGTGAGGGAAATATTGTACATTTTCCGTGTTTTTTTTTAAATAACAAAAAAAAACTGCGTTTTGACAAAAAGGGCATAAAACAAACAAAGGAAATTATATTTTTAATAAAAACCTAAAATGAACAGATATATCTGAAGGTGATCTCGAGACTTAAGTATTGAAAGTAAAAATAAATATGTATGACTTATTTTTAACACTTATGAGTGGGCACCCTTTAGGATCCCCGATTATTTTTAAACTCTTTCCTCAAAAAATGTGTTACGAATTATTGACCTATATAAGTTTCCAATTACTCCACGTCAAATATTCCACTTTGAAAAATTTGGGGTGGAAAATATTGCACATTTTGTGTTTTCTATAAAAACACAGGGTTTTGACAAAGAGGGCATAAAACAAATAAAACGATCTTTATTGATGGACTGAAATTTGATCTACAGATTTAAGTGTTGAATAAAAAAATAATATATCTTTTTTATTTTTTTTAATTTTAATAAGTGAGACCCTTCTTGAGGGTGGTCCTACAGGTAAAATGTTTTTATAATATTAGTTTTGAAAATGAAAAATATCAAAATGGCCCCCGCATGCTTTCATTTTCCAGTGTAGGGCCCTCAGTGGAATAAGTTTGGACACCCCTGTGTTGATATGGAAGCTTGATGCCTTTCCTCTGCTCTTTGTGGTCCTCAGAGCAGCCCGGAGGCTACGTGGTGGAGGAGCTGTGTGTGTTTGAGCAGCGTATGTAACATTTGAAGAAGAACACAAACGATTCCCCCATCACACACACCCCTCCCCCCTCACTCAATGGACAATATCGCAACTTCTCTTCTTTTGTTTTGTCCCCTTCTTCTAACACAGCGGCCGAGCCAGGCCATCAGGGAATATTATTGTACACCTACAATAAAAACGACGAAAAGGATGAACAGTACATACATATATCTTTATATCTTGAATGCAGACACAACACTTTTGTCATTTGACTCCGCCATGTCTCTCCAAAGCGCAACTGTTCAGTTTTTGGAAGAATGGAACACAATTTCGGTTGAACAGCGACTTCCCCATATCAATGCCAACAGTTTCAGTCCCCACTGTACTTCAGAAGTGTATTAAACTCACTATATTTGCTTTTTGGTTTTGTGTTTTTGTAATTAAAAAAACAAAACAATGATGGTTGCCACATGTCCACCCCACCTGGATGCTCGTGTACATTTGTAAAAGAGGCGAGGTGAACTTTCACCATCGGTGCCACGTTTCTTGGCGTCAGGAGGCACACAGTTTGTCTTCTTTGCCTCTTGAGCATCTTCTCTTCTCCATTGTTAGTTCCTAGCATAGTGTGGTATGCTAGTAACCAAACAATTTGTATGCTTTTGTTGTTTTTTTTCTCTCTTATAAAGACATTTTCAAAATAAATATTTTGTATTTTAAAGACATCTGTCCTGTCTCTTGAAACAACACTTAAATACCTTGACAAACTGCCTTAGCTGAAAATGCTATTAGTTAATTTTCCTGAAGGAATCAATAAAGTACCATATTTACTAGGTTCAACTAGTTATAAAAATGCACTTTTAAAACAATTCATTGCTAAATACATGAAAAAGAGTCAGGATATTATGAAAAATGAATATTTTACTCTTAACATCCATCCATTCATTTTCTACTGCTTGTCCCTTACTTTTAACATAAAATTCTAAATATTCTGTTGGAGCCAATCTGTGACGTCGACAATTTTTGTCACGTGATGCCACAAAATCCCGCCCGTTCTCGCGATAAGAAAATAGTAAAGTATTTACTGTTCATTAAAATGTGCATTTTACACAAGTTACTAAAATAACAAAAAAATATAATTTTTACTTATTTACTTCTTCTGTATTGCGTCGGCGCGTCAATGTATTTTTGCCACGTGATACAACAAGATCCCGCTCGTTCACGCGATACTAACATAATACAATCGCAGGCCCTGTTCATAAAAAAAGTACATTTTACACAATTGGTTAACAAAATGAATGAAATAAGTCAGGGTGATATGAAAAATATATATATTTTTTTATTTTTATGATAGAAAAAAGATCCCGCTCGTTCTCGCGATACTAACGTAGTACACTTGCGGGCGCTGTTTATAGAAAAGTACATTTTCCACAACTGGTTATTAAATTATTGAAAAAGAGTCAGGATAATGTTAACAAATAACTTTACTTCATAAAATATGATTATTATTTTTTTAATTGAACAATTAAACACACAAACAGCACATATTGAATTTCCCCCAGGGATCAATCAATCAATCAATCAGTGTTTATTTATATAGCCCTAAATCACTATTGTCTCAAAGGGCTGACCAAACCACAACACAAACCACAATGACATCCTCAGTAGAGCCCACATAAGGGTGAGGAAAACTCACACCCAGTGGGACGTCGGTGACAGTGACAATGATGACTATAAGAAACCTTGGAGAGGACCGCATATGTGGGCAACCCCACACCCTCTAGGGGGCTCAAAGCAATGGATGTCGAGCGGGTCTAACATGATACTGTGAAAGTTCAATCCATAGTGGATCCAACACAACCGTGAGAGTCCAGTCCAAAGTGGATCCAACACATTAGCGAGAGTCCCGTCTACAGTGGAGGCGGATCAGCAGCGCAAAGATGTCCCCAGCCGATACACAGGCGAGCGATCCATCCTGGGTCCCGAGTCTGGACGAGCGGTCTATCCTGGGTCCCGACTCTGGACAGCCAGTACATCAACCATGGCCACCAGACCGGACCCCCTCCACAAGGGAGAGTGGGACAGAGGAGAAAAAGAAAAGAAACGGCAGATCAACTGGTCTAAAAAGTGGGTCACCAACGCAGTGCCCGCGGGCACCAGTAGCCAGTAAGGACCAGATGAGTCGCCCGCTGGCCTGTTTTAAAAATAGCTCAAATAGCAGCACTTACCAGTGAGCTGCCTCTATTTTTCAAATTTTATTTATTTACTAGCAAGCTGGTCTCGCTTTGCTCGACATTTTTAATTTCAAGAGAGACAAAACTCAAATAGAATTTGAAAATCCAAGAAAATATTTTAAAGACTTGGTCTTCATTTATTTTTTTACTTTGCTTTTTTATAACTTTCAGAAAGACAATTTTAGAGAAAAACTACAACCTTAAAATGATTTTAGGATTTTTAAACACATATACCTTTTTACCTTTTAAATTCCTTCTCTTCTTTCCTGACAATCTAAATCAATGTTTAAGTATTTGTTGTAAAGAATAATAAATAAATGTTCATTTAATGATTCATTTTAGCTTCTGTTTTTTGGACAAAAAATATTTGTGAAATATTTCTTCAAACTTATTATGATTCAAATTAAAAAAAAATATCCGGCAATTCTAAAAAATCTTTAGAATCAAATTTAAATCTTATTTTAAAGTCTTTTGAATTACTTTTAAAATTTTTGTTCCGGAAAATGTAGAAGAAATAATGATTTGTCTTTGTTACAAATATAGCTTGGTCTAATTTTTTATATATTCTAACAAAGTGCAGATTGGATTTTAACCTATTAAAAACATGTCATCAAAATTCTAAAACTAATCTTAATTAGGACAAATTACTAATGATGTTCCATAAATTATGTTTTTAATTTTTTCAAAAAGTAGCAAGTTTTTCTGTTCTTCTTTTCGGTTGAATTTTGAATTTTAAAGAGTCGGAATTGAAGATAAACTATGTTTCAAAATGTAATTTTCATTTTTTTTCCTGTTTTCTCCTCTTTAGACCGTTCAATTAAGTGTTTTTTTCATAATTTATTCTCTACAAAAAAACTTGCATAAAAGGAAAAAAATGTACAACGGAATGACATTTATATATATATATATATATATATATATATATATATATATATATATATATATTTATTTATTTATTAAAGGTAAATTGAGCGAATTGGCTTTTTCTGGCAATTTATTTAGGTGTGTATCAAACTGGTAGCCCTTTCGCATTAATCAGTACCCAAGAAGTAGCTCTTGGTTTCAAAAAGGTTGGTGACCCCTGGGCTAGAGTATACGAATATGAGTTTTAAGGTGAGACTTAAAGTACTTTCTATTCTATTCTATTCTATTCAGTTCTATTCATATTGACAATATACGAACAAACCAAGGCAATTCTAATACATAGCAAAATAACAGATATTCAGTAGGTTGAGCAATCAATATTGTTCAACAAACATAACATGTTAAAGAAAATACAAAATGAAAAAAAATGTTCTAAACTTCAATTATTGTAAGTAAAGACAATTATTTAATGGCTTATTTTTTGTTTACCATTTTCTGAGATATTAATGATTCGAAATCATCGATCCAATGGTAGAATTCGGGTATTACGCTCAGAAATCGACCTTATTGTATAAAAAAAATTGCTTGCAACAAAATATAAATAATCATTTTTTAGATTGCTGTCTTTCATAAATATAGAAATTTCAATCTCCTACTAAAATAAGTGTACAGTATCACATTATACAAAATAAACACTTTCACGCTCCGGTGACGTTTATGTATTTTGGTCACATGATGCCACAAGATCCCGCCTGTTCTCGCGATACTTGGCGGAGTGTGCCGTTGCTCTGTCAGCGGAAGGACTTCGTTGAGTTCTAGTTTGCACTTTTTTGGGATCAAGCGTCAAACTCCAAAGACAAAAATGACATCGAGGGTGAGTGGAACTTGTTATAAACATCGAAAACACACACATTGCTACTTTAGTGACGGTTAAAAGTCGCCTTTTAAAGGCTTGAAAGCGTGTCTTAAGTTCCTCGAGAGTGTGGCAAAAATATACTTGTCATTCAAAAGTTGGCATCCCGGAAAGACACATTTTATAGTCCACTAACACGAGTTAGGTGGCACTTAAATGTGATAAACTTTGCTCCAAAGCAGTAGAAAGTAAGGACGGCTTTATATTCTAGCGCTAAAGTGATGTGTAAGCAAGTGTTGCTGCCCTAAAAGGTGGATTTGTCTCAGGAGAGCTCGGCACGTCACGTGACTAAAATTGGCCAATTCAACATGTCCGAAAAGGAGCAGGAAGACGCTTATTGACTAATTTTCTTCATATCTACCACTGATAATTTAACAACAGTGTGTATTTTAAATGTTGACGTTCATATTAATATTTCCTTTGCTTGCGTTTTGGTCATATTTTGTCAGTGGCAATTTTAATAAATGAGTTTTGGGAATGTGCAGTGAATGTAATGCTGCGTGCTGCCAGCAGATAGCAGTCAAGTATGTGCAAACAGGTACTTTAAAAGAGTGGTTCTCAAATGGGGGTACTTGAAGTTATGCCAAAGGGTACGTAAATTAAAAAAAAAAAAATTCTAAAAATAGCAACAATTCAAAAATCCTTAATGAATATATTTATTGAATAATACTTCAACAAAATATGAATTTAAGTTCATAAACTGAAAATAAATGCAACAATGCCATATTCAGTGTTGACAGCTAGATTTTTTTGTGGACATGTTCCATAAATATTGATGTTAAAGATTTCTTTTTTTTTGTGAAGAAATGTTTAGAATTAAGTTCATGAATCCAGATGGATCTCTATTACAATCCCGAAAGAGGGCACTTTAAGTTGATGATTTCTTCTATGTGTAGAATTCTTTATTTATAATTGAATCACTTGTTTATTTTTCAACAAGTTTTTAGTTATTTTTACATATTTTTTTCCAAATAGTTTAAGAAAGACCACTACAAATGAGCAATATTTTGCATTGTTATACAATTTAATAAATCAGAAACTGATGACATAGTGCTTTATTTTACTTCTTTATCTCTTTTTTTCAAACAAAAATTATTTGCTCTGATTAGAGGGTACTTGAATTAAAAAAATGTTCATAGGGGGTACATCACTGAAAAAAGGTTGAGAACCAGTGGCCTACTAAAATTAGATTTTCTTATTTAAAGGCCTACTGAAACCCACTACTACCCACCACGCAATCTGATAGTTTATATATCAATGATGAAATATTAACATTGCAACACATGCCAATACGGCCTTTTTAGTTTACTAAGTTGCAATTTTAAATTTCCCGGGAGTTTCTTCTTGAAAACATCGCGTAATGATGACATGTACGCGTGACGTCACGGACTGTTAGGGAATATGAGCGCTAATTACACAGTATTTTGGGGATCTGTGTTGCTGAATCTTTTGCAATTTTTTCAATTAATATTGGAGAAGTCACAGTAGAAAGATGGAGTTGGGAAGCTTTAGCCTTTAGCCACACAAACACACTGTGATTCTTTGTTTAAAATTCCTGGAGGTGAAACTTTCCTATGGATCACAGCGCGGTCAAGCGGACATGGATCCCGACCACATGTCAACCAGCAGGTTTCGGTGAGAAAATTGTGGTTAAAAAGTCAGTTCTTACCGGAGAAAAGCTGAGCTTGTGCCGTCCATAGCTGCCGTCGACTCCCCTGAGACATTGCGCGTCAACACACCCGTGGAGACACCCTTCTGAGTATCAGGTAATATTAAACTTACTAATAAACTAGCAAAACAATAGAAAGATAAAGGATTTCCCAGAATTAACCTAGTAAATGTGTCTTAAAAACATCGGAATCCGTCCCAATGCAATCACGTTTTTTTTTTTTTAACTTTTTATTTTCTAGTCCGTCGCTATCAATATCCTCGAATCTTACATCCTTGCTCAAATTAATGGGGAAATTGTCGATGTCTCGGTCCGAATAGCTGTTTTTGTTGGACGCTCCCATTAAAAACAATGTGAAGATGTGAGGAGCCATCAACATGTGACATCATCGTCTGCGACTTCCGGTAGAGGCAGGGCTTTTTTGTCAGCACCGAAAGTTGCGAAATTTATCGTGGATGTTCTCTACTAAATCCTTTCAGCAAAAATATGGCAATATCGCGAAATGATCAAGTATGATACATAGAATGGACCTGCTATCCCCGTTTAAATAAGAAAATATCATTTCAGTAGGCCTTTAAACGGGGATAGCAGTTCCATTCTATGTGTCATACTTGATCATTTCCCGATATTGCCATATTTTTGCTGAAAGGATTTAGTAGAGAACATCAATGATAAAGTTCACAACTTTTGGTCGCTAATAAAAAAGCCTTAGTTGCAGGCGATGTGCGTGTGACGTCACGGGTAGTAGAGCGCCTCACATCCTCACATTGTTTACAATCATCTCTAGGTTGTCCTCGGACAAGCCTTCCATCGTTGCTTCCAGTCATCCTGATTCTCCATACATAGAAGTAGAAGCATTTAAGTCTCACCTTAAAACTCATTTGTATACTCTAGCCTTTAAATAGACTCCCTTTTTAGACCAGTTGATCTGCCGTTTCTTTTCTTTTTCTTCTATGTCCCACTCTCCCGTGTGGAGGGGGTCCGGTCCGATCCGGTGGCCATGTACTGCTCGCCTGTGTATCGGCTGGGGACATCTCTGCACTGCTGGTCCGCCTACGCTTGGGATGGTTTCCTGCTGGCTCCGCTGTGAACGGGACTCTCGCTGCTGTGTCTTGGATCCTCTTTGGACTGGACTCTCGCGACTGTGTTGTATCCATTGTGGATTGAACTTTCACAGTATCATGTTAGACCCGCTCGACATCCATTGCTTTCCTCCTCTCTAAGGTTCTCATAGTCATCATTGTCACTGACGTCCCACTGGGTCATTATTGTCACCAATGTTCCACTGGGTGTGAGTTTTCCTTGCCCTTATGTGGGCCTACCGAGGATGTCGTGGTGGTTTGTGCAGCCTTTTGAGACACTAGTGATTTAGGGCTATATAAGTAAACATTGATTGATTGATGATGACATTTGTCCAGTTCTTTGGTACTCTGAGAAATAATCTGAGCGCTCACACTGGTTATCGAGCCACAAAAGACTGAGGCAACCTTAAGCACTTTGAATGTTATTTAAAAAAAAAAAAAAACACTATGTATCAGATACTGTTGGGGCTGGGCGATATGGCCTTTTATTAATATCTCGATATTTTTGTGCCATGTCACGATACACGATATATATTGTGATATTTTGCCTTGGCTTTGGATGAACACTTGATGCATATAATCACAGCAGTATGATGATTCTATGTGTCTACATTAAAACATTCTTCTTCGTACTGCATTCATATATGCTCATTTTAAACTTTCATGCAGAGAGGGCAATCACAACTAAGTCAATTTATCAAAACTGTATTTATCAAACAGTTATTAAGCAGTGGCACAAACATGCATGTCATTTCCAAACAAAAATTGTAAGATTGTCAGAGACATTTTAAAACAAGCTATTAGTGCACTTTTGTGCATGATGTCACTAATATGACATATCAAAACAATACTAAATTAAAGTGCACTTTTTGTTCAGAACGCCACTACAATAGTTTAAAACAAATAAAGTGCACCTTTGTGCATGATGTCACACAAGATATTTCAATAACTGTCAAATACAAAATGAGCTGCATACTAGGAAATCAAATAGTGTTCGTCCTTCGCTATGTGGTAGGTTCCTGCGGACGTTATCTCCTTTTGTTGTTGACTATTTTTTTCATACGGTCTTGATCTGGAAATGTTTGCCTCGGCATTTTGTTTGTTTAGCACCGAATGGAGATGTTGAAATGCGGAGCAAGCCCTCTTCATTCTCTAGCGGATGACTTTTCAAATGATGCTACATATTAGCAGTAATGCTACTTAGGGCTTGCCGATATAGTCTTTTATCAAAATCACGTTATTTTATGCCATATTGTGATATACGATATATATCTCGATATTTTTCCTTAGCCTGGAATGAACACTTGATACATATAATCACAGCAGTATGATGATTCTATGTGTCTACATTAAAACATTCTTGTTCATACTGCTTCAATATATGCTACTTTTAAACTTTCACGCACGGAGGGAAATCACAACTGATTCAATTTACCAAAACTGTATTTTTTAGATACCCTTCATTCTCTCGTTGGTGACTTTTTAAATGAAAGAACAAATTAGTAGTGCTGCTACCTTTTGTAGTAACACTTCTGCTGCAAACTTTGCATATTGCTGTTGTCTGATTAATATCTTCCCGCTTGAAGCCAAACCACTGCCAGATTATGGACCCCCTGCTGTTTTTTTGGGGCATTAATTGTTCTTCCTCCATTTGTGATCAGTTTTGCACCTTTTCTCTTTTGTAATGTCACTCGCTCCGCTCTTCTTGCACCACCTGCCTCAGCTAACATTAGCCATGCCGCTACCTCTTTGCTCGGCAAGAGCGTTTGACGTTACACGCGCGACAGTATGTGACATATGTAAGAAGGTGAGCTTGTTTTACGTCTCTGTGAGAAGGAGAGACGAGAAGGAGTGAGAAACGCCCGTAGTGTAATGCCCACAGCTAAAAGCAACTGTGTGAGAACGTATACTCGAATATTAGGATATAGTCATTTTCTATATCGCAGAGACAAACCCGCAATATATCGTTTATATCGGTATATCGCCAAGCCCTTATGCTACTTTTTGTAGCTACACTTCTGCTCCACACTTGACAAATTACGGTTGTCTGTTCGACATCTTCCCGCTTGAAGCCAAACCACCGCCAGACAGTGGAGCCCCTGCTGTTTTTCTTGGGATTGAATTCTTCCTTCATTTGCTACCAGATTCGCATCTTCTTTCTCTTGTATTACCACCCGCACCACAGCTAACGTTACCAATGCTGCTTCCTCTCTGCTCCGCGAGGGCGTATGACGCGACAATAGGTGACGTTTGTAAGAAGGTGTGCTTGTTTTATGTCTCTGTGAGAAGGAGAGACAGAAAAGAGTGGGAAGAGCCTGTAGTGTAATGCCTGCAGCTATACGATATTGTCATTTTCTATATCACACAGAGATAAACCCGCGATATACACAGTATATCAATTTATCGCCCAGCCCAAATATATCGGTTACCGTTATTCAAAATAAAAATACAGCGATATCAGTTTTGGTCCTTGTCGCCCAGCCTTAGAGCGTATGTACCTATGTGTGTGTGTATACATGAATGAATAATTGTGTGTATGGGTGTTTGCATGTACAATATATTTGTTTCCCAGTCCGCGCGGGAGCAAAAGTATTGCCTCAGCCACCTAGAAAGCCAACTTTAAAAAGGCAGGTGCGCTACACAGGGAAGAAGGGACCCCCGGCCCCGTGCAGGCAGATTGGCCAGTGACTGGAACCCAAGAATAGGGCTCACCGTGCTGCCTGGCAGGCCAGCGGTAGGCCATAGACAGACGTGCCCGGGAGAGGACAAGGCACGGGAGAAGCAGGTGACAGCCAGCCCCAATGCCAGCGAAGGACCATACACCATGCGGCTAAAGGATGGGACGATCTGCCCTGAGGGACCCAGAGATCCCCCCCCTCCTCGCCCCACAAGCAACCGGGCCCACTCAAGCCGGCCGCGGCAGGACTGCCCAGCACGTGGCCAAGGGAACCACCAGCCCCACCTGCAGCGATGGAGATGGAACATCCAATCAACCTCCCTGGCGGATCAGCCCCCTGAGGAAAGAAAAAAAAATGAAGAAAGGAAAGAGAAGAGATCACAGACACCACATACAAGGTCACTAACCCCAGATGGACGCGGGACTGGACCCAGCAGGCCGGAGGCAGATTTGTACAACAAACTTCTGCAGAACTGTGATAGTTTTTTCCCTTTACTATTGATGTTCTGCTATGTTTGATGCATCTTTGTTAATCGTGCACGATTATAAATGATGTGGATCAAGGAGGTGGCCTGGCAACTTGGGAAAGAGCACTGTTCAGAAGTGCTTGTATCGCACATGTCACACACAAGTAAACACACTGCAGGACTGTTTGTACCGCACATGATATCACACACTAACACACTGCATGACTGCTTGTATCGCACACAAGTAAACACGCTGCAGAACTGCTTGTCTTACACATGATGTCACACAAGTAAACACTGGGGACTGCTTGTATCGCACATATAATCACACACAAGCAAACACGCTGCAGAATGGCTTGTATTGCACATGATATCACACACAAGCAAACACGCTTTAGAACTGCTTGTATCGCACATGATATCACACACAAGTAAACACACTGCAGAACTGGTTGTATTGCACATGATATCACACACAAGTAAACACGCTGTAGGACCGCTTGTATCGGACATGATATCACACAGAAGCAAACAAGCGTTAGGAGTGCTTGTATCGCACATGATGTCACACAAGTAAACACACTGCAGGACCGCTTCTATCGCACATGATATCACACACATGTAAACACGCTGCAGAACTGCTTGTATCACACATTATATCACATACAAGTAAACACATAGCAGGCCCGCTTGTATCGGACATGATATCACACACAAGCAAAAAAGCTTTAGGAGTGCTTGTATCGCACACGATATCACACAAGTAAACATGCAGCAGAAGTGCTTGTATTACACATGATATCACACAGGTAAACACGCTGCAGAAGTGCTTGTATCACACATGATACCACACAAGTAAACACACTGTAGGACCGCTTGTATAGCACATGATATCACACACAAGTAAACACGCTGCGGGACTGCTTGTATCACACATTATATCACACACAAGGAAATACTCTGCAACACTGCGTGTATCGCACATGATATCACACACAAGCAAACAAGCTGCAAAAGTGCTTGTATCTCACAAGATATCACACACAAGTAAACACGCTGCAGAGTTGCTTGTATCGCACATGATATCACGCACAAGTAAACAAGCTGCAGAACCGCTTGTATCTCACATGATATCACACACACAAGTAAACACGCTGCAGAAATACTTGTATCGCACATGTCACACACAAGCAAACAAGCTTTAGGAGTGCTTGTATCGCACGTGATATCACACAAGTAAATACTTGGGCCTGCTTTTTGTCCTGCAGGCGTGACACAAAATGAATGAATGAAGCGTTCGCACACTGAGACATTTTTGGCTCCATGTAAAAGTTTGTAAATCGAAAGGTTTGCATTTATAGGGTTTGTAAATCGAGGTACCGCTGTAGCGTAGTACATTTTATGAATGACCAATCTTGTTACGGCGATTAACAGTTTCTACACCCTGCCAGGTGATGCAGGTGGCGCGGTGCCCAACAGAGAAGCTCTCCTTGACCAACTTTGCTGTCATCAACGAGAAGGAGGCGCACTTCGAACAGTGAGTCCGCTCCCCTTTTCGCTATTCCACGCCGTCATGTGACAGCAACGGTACATCCTATTTCCTCCCCATGTCGCCGCAGACACGTCACCGTGCGCAACGTAACGCACAAGTACGTGTTCAGCTTGACGACGCACCCCAGCGTCAACGCCGGCACCATCGCCTTCAGTCTGCCGCAGGTAGGAAAACACCTGGCCAGGCTCACTTTCTGTCACTTAAGTCTGCATGGAGGCTTCGTTCTTGTGTTGTTTTTATACTGAGCTTTGCTTTCGACATTCTAACACGACCTAATGAAGCTAAAAAAAGTCAAGATTCATGTATTGAAAGTAGTACTTGGCGATAAAACGATACATATCGCGATAGAGACATAACCTATAGTCATTAAAAAATGACCTGTATTACCATACCACATTAACACTGTTCAGCCTTTTAGCCGAGCACTTTTACCTTTTGTAAATGACTTGCCTAAAATAGAAGAACATGTGTGCTTATTGTAGGACAGCCGTCCAGCTTTGCACATGTAAACATGCTGCAGGACTGCTTATATCACGCATGTGAAGTGAATTGTGAATTAAATTAATTTAGTGCTTTTCTTTAGAGACTCAAAAGCGCTTTACATAGTGAAACCCATTATCCACGTATTTAAGCTACATTTAAACCATTGTGGGTGATCAGGTGGGTAAAGTGTCCTTCCCAAGATCAAAAAAGGCAGTGACTAGGATGGCGCAATTGGGGATCGAACCTGGAACCCTCAAGTTGCTGACACGGCCGCTCTACCAACCGAGCCACGGCGTGCCATGATGATATCACACACATGTAAACACGCTGAAGAACTGTTTGTATCGCACATATCACACACGAGCAAACGCGCTGCAGAACTGCTTGTATCGCGCATCACATCACACACAAGCAAGCATGCTGCAGAGATACTTATATCGCACACGATACGACACACAAGTAAACACGCTGCAGGACTGCTTGTATCGCACATGATATAACACACACAGGTAAACACATTGCAGGACTGCTTGTATCGCACATGTGATCACGCACAACACGCTGCAGAACTGCTTGTATCCTGCATACTATCACATACAAGTAAAGACGCTGCAGAACTGTTTGTATCGCATATCATATCACACACAAACACGCTGCAGAAGTGCTTGTATTGCACATGATGTCACACACAAGTAAACACGCTGTAGAACTGTTTGTGTAGCACGTGATATCACACACAAGTAAACGCTACAGAACTGCTTGTATCGCGCATCATATCACTCGCAAATAAACATGCTGCAGAACTGTTTTTATCGCACATCATATCACACGCAAGCCAACACGCTGCAGAACAGCTTATATTGCGCATGATACCACACACAAGTAAATACGTCGCAAGACTGCTTGTATCACACATGATAACACACAGGTAAACAAGCTGCAGGACTGCTTCTATTGCATATGAGATCACACACACGTAAACACGCTGCAAAACGTCTTGTATCGCACATGATATCACACAGGTAAACACACTGCTGGACTGCTTGTATTGCACATGATATCACACAGGTAAACAGGCTGCTGGACTGTTTGTATTGCACATGAGATCACGCACAAGTAAACACGGTACATAACTGCTTGTATCGCACATGAGATCAAGCAGAAGTAAACATGCTGCAGCACTGCTTGTATCGCACATGATATCACTCAAGCTGTGGGACTGCATGTATCGGACATTTTACATAGAAGCCAATATCATCCCATACTTGTTTTTTTTTGCTGAAAATTAGACAATATAATTTTTAGATTGGGACAGCCTTACTCCTCACTAACTAATAATAACACAAAGATTTGTTTTTTTACTTTTGCACAATGTTTTTTAAGACTTTTTCAAAATTCCAAGCAAAGTAGCAAATTAAGGAAACGCATGGAGGTTATTATGTTTCTTCATTACGAAAGATTTTTTTAGACGATGAATATATGGAACTGCATTTTTACATTAAATTATGCTGACATTTTCGGTAAATAAAAAATTAGGAGCAAAATATGTTTATCTAAAAATTCCCTTTGTTGAAATACAGTGTTTTAAAATTCTGTGTAAAAAATTTAATTAAAAAATCAGTGCATAGAAGTTCAGAAAAAAATAAATAAATGCAGAAAAATCATGTGAAAGAAGTGTATTTATAAAATAAAGTGTATGAAAAATATGTAAAAATTAGATGTTTAAAATATTTAGTGTGTAAAAAATTCAGAGTATAAAGAAATAATTGTATAAAATATATAGTGTAAAAAAATGCAATGGAGATATAATTGTTGCTTCAAAACTCAAGAGCCACTTCCAGTTAGTTTAGACCAGTGGTTCTTGACCTTGTTGGAGGTACCGAACCCCACCAGTTTCATATGCGAATTCACCGAACCCTTCTTTAGTGAAAAATAAAATGTTTTTTTTTCTTCAAATTCAAGACAAAGTTATATGTTTTTGGTAACACTTTAGTATGGGGAACATATTCTAAGTAACAAAGATATTAGTTAGAGTTTTTTGGACACTAGGGGAACATATTCTAAGTAACAAAGACTTAATTTAGAGACATTTGGTTAGGGCCAGGGTTAGAGGATTAGGGTTATAACAAAGCCATGCCGAATAAGGCTTTAATAGGTAAAAATGGTAAATGTTTGTACTTGTATAGCGCTTTTCTACCCCTTTTTAAGGAGCCCAAAGCGCTTTGACAGTATTTCCACATTCACCCATTCACACACTGATGGCGGGAGCTGCCATGCAAGGCGCTAACCAGGCCCCCATCAGGAGCAAGGGTGAAGTCTCTTGCTCAAGGACACAACGGACGTGACTGGGATGGTAGAAGGTGGGGATTGAACCAGTAACCCTCAGATTGCTGGCACAGCCACTCTACCAACTTTGCCACGCCGTCCCCAAGTACTTAATAGGGCCAATATGTCACTAATTTGCATGTTAATAACCAACTAATTAATGGTGAATATGTTCCCCGTACTAAAGTGTTAACATGTTTTCTTTACTGGTGCACAAAATGAACCGTGCATGAACATCACCTTGTTTAAAGAACAAAACCAACACAGTGCATGAACTCAAAACAAATTACACACCTGCAAATCAGCGTGACTTCTGCTGTTGTCCTATCCGTAATACGCCGATAGGGAAAAGTTTTTATTTACACGAAGAGTCGGGTGTGTCTTGATCTCCGCCGAACCCCTAAGCCCGACTCACCGAACCCCTAGGGTTTGATCGAACCCAGGTTAAGAACCACCGGTTTAGACTGAAGCGCCTCATTGGGTGGTTCTCAAACAGGATCAATTGCTTTAGTCTTTATTTACCGGAAGTGATTCTTGAGTTGTGAAGCAATAAACTCACTGAATTATTGAACCCATACATTTTGTACACAGACTCTTACTCAATGAAATTGTCAGCACCTTTTGATTGAAAAAAGTAGGTCCACAGAATTCAAACACAAAAAATTCTGTGGCATAAATTTAGTGTCAAGCCATAAAAGCTTTGGTAAAGAAGTCTATAATAACCTCCTTACAAACGTCTATTTTACCCATTTAATTATAAGATGCAGCGTGAATACAGAAGCTTACACTGCTCCGCTTGTTTTTGAGCGCTCGTCTCTTTGCACGGCTGTCTCTGTCACTGCTTCTTCTTTCTTTTTAACCCCGCCTTGTGTCTACCGCCTTTTCCTCCATCTTTAACCTGGGCTGCCGCCTGTCACACCAGCACTCAGGTACCACGCTCACTTCATCCTCTGCGTTCTCTAACAAGTGTAAATAGATGTTTGTGTATTTACCCGTGGAAACACTGACGTCCACCCCTCTCCTTTTGTCCCCCGCAGAGAAAATGGGCCGGTCTATCGATAGGACAAGATGTGGAAGGTGAGCTTTAAAGATGCTCTCATTGGCCCTTTCATTAGGTACATCTGAGGCCTAATGCGAAGGCTCCGATGCAGGCGCTGCATATAAAAATGAAAAACTATAAGGATAAGGATGTATTTTGATACATTTATTGCTGTGTTTTCCAGACTACAGAGTGCACACATTACATTTTAGAAGAAACTCATACGTTCCCATATATTAGGTCGCACTGGACTATAAACCGCAGATATATAAGTTGTGAAATGAGTTATTTACAAAGAAAGATTGTGTCAGTATTTATTTACATACCTTAATTGTTTCCAAATGGCGTCTGTAAAACAGCAGTAAAACGGCTGATCAAACAAAACAGAAGTCATCGTCATGGACCCGCTAGCTGCGAAAGCTCTCTCTCCAACCAGACTAAATAACTCCACGGTGACGTTTTGGTGAATTTACTGAGGAATCTGTAAAACTGAAACAATACAAAAAGAACACCATTGTAAGTTAGTATAAGGTGTTAGTATATTAGCTAATACTAATGACGCTACCTCGATTACATTACGATAGTACGTACAAATATGCATGAAAACACTCCTACAGACATCACACATGGGACGGTTTGATAAGAAAGAATTGTTTCAGTTATATTGTAAAACTTACAAACGTTGCTTGGAGTAATGAATGAAGAATCCATACAAGTAGAACGCTATGGATGGATAAATACTGAACGGCCAGTTTCACACAACAACACCTGCAGTCTGTTGGTGTCTTGACAGATTTTGTATTTTGGTAGAAATACAGAATTTGTAGTCCTGCTCCAGGAGCACTTGCATTCAGAGGAGAAGCTACACCATGTTTAGATACCAGTTTCACGCAATAACCCCTGCAGTGTGTTGGTGTCTTACCAGATTTAGTATTTTTGTAGAAATACAGAATTTATATTCCTGCCGTAGGAGCACTTGGATTCAGAGGAGGAGCTACACCATGTTTAAAGGCCTACTGAAATGAGATTTTCTTATTTAAACGGGGATAGCAGGTCCATTCTATGTGTCATACTTGATCATTTCGCGATATTGCCATATTTTTGCTGAAAGGATTTAGTAGAGAACATCCACGATAAAGTTCACAACTGGAGAAAAGCCCTGCTTCTACCGGAAGTCGCAGACGATGACGTCACATGTTGATGGCTCCTCATATATTCACATTGTTTTTAACGGGAGCTTCCAACAAAAACAGCTATTCAGACCGAGAAAATGACAATTTCCCTATTAATTTGAGTGAGGATGAAAGATTCGTGTTTGAGGATATTGATAGTGACGGACTAGAAAAAAAAAAAAAAACGCGATTGCAATCGCGTTGCATTGAGACGGATTCATATGTTTTTGGAGACATTTATTAGGATAATTCTGGGAAATACCTTATCTTTCTATTGTGTTGCTGGTGTTTTAGTGAGTTTAACTGTACCTGATAGTCGGAAGTAGTGTCTCGGGGAAGTCGACGGCAGCTGCATGGATGGCACAAGCTCAGCTGATATCCGGTAAGAGGCGACTGTTAAACCACATTTTTCTCACCGAAACCTGCTGGTTGACATGTAGTCGGGATCCATGTCCGCTGTGATCCATACTAAAGTTTCACCTCCGTGAATTTTAAACAAGGAATCACCGTGTGTTTGTGTGGCTAAAGGCTAAAGCTTCCCAACTCCGTCTTTCTACTGTGACTTCTCCACTATAGTTGAAGAAATTGCAAAAGATTCAGCAACACAGATGTCCAAAATACTGTGTAATTATGCCATTAAAGCAGACGACTTTTAGCTGTGTGTGTGTGCAGCGCTCATATTCATAACAGCCCGTGACGTCACGCGTACACAACATCATTACGCGACGTTTTCAACAAAAAATTCCCGGGAAATTTAAAATTGCAATTTAGTAAACTAAAAAGGCCGTATTGGCATGTGTTGCAATGTTAATATTTCATCATTGATATATAAACTATCAGACTGCGTGGTGGGTAGTAGTGGGTTTCAGTAGGCCTTTAAATACCAGTTTCAAACAATAACAACACAAAATGTGGATTGTTATGATCATGCTTTGATTGTCAACAATGTTTGGTAATGTAATATGTGATATTTCTAACTGAATAAATGCCTCTGATATTTTGTACATTACATGTTTTACAAGTTTAATGGTCTTCATATCGCTGCATGGCAATGTTTTAACTTTCTATATTTATTAATAAAATGTAATATCCTGCCTGCTAATCATTCTGTAGTTAAGGACTCAACCAGGACATGTTATAAAGGAATTGAAACAATATTTGACCCAGCCGGGAAAAGCCCAATTTTTTTGGTGCAAATATCATAGAATAACATTACTAAACGTATTTCTCAAAGCATGATTGTAATGTAAGACGGATTTATTTTTAGTGTATTTAAATTTGATGTATAGTTTAGCGTTTTTGTTTTTTTTTAAAGCCAGAAAAGTTTGAGAAGGTGCCCTGACCTGTTTTGATGTCGGACCGACTGACTGCAATAAAAGAAGTCCAATTTTGACTTCATGCCTACCGTCTTAAATTTCTGTTGAGATTTCATGCTATTTTACTATAGCAGTCACAGTATCGGTCTACATTTTATGTTAGTATTTTCCTGTACTCTAAACACGGAAGCACCATTGGTTGCAATGATGTCATCTCAAGGGAAAAATTAGGCAGGAGAACAACTCGTCATGGCTTTAGACCTGATATTTCCATAATGTACCCTTTTCTTTGTCCATTTCTGCTCACTATTTTCCCACTTGTGGCTCATCAGTAACTAGTGAACGCAGCCAAGTCTCCCCCCGGCTACAGAAATGCCCAAGAGTCATAAAGAACCCGTGTGCGTTAATCGCACATTAAAAAAATTAGTGCCGCTATTGGAACTTGTAGTTAACGCGTTAACTTTGACAGCCCTAATTTTGATGTATAATAATTATAGTGACATGTTTTCAAAACGGGTTACATGTAACAAATGCTCTTTCTGGTTGCATGGAGATGGACTAAAATTGTATTATTTATTTTATTAAGTATTAAAAAACAAGTTTTTCAATAAAAAAATGTAATTTAAAAAAATGTATATATATTTTTACATTATAATTTTTTATACCATTTTGAAAACATATGAATCGATTTAGAATCAGGATGAGTATGAATCACGATTTTTTTGTGTACCCCTACTTTTCGGTCAATTTTACAGCGCTCTTCTCATCCTGTTGGGTTCATCCGTGATCCAAGCCTTCATTGTTATCATCACTTTTGTCCCGCAGTGTCCAACTACACGTTCGACAAGTCCAAGCAGTGCATCAGCTCCATGACGCTGCAGATTGACTTCTGGCAGAAGAAGACGGTAGACAGCAGTCCTTACGACTCAGACGCCATGGCCAGCGACTTCATCAAGCAGTTCGGCGGCCAGGCCTTCAGTACGCGGCAGCAGGTGTGTGTTGTGTCCTTCGCCTTGCATTGCCGCCTCCTGCCAACTCTCACCGGCTTCTTCTTCGTCTTTCAGATGGTTTACAAGTTTGGCGATACATCCATTGAGGTGCTGGTGAAAGACATGGAGGGCATGGACCCCAGCATCCTGAAAGGAGACCATGTGGCTGCCAAGAAACATAAGGTCAGCTCAGGCTTGTTTTTCTTCTTAGTGAAGTATTGTCAACCTGTACACTGTGGTGTTTCCCCTCTATATGTATGTGTGTATATATAAATATATATTTATATACACAATAAAATTCCAGACGGTCAGTAGTAGCATCTAATTTTTCAATTACCGAAAAAACGTAATTAATTAATGCATTTTGGGCAACACATGCGCACTGGAATCGTGTGGCTTAATAATCATGTTGGATGAACTACACGGACTTTGCTACGGAGATTTCCCCTTGGAGTAAACGGAGCCAAGCAACACACTTGAACGTAAAATAAGGCTCCACTCTTCCAAAATGTGCCAGCTTAATGCTAATTAACATTGGATTTGTCATAAACATGCTACTATTAGCATTAGATATGTCACGTGGCGATTTCAGCACCTCCAAATTTAGTAATGAAAACTACAGCCATGATGAAAGTTACAATCAAACAGTTAAATAAGCACACTACTTACAGTACAAACAGTTCGTAGGGCGCAACATAACACATTTAGCTTACTGGAAAAAGCTCCATCCTCGTTTCACACATACCATCGATAGCCTGTACTGTACTGCCATCTTATGGCTTGGAAGTGCGACTGAGAACTACAAATTAAAATTAAATGTAAGAATAAAACAAGAATATATATATATAACTAGTCTGCACATATCATAACCAATTCATTTGTAAATGTTAGATGAAAATATAAAATATTGTTATCATTCTATAAAGGATTATCACCACACACAAAAGTACATAAAATTGATACTGTTCTTTACCGTTATTAATTCCCAGGTTGAAATGTGAACTGTACCCATCTCGCCATGTCATCATATATATACTTGCCTTTTAAAATATTCAAAATTGTAACGGGGAAAAAAAGGTACTTTTTTCATCCTTTCTTCATCATCTGCCATCTCAACCACTGCTGTCAACATAAGGGGTGTCCGATCCAATAGTGATATCGGTTCTATATCAGCAAAAGTATTGGATGATTTCGGATTGTGTGGAAAATGTCCACTATAAGCTATCCAAAATGAGCAGTCGTGTTTACTTGTGCAAAGCTCTCCTATAAGAACAAAATTTCTTCGAGTTTATAAAAGTTGTTATCAAAAGGCTACTAGCAGCTACACAACAGCTAAACACACAATAGCACACGAGCTAGACATATGTACTAGGTTGTTATGTACCGTATTTTTCGGACTACAAGTCGCAGTTTTTTTCATAGTTTGACTTATACCCAGGAGCGACTTATGTGTGAAATTATTAACACATTACCGTAAAATATCAAATAATATTATTTAGCTCATTCACGTAAGAGACTAGACGTATAAGATTTCATGGGATTTAGCGATTAGGAGTGACAGATTGTTTGGTAAACATATAACATGTTCTATACGTTATAGTTATTTGAATGACTCTTACCATAATATGTTACGTTAACATACCAGGCACATTCTCAGTTGGTTATTTATGCCTCATATAACGTGCACTTATTCAGCCTGTTGTTCACTATTCTTTATTTATTTTAAATTACCTTTCAAATGCCTATTCTTGGTGTTGGGTTTTATCAAATAAAATGCCCCCAAAAATGTGACTTATATATGTTTTTTTCCTTCTTTATTATGCATTTTCGGCAGGTGCGACTTAAACTCCGGAGCGAATTATACTCCGAAAAATGCTGTAAATCTTACATCAACTCACACAAAATTCAGAATTGATTCTGACTTCAAAGCGATTCTGACGATATATTATTTGGTCTACACCTGATAAACCTTTTCAAAACAGCTCACAGGTTATAAAGGCTCCTCTTGGCTGCTGAAAAAAAAAAGATTCCGCACCCCCTCACTCTCAACTGCGACTATAAATAGTAAAATTTGTCCATAAAATTGTTATAAGTACACCTCTGCACAACATTATACCTTAACATGATATAAAGAAAAATAATACAGAAATATAGATCAAATAATTAAGTTTTTTAGTCTGTAATAGAAAAGATTAAAAATGCCTGAATAAAATAAAAATGCTTACCTTATTTAAACTATAAAACTGTTTTGATCGATTTGAAACCTTTGATAAATTTAATAAGAAATTTGATCATATTTACTCAGCAGCACTGCACTTTAACCCATGTAACAAAAATTAATAAAACCATTTTTTTGTTTCTGATCAAAACATGGATGTAAGGATTAGTGGCTGCAATGAGCACATTTTGCAGTGTACAGCTTTTCAAGCATGATACTGATAAAGCATGTTGCCCTGGGATTGCACTGTAAACACATTTGTCAATATAAACAAGTATCAAATAATAATAGTTGCATATGACTTACGCATACAAAGTCATACAAAGTATCCAGTAACAAACGTGTCCCCATCATTCAATGAGCCCGACTTCATGAATTTATGTGTCACCAAAATAAAACAATTTCCACTCCGCTTCAACTTAAAGACAGCATAAGTCAATTCCGGACAGTTAATAATAAATAGGTTAGTGTTTCATACCTACCATTGTTCTGTTCGACTCGTTTGACTTGATCAAACCTTTTTTCAAGTTTTGCACTACTAAATAATAAAAGTAAGTGTGATGATTTCTGATGATATTAAAGTGAGTCATTATCTGTTTGGGACAATTATCAAAAACTCCGATATCGGTCTCGTTTCAGAAGTGGCAAGCCGTATTCAGCATCCTTAGTATACAAACCCCAAAACCAGTGATGTTGGCACGTTGTGTAAATTGTAAATGAAAACAAAATACAATGATTTGCAAATCCTTTTCAATCTATATTCAGTTGAATAGACAGCAAAGACAATATATTTAATGTTCAAACTGCAAATATTTGCTCATTTGGAATTTGATGCCGGCAACATGTTTCAAAACAGCTGGCACAAGTGGCAAAAAAGACTGACAAAGTTGAGGAATGCTCATCAAACACTTATTTGGAAAATCCGGCAGGTGAACAGGCTAATTGGGAACAGGTGGGTGCCATGATTGGGTTTAAAAACAGCTTCCATGAAATGGTCAGTCATTCACAAACAAGGATGGGGCAAGTGTCACCACTTTGTGAACAAATCCGTGAGCAAATTGTCCAACAGTTTAAGAGCAACATTTCTCAACCAGCTATTGCAAGGAATTTAGGGATTTCACCATCTACAGCCTGTAATATCATCAAAATGTTCAGAGGATCTGGAGAAATCACTGCAAGTAAGATATATTACAGGCCCGCGACCCCTCAGGCGGTACTGCATAAAAAAGCGACATCGGTGTGTAAAGGATATCACCACATGGGCTCAGGAACCCTTCAGAAAACCACTGTAAGTAACTAAAGTTGGTCGCTACATCTGTAAGTGCAAGTTAAAACTCTTGTATGCAAAGCCAAAGCTATTTATCAACAACACCCAGAAACGCTGGCCTGAGCTCGTCTAAGATGGACTGATGCAAAGTGGAAAAGTGTTCTGTGGTCTGACGAGTCCACATTTCAAATTGTTTTTTGAAACTGTGGACGTTGTGTCCTCCAGAACAAAGAGGAAAAAGAACCATCCAGACTGTTATAGGCACAAAGTTCAAAAGCCAGCATCTATGATGGTATGGGGGTGTATTAGTGCCAAAGGCATGGGTAACTTACACATCTGTGAAGGCACCATTAATACTAAAAGGTACATACAGGTTTTCGAGCAACATTTGTTGGCATACAAGCTACCTCTTTTTCATGGACGCCCCTGCTTATTTTAGCAAGACAAGGCTAATCCACGTGTTACAACAGCATGGCTTCATAGTAAAAGACTGCGGGTACTAGACTGGCCTGCCTGTTGTCCAGACGTGTCTCATATTGAAAATGTGTGGCACATTATGAAGCTAAAATACCACAACAGAGACTGTTTAACATCTTAAGCTGTACATTAAGCAAGAATGGGAAATAATTCCAGCTGAAAAGCTTCAAAAATTGGTCTCCTCAGTTCCCAAACGTTTACTGAGTGTTGTTAAAAGGAAAGGCCATGTAACACAGTGGTATAAATGCCCCATGGCCAACTTTTTTGCAATGTGTTGCTGCCATTAAATTGTAAATTAATGATAATTTGCACAAACAAATTAAGTTTCTTAGTTCGAACATTAAATATCGTGTCTTTGCAGCTTATTCATTTGAATATACCGGTAAGTTGAAAAGGATTTGCAAATCTTTGTATTCTGTTTTTATTCACCATTTACCCAACTTCACTTTCTTTTTGTGCACCCTCGTCCCAGGAAGAATGCTTTGCTGAAATCTTTTACTTATAGATCTGTATCGCTCTGGAATAACCTGCCTCGAATTCTCACCGGCATTAAAAGTAAACAGGTTTTTAAAAGGAAAGTAAATTAGTTTGCTCTTTGATGATTTTTGTTTTGTTTTGTATTGTGTAGTTATATTTTTATGGCAATTATTATTCTGTGACTGTAAATTGTTTGTTTCTTATTGAGGCTTTTATTTGTTTCTGTATTTGTATAGTTACAATTATATGTTTTCACTTGTAATTGTATTGAGTTTGTGGACCCCAGGAAGACTAGTGGGTTGTGGTGGCAACGAGCTAATGGGGATCCTTCATAAAAAATAAAATCCAAATCACTGCTTTTGGGGATTGTAGTTTAAATCGGTGGTCCCCAACCACCGGGCCGTGGCCCGATTGGTACCGGGCCGCAGAATAATTTTTTCTTTTTTATTTTTTTTTTTTTTTTATTAAATCAACATAAAAAACACAATATACACTTACAAATAGTGCACTAACCACAAAAAACTCCCCTTTTCATGACAAAAACGTCCCTTTTTCATGACAAAGAAGAAAAAAGAAAAAAAAAAGGACACCCCCCCGGGCCGCAAGACAAATTATTAAGCGTTGACCAGTCCGCAGATACAAAAAGGTTGGGGACCACTGGTTTAAATGACAGACATAAAATATTGCGGTCTACTTGAGAGTTTTTTGTTATGCTGGTAGACATAAATTGTACTAAAATGATTTGTGTTGCTCTCCACTGTGGAGATATGTCCACAATCATGCGGGAGTTGACCTGTACGAGCCCCACTGTAAACATATGGGAAGCACCACATTTCCTAGACAGCACGGGATGCTAATGCTTACGTGTCTTTGTTGCAGACTGAGATTGGTTTGCTGCTGCCGAACAGTCAGGTGATATTTGAGAAGTCCGACAGTTCCTCCATGACGCTGATAGGTGAGTCGCACATGTTTGACCTTCTGGAGCAAAATAACGGTACCCTAAAGCGCCGCTAGAGGGCGCACTGCTCACATGACGCTAAGGAGGTTTGTTTGTCTGCACTTTTACTGGCTCCACTTGTTGCTATGTGAACTTTATGATGAGTAGGCGACTTTGGCTATTGTTTAATATCGCTACAGATTTCATGAAATATGCCATTTGAATGAGGCTCATCCAGACCGCACAATTAGCTGAACAATTTGTTGTTGTTTTTTTGCCTGAATGATGGCGTATTTGCAGGCAAGTCAAAGACCAGAGAGTCTCGCCAGTCCATCATCAGCCCGGACTGGAACTTTGAGAAAATAGGCATCGGAGGCCTTGACAAGGAGTTTTCGGACATCTTCCGACGAGCCTTCGCCTCTCGAGTCTTCCCTACAGACATCGTGGAACAGATGGGTGAGTTACAGTAATGGACCCATACTTGCCAACCCTCCCGATTTTTCCCGGGAGACTCCCGAATTTCAGTTCCCCGGGGCAACCATTCTCCCGAATTTCTCCCGATTTCCACCCAGACAACAATATAGGGGGCGTGCCTTAAAGGCACTGCCTTTAGCGTCCTCTACGACCTGTCGCCACGTCCGCTTTCTTTTCGTACATACAGCATGTCGGCCCAGTCACATAATACATGCGGCTTATACACACACACACAAGTGAATGCAACGCATACTTTGTCAACAGCCATACAGGTCACACTGAGGGTGGCCATATAAACAACTTTAACACTGTAACAAATATGCGCCACACTATGAACCCACACCAAACAAGAATGACAAACACATTTCGGAAGAACATCCGCACCGTAACACAGCAAACGCAACAAAACAAATACCCAGAACCCCTTGCAGCACAAGCTCTTCCGGGACGCTACAATATACACCCCCGCTACCACCAAACCTCCCCGCCCCCTATTTCCCGAATTTGGAGGTCTCAAGGTTGGCAAGTATGAATGGACCTTGAATGTACTGGAGCGATATTTGTTGTGCTACCTCACTTTTCAAACTCCCCTCTTTTTGTGCGGCCTGGTTTTCGGAAAAATATGTTTTTTTGCCAAAATATCAACCTGGCATTCAAAAGTGCGGCCCGAAGCTACATTTTTTACCGGCCCAAATGATAACTGTAAGCATGCTATTGTTAGCATGGTAGCATAGTACTGTTAGCATGCTAGCTTTTTATTAGCTCATTCTGTTTATGTTTGTTGTTAATTGACGCTATCTGTTGTGCTACTTTGCTTTTTAGACACCCTTACTTTTTGTGTGGTCCAGTTTTCAACAAATCATTTTATGTTTGCCAAATAATTGACCTGGTTTTTGTATGTGGTCTAGGTGTCCAAAGTGCGGCACGGGGCTACATTTTTTATCGGCCCAAATGATAACTGTAAGCATGCTATTGTTAACGTGGTAGCATAGTACTGTTAGCATGCTAGCTTTTTTTTTTTTTTTTAGCTCATTCTGTTTATGTTTGTTGTTAATTGACACTATCTGTTGTGCTACTTCATTTTTCAGACGCCCTTACTTTTTGTGTGGTCCAGTTTTCCCAAAAATATTTTATGTTTGCCAAATAATTGACCTGGTTTTTGTTTGTGGTCTAGGTGTGCAAAGTGCGGCACGGGGCTACATTTTTTTATCGGCCCGCGGCACAATAATTAGCATTCTAATGTTCCATGCTAGATTTTTTTTTCCAGCTAATTTTCCAGGTATACACCTCAGCTCCAAATATTTTGTTACTTGACAAATAATACCTGTTAGTATGCCAGCTTTTATTGTAGCTGATTTTATAGGTACACACCTTGATGCATGCTAAAGATAGGCTAGCATTTTAAACACATTTTCAGGTACACACCTCAGATTAATATATTTTAGTACTTGACATATGTTACAGTTAGCATTTTTGAATGCTAACATTAGAATGCTAGAATTTTGTTTAAGCTAGTTTAGCAGGTATACATTGTCACATATTTTGGTATTTCAAAAATGCTAACTGTAAGCATGCTTTTGTTAGCATGGTAGCATAGTACTTTTAGCATGCTAGCTTTTTAAAACATTTTTTTAGCTCACTCTGCTTGTGATTTTTTTGTGTATGTGTTAGTAAGTTATACCTGTTGTTCTTATAAATCATTTTTTAACCTCTAAAACAGGCCTGAGCAATTATTTTGACTCAGGGGCCACATTTAGAGAAAAAAATGTGTCTGGGGGCCGGAATATCTATTTTTAGCCAGCATATAACCCCAATTCTTCAGAGTTTGCACTGGCTCCCTGTTCATTTTAGAATTGATTTTAAAACATTGCTGTTTGTTTTTAAATCTTTATATGGACTGGCACCTCAATATATCTCGGACCTCATCCAAATTTACACTGCTGCGCGCGCTCTGAGGTCCGAGAGCCAGCTCCAGCTCGTGGTGCCCTAGACCAGACTTAAGACCAGGGGAGACAGGGCCTTCTCTGTGGTCGGCCCTAAGCTCTGGAACACTCTGCCGCTCCATGTTCAAACTGCTTCCACAGTGGAGTGTTTTAAGTCTCGTCTTAAGACCCACTTTTATTCTTTGGCTTTTAATACTACGTGAGTTGTGTGGTCCTCTGTCCTCTGTTGCCCTCTGTGTTTTTTATACACTTTGATTTTTATTTTACTGTTTTAATTGATTTTACCCTTTTAAAATAGTTTTTAATCATATTTGTTTTTATATTGTTTTTATTGGTTTTATTTTTATTTATTTTTTGTTTTATTCAGTCATTGGTGGAGCATAATATTGTTTTTAACATGGCTGTGCAGCACTTTGGAAACGTTATTGTTGTTTAAATGTGCTATATAAATAAAGTGGATTGGATTGGATTTAGGGGCACTAATACTAAACATCACAATAATGTCTGATTGAATGCTAAAAATGTTACGGCAGACCACCTTAAAAAACATAATGGAATTTTACATTTTTCTATGAACGATAAAACACTGAATAATGACAAAATATGAATGTCACACCCCCTTTCGATCGACATATTTTACAATCAAGTGAAACGCAACAAAAATGCAACAAACAGTGAAATGTGGACGCAAAGGGTACAAAATAAACCCGCCTACAATCTGATATCACTAAGCTTTAGAACTTTGTTGTGAGAAGCTCCTTCCGCGTCTGTGGAAACGCTCCCCACCCACACTGCTTGGTGCCTTGTCTGAGCTGCAGTGACGCAGATTACCTTAGTAACTAATTAGTTTACCATAGTAACTGGTATATCATCCATAAGCGCAGATGCCAACCATTGAGATACTTTGTATAGTTTAAGACTTACGGTCATTGGAAAACATCACTGCACATCATAATGGCAGCTACACTTTCCATCTTAAAGATCTAAAAAAATTATTTGGGAATGTCCGGCGGGCCGGATTGAAAAGCTTAACAGGCCGCATGTGGCCCCCGGGCCTTAATTTGCCCAGGTCTGCTCTAAAGGCCTTAGTGGCCACATGCGTGGACAGCACCTTTTAGCTCTTATTTCCAAAATTATGTACACTACTGAATTGGGGTCTTATGGCCGCTTATGTGGACACTTATACTGCCATCTGGTGGTGTCAGAAGATTATAGCATATAATGGAATTTGGAAAAATAACAATTAGCATGTCACTAAACATGAAGTACATGTTTTTGTACCTATGGACTAAGTACATCATATCAAAAGATGATTTTTAGTTTTGATTGTAATTAGGGTCCAATAAGCCCAAATAGCAAAGAGAAATAAGAAAAAAACATGTAAACAAACAGCTTGGGGCTTAAAAGGTTAAAGTTAAGTTCAAAGTTTCAATATAAACCAAAATTATTTATTTTTGCCATAATCTTTTTAAATCGCCACATAAATGCAACCACGTTGATTTCAAACACGTCCAAAAAGTTACTGCCGCCAGCATCTGATGGTTGAAGACATTAATCTGGCGTATAAATCCTTTGAAGAGACTCTGAGGACGTCACAATCTGCGCTTAGCACGCAGGCTAGCGTGCGAGCCTGCAGTGACACACCGCTGACATGTGTCACATGGATCACACGTATGGGTGACTCAGCCCAGCAGGCCCTGAGGGAACTTTGCAGAATACACACCTGATTTGACGTCACTCTCTCACACACACACACACACAAACACTCACACACCGATGACCTTTCTGCGTCTGCGATGGCGAACCCCGATAGCACGTCTGGCTAAAGGTAAAGATCTAATTGGCTGAGCACAGGTGCTGACAAGGGGGGCCAGGCACAGTTTGGGTGTTGGTTCCAGACTCTGGAACCGGACTTGGCTCCCCACCTGGCCGCTCCTCCCTCAGCAGTCCCAAATGGCAGCCGAGATGTTTATCAGGGTGGCCTCTCAGTTAGTGCGGCCCAAATGTCATCTGGCAGGTGCAAAAGGGCCCTGATGAAAACACACGTCACGACACGCCCGTGACTTTTTGACTTGTGTGGATGGTCTCTGCAGGGGTGTCCCAAGTTGTGAGCCTGGGGCCATTTGCGGCCCATAGCTCGTTGTTTATTGGCCCGCAATACTTTCTACGGAAAAAATAAACACATTTTTCATTGGAAGACAAACTGGTTCACAACCATCCCAATTCCCCCCCCCAAAATGGGACCTGGAAACCAAAATGGCCCCTGGCCAGTGTGTTTTCTCAGTGTTTCCCACAGGTCAGGCATCTATTTGTGGTGGTGTGGTCGTGGCGCGGCAGTAGGGGGGGCAGCGGTGGCGGCGATGACCAAGAAGAACGCAGTTGTAATATAATTACAACACTTTATGTACATATTTATATACATATTTATATAATATTTACATATTTATATCATATGTAACTACAAGCTCCATTCACAGACAGAGTCCCATTGCTTTTATGAGCGATCGAGTGAGTCAAAAGCCGGGAACATTTTTTTAAAAAAAATTGATTTTTAAAAACGTTTTTTGTGGCGGTCGTAATTCTTTCGTGGTGGGCCGCCACAAATAAATGAATGTGTGGGAAACCCTGCTTCTACATCAGTGTTTTTAGACCACTAGTGTGCCGTGAGATACAGTCTGGTGTGCAGTGGGAGATTATGTAATTTCACCTACCGTATTTTACGGAGTATAAATCGTTACGGAGAATAAGTCGCACCTGCCGAAAATGCACAATAAAGAAAAGAAAAAACATATATAAGTCGCACTGGAGTATAAGTCACATTTTGGGGGGAAATTTATTTGATAAAACTCAACACCAAGAATAGACATTTGAAAGGCAATTTAAAATAAAGAATAGTGAACAACAGGCTGAATAAGTGTACGTTGACTCTAGGGGGGGGGCGTTGCCCACATCTGAGGTCCTCTCCAAGGTTTCTCATAGTCAGCATTGTCACTGGCGTCCCACTGGATGTGAATTCTCCCTGCCCACTGGGTGTGAGTTTTCCTTGCCCTTTTGTGGGTTCTTCCGAGGATGTCGTAGTCGTAATGGTTTGTACAGTCCTTTGAGACATTTGTGATTTAGGGCTATATAAATAAACATTGATTGATTGATTGATTGATAGTCTCTTACGTGAATGAGGTAAATAATGATATTTGCTATTTTACGGTAATGTGTTAATAATTTCACACATAAGTCGCTCCTGAGTATGAGTCGCACCCCCGGCCAAATTATGAAAAAAACTGCGACTTATAGTCCAAAAAATACGGTATTTGGGTTAAAATATTTTTTGCACTTATAGTCTGCAAATGATGTGTCGGTGCTGTCTACAGCTCGGCAGAGTAACCGTGTAATACTCTTCCATATCAGTAGGTGGCAGCCGGTAGCTAATTGCTTTGTAGATGTCGAAAACAGCGGGAGGCAGTGTTCAGGTAAAAGGGTATCCAATGCTTAAACCAAAAATAAACAAAAGGCGAGTGCCCCTAAGAAAATGCAATGAAGCTTAGGGAAGGCTATGCAGAACGAAACTAAAACTAAACTGGCTACAAGGTCAACAAAAACAGAATGCTGGACGACAGTAAAGACTTACTGTGGAGCAAAGACGCCGTCCAAAATGTCCGCCCAAACATGACACGACAACAGACAATGTCCCCACAAGGAAGGATAAAAACAACTGAAATATTCTTGATTGCTAAAACAAAGTAGATGTGGGAAATATCGCTCAAAGAAAGACATGGAACTGCAACAGGAAAATACCAAAAAAAGAGAAAAATCCACTAAAATAGGAGCGCAAGACAAGAAGTAAAAGACTACACACAGGAAAACAGCAAACAAGTCCAAATAAGTCACAGCGTGATGTGACAGGTGGTGACAGTACATCTACTTTGAGACAAGAGCTATATTGATACATGCTTGGTTATGCCTAAAATTCATATCCTGGTGGTGTGCCTCCGCACTTTTTCAACGCAAAAAATTTGCCTTGGCTCAAAAATGGTTGAAAAACACTGTTCTTCTACAAACCCCGTTTCCATATGAGTTGGGAAATTGTGTTAGATATAAATATAAACGGAATACAATGATTTGCAAATCATTTTCAACACATATTCAGTTGAATATGCTACAAAGACAACATATTTGATGTTCAAACTCATAAACTTTTTTTTTTGCAAATAATAATGAACTTGGAATTTCATGGCTGCAACACATGTCAAAGTAGTTGGGAAAGGGCATGTTAACCACTGTGTTACATCACCTTTTCTTTTAACAACACTCAATAAACGTTTGGGAACTGAGGAAACTATTTGTTGAAGCTTTGAAAGTGGAATTCTTTCCCATTCTTGTTTTATGTAGACCTTCAGACATTCAACAGTCCGGCGTCTCCGCTTTCGTATTTTACGCTCCATAATGCGCCACACATTTTCGATGGGAGACAGGTCTGGACTGCAGACAGGCCAGGAAAGTACCCACACTCTTTTACTACGAAGCAACGCTGTTATAATATGTGGCTTGGCATTGTCTTGCTGAAATAAACAGGGGCGTCCATGATAACGTTGCTTGGATGACAACATATGTTGCTCCAAAACCTGTATGGACCATTCAACATTAATGGTGCCTTCACAGATGTGTAAGTTACCAATGCCTTGGGCACTAATACACCCCCATACCATCACAGATGCTGGCTTTTGAACATTGCACCTACAACAATCCGGATGGTTATTTTCATCTTTGTTCCAGAGGACACCATGTCCACAGTTTCAAAACATAATTTGAAATGTGGACTCGTCAGATCACAGAACACTTTTCCACTTTGCATCAGTCCATCTTAGATGAGCTTGGGCCCAGCGAAATTGGCGGCATTTCTGGGTGTTGTTGATAAATGGGTTTTGCTTTGCATAGTAGTGTTTTAACTTGCACTAACAAATGTAGCGACCAACTTTAGTTACTGACAGTGGTTTTATGAAGTGTTCCTGAGCCCATGTGGTGATATCCTTTACACACTGGTGTCTGTTTTTGATGCAGTACCGCCTGAGGGGTCTAAGGTCCGTAATATCGTCGCTTACATGCAGTGATTTCTCCAGATTCTCTGAACCTTTTAATGATTTTATGGACCGCAGATGGTAAAATCCCTAAATTCCTTGCAATAACTCGATGAGAAATGTTGTTCCAAAACTGTTCGACAATTTGCTTACAAAGTGGTGACCCTCGCCCCATCCATGTTTGTGAATTACTTAGCATTTCATGGAAGCTGCTTTTATACCCAAAAATGGCACCCAACTGTTCCCAATTAGCCTGCACACCTGTAGGATGTTCCAAATAAGTGTTTGATGAGCATTCCTCAACTTTATCAGTATTTATTGCCACCTTTCCCAACTTCTTTGTCACGTGTTGCTGGCATGAAATTCTAAAGTTAATGATTATTTGCAAAAAAAAAAAGTTTATCAGTTTGAACATCAAATATGTTGTCTTTGTAGCATATTCAACTGAGTATGGGTTGAAAATGTTTTACAAATCATTGTATTCCGTTTATATTTAAATCTAACACAATTTCCCAACTCATCTGAAAACGGGGTTTGCACATGGTGTTTGATGACCATATGTCCACTCTTTTGCACGATATGGCAAGATTTGTGCTGAAGCCCTCGTGCACATGTGTCAAATTCAAAGCCCGCAGGACAGATTCAGCCTGCTACATCTTTTTATTTGGCACGCCACATCATTTACTGTGGTCTGCAACCTGATTTAAAACGGTCCTCCTCATCATTATAGTGGCCCGCCACTTTATTCAATGCGGTTTGCCACATCATTCAACGTGGTCTTCTACGTTATTTAACGTGATTTAAATTGTCTTGTAACAATATTCAATGTGGTCCGCCACGACATTTAAGGTGGCCTGCCACTTTATTCAATGTTGTTTGGCAAATCATTCATTGTGGTCTGCCACATCATTCATTGTGGTCTGCCACAATATTCAACATGCTCTGCCACATCATTCATTGTGGTCTGCCACATCATTCACTGTGGTCTGTCACATCATTCACTGTGGTCTGCCACATCATTCAATGTGGTCTGCCACGTCATTCATTGTGGTCTGCCACATCATTCATTGTGGTCTGCCACATCATTCATTGTGGTCTGCCACGTCATTCACTGTGGTCTGCCACATCTTTTACTGTGGTCTGCCACATCATTCACTGTGGTCTGCCACATCATTCATTGTGGTTTGCCACATCATTCATTGTGGTTTGCCACATCATTTATTGTGGTCTGCCACAATATTCAACATGGTCTGCCACAATATTCAACATGGTCTGCAACAATAAATGTGGTTTGCCACATCATTCATTGTGGTCTGCCACATCATTCAACATGGTCTGCCACATCAATAAATGTGGTCTGCCACATCAATAAATGTGGTCTGCCACGTCATTCATTGTGGTCTGCCACGTCATTCATTGTGGTCTGCCACGTCATTCATTGTGGTCTGCCACGTCATTCATTGTGGTCTGCCACGTCATTCATTGTGGTCTGCCACATCATTCACTGTGGTCTGCCACATCATTCACTGTGGTCTGCAACATCATTCACTGTTGTCTGCAACATCATTCACTGTGGTCTGCCACATCATTCACTGTGGTCTGCAACATCATTCACTGTGGTCTGCCACATCATTCACTGTGGTCTGCCACGTCATTCATTGTGGTCTGCCACATCATTCACTGTGGTCTGCCACATCATTCACTGTTGTCTGCCACGTCATTCATTGTGGTCTGCCACGTCATTCATTGTGGTCTGCCACATCATTCACTGTGGTCTGCCACATCATTCACTGTGGTCTGCAACATCATTCATTGTGGTCTGCCACATCATTCACTGTTGTCTGCCACGTCATTCATTGTGGTCTGCCACATCATTCATTGTGGTCTGCAACATCATTCATTGTGGTCTGCCACAATATTCAACGTGGTCTGCCACAATATTCAACGTGGTCTGCCACGTCATTCATTGTGGTCTGCCACATCATTCATTGTGGTCTGCCACATCATTATTGTGGTCTGCCACAATATTCAACGTGGTCTGCCACGTTATTCATTGTGGTCTGCCACAATATTCAACGTGGTCTGCCACATCATTCATTGTGGTCTGCCACATCATTCACTGTGGTCTGCCACATCATTCACTGTGGTCTGCCACATCATTCATTGTGGTCTGCCACAATATTCAACGTGGTCTGCCACGTTATTCATTGTGGTCTGCCACGTTATTCATTGTGGTCTGCCACAATATTCAACGTGGTCTGCCACATCATTCACTGTGGTCTGCCACATCATTCACTGTGGTCTGCCACATCATTCACTGTGGTCTGCCACATCATTCAACGTGGTCTGCCACATCATTCAATGTGGTCTGCCACATCATTCAACGTGGTCTGTAACGTCATTCAACGTGGTCTGTAACATCATTCATTGTGGTCTGCCACAATATTCAACGTGGTCTGGCACAATATTCAACGTGGTCTGCCACATCATTCAACGTGGTCTGCCACATCATTCATCGTGGTCTGCAACATCATTCATTGTGGTCTGCCACATCATTCATTGTGGTCTGCCACATCATTCATTGTGGTCTGCCACATCATTCATTGTGGTCTGCCACATCATTCATTGTGGTCTGCCACATCATTCATTGTGGTCTGCCACATCATTCATTGTGGTCTGCCACATCATTCATTGTGGTCTGCCACATCATTCATTGTGGTCTGCCACATCATTCATTGTGGTCTGCCACATCATTCATTGTGGTCTGCAACATCATTCATTGTGGTCTGCCCCATCATTCATTGTGGTCTGCCACAATACTCAACCATTTATTGATGTGTCTGCCACATCAATAAATGTGGTCTGCCACATCATTCATTGTGGTCTGCCACAATATTCAACGTGGTCTTCAACATCATTCATTGTGGTCTACCACAATATTCAACATAGTCTGCCTCATCAATAAATGTGGTCTGCCACATCATTCATTGTGGTCTGCCACAATATTCAACGTGGTCTGCCACAATATTCAACGTGGTCTGCCACGTCATTCATTTTGGTCTGTCACATCATTCATTGTGGTCTGCCACATCATTCATTGTGGTCTGCCACATCATTCATTGTGGTCTGCCACATCATTCATTGTGGTCTGCCACATTATCCATTGTGGTCTGCCACATCATTCATTGTGGTCTGCCACATCATTCATTGTGGTCTGCAACATCATTCATTGTGGTCTGCCCCATCATTCATTGTGGTCTGCCACAATACTCAACCATTTATTGATGTGTCTGCCACATCAATAAATGTGGTCTGCCACGTCATTCATTGTGGTCTGCCACAATATTCAACGTGGTCTTCAACATCATTCATTGTGGTCTACCACAATATTCAACATAGTCTGCCTCATCAATAAATGTGGTCTGCCACATCATTCATTGTGGTCTGCCGCAATATTCAACGTGGTCTGCTACAATATTCAACGTGGTCTGCCACAATATTCAACGTGGTCTGCCACGTCATTCATTTTGGTCTGCAACATCATTCTTTGGGGTCTGCCACGTCATTCATTGTGGTCTGCCACGTCATTCATTGTGGTCTGCCACATCATTCATCGTGGTCTGCCACAATATTCAACATGGTCTGCCACATCAATAAATGTGGTCTGCCACATCATTCATTGTGGTCTGCCACAATATTCAACGTGGTCTTCAACATCATTCATTGTGGTCTACCACAATATTCAACATAGTCTGCCTCATCAATAAATGTGGTCTGCCACATCATTCATTGTGGTATGCCACAATATTCAACATGGTCTGCCACATCAACCCATGTTGTCTGCCACATCATTCATTGTGGTCTGCCACATCAGTCATTGTGGTCTGCCACAATATTCAACGTGGTCTGCCACATCATTCATTGTGGTCTGCCACAATATTCAACATGGTCTGCCACATCAACCAATGTTGTCAGCCACATCATTCATTGTGGTCTGCAATGTCTTTTAACATGATCTGCCACATTATTAAAGTGGTCCGCTATCTCATTTAAAGTAGTCTGCCAATTCATTTAACGTGGCTTGTCACAATATTCCATGTGGTCTGCCTCACCATTCAATATGGTCTGGAACGTCTTTTAACGTGGTCGGCCACATTATAATAGTGTCTGCCACATTATTAAAGTGGTCCGCTATGTCACTTTAAAGTAGTCTGCCACTTCATTTAATGTGGCCTGTCACAATATTCAATGTGGTCAGTCTCACAATTCAGTATGGTCTGCAATATCATTCAATGTAGTCTACCACATCATTAAAGTGGCTTGTCACAATATTCAATGTGGTCCGACTCACCATTCAATATGGTCTGCAATTTTAATGCAATATACAGTAGTCTGCCAATTCAATTATTGTGGCCTGTCATTTTATTTAATGTAGTCTGCCGCATCACTTAAATGGGCCGTAATTTTATTCAATGTTGTCTTCCACATCTTTTAACTGGGTTTGCAGCATCATTGATTGTAGTGTTGTACATTCTTTAATGTGGTCCGCCGCATCATTTAATGTGGCCCGCCACGTCATTTAATATGGTCAGTCACATCATTTAAAGTGGTCTGCAATGTCTTTTAATATGATCTAACACATTAATATCGTGGTCCTCTACATCATTTATAGTAGTCTGCTACTTCATTTAATGTGGCCCGTCACAATATTCAATGTGGTCTGCCTCACCATTCAATATGGTCTGCAATGTCATTCAATGTAGTCTGCCACATCATTTAATGTGGCCTGTCATTTTATTCATTGTTGTTTTCCATATCATTAAGATGGCCTATCATTTTATTCAATGTTCTTTTCCACATCATTTAATGTTGTCCGCAGCATCATTTATAGTAGTCTTCCACGTTCTTTAAGGTGATCCGCCACTTCATTTAATGTGAACTGCCACATCATTTAACTTGGTCTGCCACACCATTCAATGTGTCGTGCCACATTTTTAACATGGTCCTCCACATCATTTAAGGTAGCCCACCACGTCATTCAGTGTGGTCCACTGAGGGCAGACATAACAGAGAAGTGGCCCTCAATATTAACAAGTTTGACACTCCTGCACTAGTGTAATAATTATACTAAAATTAATAAATAATAATATTAAGAATTGATTAAACTACATTGTATTTTTTTTGTTACGTCTCGGTGTATGGATGGACCCCGGGACGCAGTGACAGCAGACAAGTGCAGAAAATAAACTTTGATTATTAGAGAAACGCAGGTAAGACAAAAACAAAGATGTGCACAAATGAAAAACAGGCGTATGAAAGGCGAAGCAAGCAAAGGTACAACGTTTCAGTCTCGACAAGCAACATTGACACGCTGGAACCATAGGTTTTATTGGGATAAAGTGTGACACCACACATTAGTAAGGAGCAGCCAAGTTTTAAAGATGGACGCTGCGTTTCGGCACCATAGGATGTTGAAGGTTAAACAAGCTCCTCCTACAACATCAATAAGCTTGTGTAACAGAACTGATTGAATAGTTTGTGTGTGTGTGTGTGTGTCTGCAGGCTGCAAGCATGTCAAGGGCATCCTGCTCTACGGCCCCCCCGGCTGCGGTAAAACACTAATGGCGCGACAGATCGGCAAGATGCTCAACGCCTGCGAGCCTAAGATCGTAAACGGGCCCGAGATCCTCAACAAGTACGTGGGAGAGTCAGAGGCCAACATCCGCAAACTGTTTGCCGACGCCGAGGACGAACAGAAGAGGGTGAGGTCTTTGGCTGTCGCCCAATCTCAAATGTTCATCTTAACAAGACATCGAGGAACACTTTAGGCAGTGGCGTCCAAAATGCTGCCCGCGGCTGATTTTTGTACAGTCCGCGAAACAGTCTAAAAATACTACTTTCAAAGAAAAAAAACATTAGAAAAGAGCAAACAAGTGAAATGTAACAAAAAAAAGTTGCAATGCAGGCCGTTTAAAAAAACAAAACAACTGTCATCCATCCATCCATTTTCTACCGCTTGTCCCTTTTTGGGTTCGTGGGGGGTCGCTGGAGCCTATCTCAGCTACAATCGGGCGGAAGGCGGCGTACACCCTGGACAAGTCGCCCCCTCATCGCAGGGCCAGCACAGATAGACAAGATTCACACACTAGGGCCAATTTAGTGTTGCCAATCAA